>NC_041225.1:3246233-3295761 GCF_002837175.3 Physeter macrocephalus | reverse complement strand
GGTGAAAAACTGAAACCATTTCCACTAAGATCAGGAACAAGACAAGGTTGCCCACTTTCACCACTCTTATTCAATATAGTTTTGGAAGTTCTAGCCACAGCAATCAGAGAAGAAAAAGAAATAAAAGGAATCCAAATAAGAAAAGAAGAAATAAAGCTGTCACTGTTTGCAGATGACATGATACTACCCATAGAGAATCCTAAGGATGTTACCAGAAAACTACTTGAGCTAATCAATGAATTTGGTAAAGTAGCAGGATACAAAATTAATGCACAGAAATCTCGGGCATTCTTATACACTAATGATGAAAATTCTGGGAGTGAAATTAAGAAAACACTCCCATTTACCATTACAACAAAAAGAATAAAATATCTAGGAATAAACCTACCTAAGGAGACAAAAGACTTGTATGCAGAAAACTATAAGACGCTGATGAAAGAAATTAAAGATGATACAAATAGGTGGAGAAATATACCATGTTCTTGGATTGGAAGAATCAACATTGTGAAAAGGACTCTACGACCCAAAGCAATCTACAGATTCAATGCAATCCCTATCAAACTACCACTAGCATTTTTCACAGAACTAGAACAAAAAATTTCACAATTTGTATGGAAACACAAAAGACCCCGAATAGCCAAAGCAATCTTGAGAACGAAAAATGGAGCTGGAGGAATCAGGCTCCCTGACTTCAGACTATACTACAAGGCTACAGTAATCAAGACAGTATGGTACTGGCACAAAAACAGAAATATAGATCAATGGAACAGGATAGAAAGCCCAGAGATAAACCCACACACATATGGTCACCTTATCTTTGATAAAGGAGGGAAGGATATACAGTGGAGAAAAGACAGCCTCTTCAATAAGTGGTGCTGGGAAAACTGGACAGCTACATGTAAAAGTATGAAATTAGAACAATCCCTAACACCACACACAAGAATAAACTCAAAATGGGTTAAAGACCTAAATGTAAGGCCAGACACTATCAAACTCTTAGAGGAAAACATAGGCAGAACACTCTATGGCATAAATCACAGCAGGATCCTTTTGGACCCATCTCCTAGAGAAATGCAAATAAAAACAAAAAAAAACAAATGGGACCTAATGAAACTTAAAAGCTTTTGCACAGCAAAGGATACCATAAACAAGACCAAAAGACAACCCTCAGAACGAGAGAAAATATTTGCAAATGAAGCAACTGACAAAGGATTCATATCCAAAATTTAGAAGCCACACATGCAGCTCAATACCAAAAAACAGACAACCCAATCCAAAAATGGCCAGCAGAACTAAATAGACATATCTCCAAAGAAGAGACACAGATTGCCAACAAACACATGAGAGAAATGCTCAACATCATTAATCATTAGAGAAATGCCAACCCAAACTACAATGAGGTATCATCTCACACCGGTCAGAATGGCCATCATCAAAAACTCTAGAAACAATAAATGCTGTAGAGGGTGTGCAGAAAAGGGAACACTCTTGCACTGCTGCTGGGAATGTCAATTGATACAGCCACAATGGAGAACACTATGGAGTTTCCCTAAAAAACTACAAATAGAACTACCACACGACCCAGCAATCCCACTACTGGGCATATACCCTGAGAAAACCATAATTCAAAAAGAGTCATGTACCAAAATGTTCATTGCAGCTCTATTTACGATAGCCAGGACATGGAAGCATGTTAAGTGTCCATCAACAGATGAATGGATAAAGAAGATGTGGCACATATATACGATGGAATATTAGCCACAAAAAGAAATGAAACGGAGTTATTTGTAATGAGGTGGATAGAACTGGAGTCTGTCATACAGAGTCGTGACGAAGTGAGAGAGTGGCAGGGACATATATACACTACCAAATGTAAATTAGATAGCTAGTGGGAAGCTGCTGCAGAGCACAGGGATATCACCTCTCTGCTTTGTGACCACTGAGAGGGGTGGGATAGGGAGGGTGGGAGGGAGGGAGATGCAAGAGGGAAGAGATATGGGAACATATGTATATGTATAACTGATTCACTTTGTTGTAAAGGAGAAACTAACACACTATTGTAAAACAGTTATACTCCAATAAAGACATTAAAAAAAAAAAAGAACAAAGCAGGAGGCATAACCCTTGCAGACTGCAGACAATATTACAAATCTACAGTAATCAAAACAGTGTGGTATTGGCACAAAAATAGACATACGGATCAGTGGAATAGAATAGAGAGCCCAGAAATAAACCCACACACATATGAACTATTAATCTTTGACAAAGGATGCAAAAATATACAATGGAGAAAAGACAGTCTCTTCAGCAAGTGGTTTTAGGAAAGTTAGATAGCCACATGTAAATCAATGAAGCTAGAACACACTCTCACACCATATGCATAAATAAACTCAAAATATCTTAAAGACTTAAATATAAGACAAGACACCATAAAACTATAAGAGAACATAGGCAAAACATTATGCTATGACATAAATCATAGCAATATTTTCTTAGGTCAGTCTCCCAAGGAAATAGACATAAAAGCAAAAGTAAGCAAATGGAACCTAATCAAACTTTTAAGCTTTTGCAGAGCAAAGGAAATCAGAAACAAAATGAAAAAAAACAGCCGACAGACTGGGAGAAAATATTTCCAAATGATGCAAACAATAAGGGCTTAGTTTCCAAAATATACAAATAGTACCTACAATTGAATAATAATAACAAAAACAGCCCAATTGAAAAATGGGCAGAAGACCTAAATAGACATTTCTACAAAGAAGACATACAGATGACCAATTGGCACAATGAAAAGATGCTCATCATTGCTCATTATTAGAGAAATGAAAATCAAAGCCATAATGAGATACCACCTCACACCAGTCAGAATGACCATCATTGAAAATTCTATAAATAATAAAGTGTATAAATAATAAATGTTGGAGAGGGTATGGAGAAAAGGGAAACCTCTAACCTGTTGGTGGGAATGTAAATTGCTGCAGTCACTATGGAAAACAATATGGAGGTCCCTCAAAAAACTAAAATTAGAGTTGCCATATGATCCAGCAATCCCATTCCTTGGCATATACACAGATAAAACTCTAATTCGAAAAGATGCATATATCCCTATGTTCATAGCAGCATTATTTACAATAGCCGAGACATGGAAAAAACTTAAATGCCCATTGACAGATGAATGGATAAAGAAGATGTTGTATGCAATGGAATATTACTCAGCTATTAAAAAGAATGAAATAATGCCATTTGTAACAACATGAATGGACATGGAGATTATCATACTAAGTGAAGTAAGTCAGAAAGAGAAAGACAAATACCATATGATATCACTTATATGTGGAATTGAAAATTCTGCACAAATGACTATATCTACAAAACAAAAACAGACTTACAGATTTAGAGAACAGACTTATGATTGCCAAGGGGGAGCAGCTGTGGGGAAAGTATGGAATGGTAGTTTGGAATTAACAGATGCAAAGTATTATATATAGGATGGATAAACAAAAAGGTCCTACTGTACAGCACAGGGAACTATGTTCAATATCCTGTGATAAACCATAATGGAAAAAAAAATATTTAAAAAAGAATGTCTCTATTACAGAATCACTTTGCTGTACAGCAGAAATTAAACATGACATTGTAACTCAACTATGCTTCAAAAAGATTTTTTTTAAAATCTGTTTAAATATAAATAAATGCACAACCAGAAATATGGTAGCAAGGTGGTAAAATATCAAGGTTAAAGAGAAAACCTTATAAATATCCAGAGAAAAGACATTATCAATGAAAGAAGTGAAGATGACCACAGTCTTGCAGTAGCTACTGATGTTGGGTGTTAAGTAAAACTTTCAATACCTGCCAACCCAGAAATCTATAGCTATGTCCAGTAGTACTCAAGGGAGGAATGAAGTTGCAATTCAAAATTGCCACCCCAAGACACTGTCAAAAATGACTTCAAAGGATTATCAGGATAATGAAAAAATGAGGAAAAAATGGTGGGAAGAAAGAAGCAATAAGGAGCTAGATAATTAGAAAAAAATAGGTTGGTAAATCCAATTTTGTAATGCAACTAAGACATTTTTTCCTTGTAAAAGTGAAATCAATATTCTAGCTTATAATAACACGAAAGATGGGGTAGTCAGGAAATGGGATTCTTAAAGAAGTCAACATGTTAATTTAGCTGATCTGGCAAAAGGAAAGAGGTGCTGAATAAAATCAGAATGCATTTGAAAAAACATAACTAAGCAGTTTCAAAGTTTATGGTTAAATTCTAAGAGGAAATAAATGCATTACTTAATTTGTAAAATAGCTGATGTAAAAAAGAGAAAAAAATACTTTATTTTGAGCTGTGTACATTAAATTTTTTTTATCATATACCAATAAAGTTTTATTTTAAAAAGCAATTAAAAGGAAACAGCTAATGGGGGACAAGATAAATGTGTGTGTGTGTGTGTGCATGCATGTGTGTGTGTAACATTTATACATTGGAAAGTATTAAAGGATCTGTAGCCAAAATATAAGAATAATGTCAATGAAAAAAATTGATAATAGAATTTGAATGATTATCAAGAGTATTAAAATTGCATCAACAATATTAAGGGACATTAAACAATAGCAAAATAAAATATACTATAGTATACTCCCATTACATCCACAAAAATTTAAATATTGTTAATATGAAGTGTTAACAAGGAGTCAAGGAAAGGAAAACATCTCAAATATTGATAGGTGGCATATAAATTTGTAAAGTACGTTTGGAAAATCCTTTGGCATTATCTAATGAAGCTGACAAACCAGCAATACCTACAAAATCTGTTATAAAAATGGTTGTTCAATAGTGGAGTTAAGTGAAATCAAGGGACAAGTCAAGAAAGGGAAGTACAGTCTCTGCATCACTTCACTGGTGCGGTTAAAATGAGGAGAGCAGCATGATTTCAAGTGTGGATAAATTTCACGTTTCTGGTATTTTCCAGCAACAAGGCTAATAGGGAGCTTAGGTTGAAAGGTCAGAGACACACCCTGAGTCATGGAGTGAGGAGGAGCCCCACTTTTTCAGATACACTAGAGAAGAATGACTTTTGGAAGGACAGCGTTTAGACAATTAATTTGCATGTATAATCCTTGGAAGTTTATTCCACAAAATACTGAAAAGTTGTATTGATATTTCTAGTGTTATTCTCCAACCTTTTCTTTCAAATATTTGGCAGTTTTTCTTCTTGAGTATGAGGGGTTTTATTTCCATGTACAATAATGTATGATGTTCTAAAAATTTCATTGTTAGCTCCCCCTGTCTTGCTTAATTTGAGAGTTATAATTAGCTTCAATTTTCTTGAACAGAGTGAATGCAGAGTGTATTGGATTTCAATTAAAAATGCTATTTCATAGTTGATTTAAGTACTAAAATGTAATACACAAATTTCACTTTTAGTCAAATGACTCTGAAGTATTTTTTGAAGTGTATAATTAAAATATTCAAATGTACTGATAAGCCACTTTCAGAAGCTCTGGAGTGCTCCTAAAGCTGACTTGGAAGAAAACCAAAACCAAACTTCCTCTGTTCCTGCCTTCCACAACACCTGGTAGATGCTTTGAATAATTTGTTTTTGA
Source organism: Physeter macrocephalus (assembly GCF_002837175.3). NCBI lineage: Eukaryota > Metazoa > Chordata > Mammalia > Artiodactyla > Physeteridae > Physeter > Physeter macrocephalus. The sequence continues at coordinate 3,290,157 of NC_041225.1, read as the reverse complement.
AGTGCTTTGGAATAAGATGCTTTTCACTAGTTATTAACATAACTCAGCAGAGATACTCTAGTTTGCATTTTATAAGCATTAGAAGTTGGACACATTTTTAAATGACTACACCTAATCACCTTTAAGAAGAGCAGCCTCCTGCTACTTCTATGGAAGCTATTCACAACTTCCTTGGCATGTGTGATTTAATAAACATGTTTATCTTACACACATAATCATGGCCATCCACTCATAATAAAACATTTTAAGCCCTTGACTTTTCTTCAGTATGGCCTATTCTTAAATATATGTGACTTGGATGATTTGTCATGTTTACTTTCTCCATGTTCTTAAAGAATTCAGGTTGCCTGTACGATAATGTTTTCTCATCTAAGCTACATAGCCGGCACTGAAAAAGGCAAACAGGCATTTCACTTTGTCACAAGATAACAGTAAGATTGAAAGATATTGGTGATATTTCCTCTCCTCTTTCAAGAAAGTAGTTTCCTATGCTATATTCTGTGTTGGGTCAGTATTTTCTTGCACAATGTATACCAATTGAAATGATATTTCACTCTGTGGATTGAGGTTTCTCATATATCTGTAAAAGATCACAAATCATTACCCTTTTCCCTGATGCCAACACAATTTGAAAATCCAAATTTCCATTTATTAATGTGAATGACATTAATCTCTTTACTGTCAGATACAAGTTTCCTCTTTTAGAACAGATAAGAGCACACTTGGTATACTGTGGGACTTTATTTATTCCACAAACACACTTTGCATACCAGCCTTAAACCCAACACTCATTATCACCTCCTAACATACTACAAAATTCCAAAACAAAACTGAAACTCCCAGGACAACCCCCCTTCCCTGCCAAATGAAAACCTCTGTTTAGAAATGAAGTTTAGATCAAACATAATAAAACTTAAAGGAAAAAATTATACAGTTGATGTAATGAGTTTAAAAATCATAATTTATGGACAAACTGTATAGTTTCACCAAAATATAAAATGGGCAGTGTTAGATATCAATGCATCATCACTTATGAGTCCTATTTCTTGCTGCAAAGTTCATAAATTGCCAGCTAATACTCAAAGGTGATGATTTTTAAACTGTGGTCAATGGTCACTTTGAATTAGGATCTCCTGAGAGCTTTGATAAAAATGCAAACTACTTGGATGATCTCCAGGCATACAAAATCAAATATCTAGAAGGAACACTCATTTAGCCAACTAGCTTGGTGACATCAATGTGCAGTGATGTCTGAGGACTATGACCCTGCTCTGTGGATTCTGCTTTGTGAGTGTTTTCTTTCTCTCATTGCTGTCTCCCTTTCTCTGCTTTCTAGAAAACATATGGAGGGGATGTGGGTGACTGAGGGTGAGTGGGAAGCTTGAATCCTGAAAGAAGAAGGCCATAGACAGGAGCAGAGGGAGAAAGTACAGCAACCAGGGCATGATAGTAACAGTGATTTTTCATGTACTCCATCTGCCAGAAGTGTCAGAGAGCCAGATCCTGGGGCTTACATAAGAAGCTATCTTGGACCAGCAGTCTTCACTGCATGAAAGCCACAGCATCAGAATAAGAGCTTTGTATATCAACCTGCCATCCAGCTACAGATATGAGAAGATTTGCACATCATTCAAGTGAATAGAAAGTAAGGTAGGAAAAAGAAATAACACACCAATCAAAAAATGGAAAGTGAAGGCCTTCTAAATTTCTGACACATTTGAAGATATATTAGAAACATCACTGCAAGTAAGTGAGTAAATAATTATACAGGACAAGCTTGAAAAGTAAAATACTTCAGAGCAAAGAAAGGAGCACTATGCTGAAAACTGCCAGGACTGTCAGGCTTTAGAAAATTATTTCTATAGGAGCTGAACCTTCTGACATCCTCTCTGACATAGGAATCCATGGGTTCTGGGTAGGGAGAAGAAAGGCTTTGAGTATACAAACATGTAATACTCCTTGTCTTCAGTGACTTTCATGGACATGCCCCCCTAATTATGAGTACTGGGATTTAAGAAGGGAGGCAGACCTAAATGCTGACTTTAATGCTTCAGTAGCTATTGGCAGCCTTGGGAGCAGATAGGACTTGATGAAGCTCCACTCTATGGAGCTACTAGGGCAGGCAATCACATCTTTATTGGGTTCATCAAGGTGAGAGCAGGAACAACAAACAAAACAAGTTTTGAGAGATTTCTAAATTATGTAACTAGGAAAAAATACTATACCTCAATGAAAGAAACCACCCTGAAGGATCACTAGAAATGGATATCTATTTCTACGACATAAAGAGATAGGAAGCTTTTTTGGAAAGTGTACAATTTCTGTTTTTCAAGATTTTATAGTCCTTTAATTTATTAAACTAGAATAATTTACAGAAAGAAAAAAACATTAAAAAAACAAGTGACTTGAAGTTGTAGCACAAGATCACAGAATTTTGTATCATGATAGAGTGATCGTCTTTCAAGTATGAAACAGAATTTGATAAGCAAAAAAAGGCAAAAAGAGAATTGATGAGTGTATAGCTTTTTTAATTAATAAGGAGAATGATCTGTTTTTGTGTATTTAGTGGCAATTTTTTTGTGTGTCAGAATTGCCTCTTCTTAGTCTGCCGATGTTTATGTTTACCTATAAATGTGTTTATTTTATTCATGTTAAAAAAGATCCAGTAATAAATGTTTCTCTTCTGTGTTCCCCAATGATCCAGTTCCACTTTTCAGAGCAAATTTTGTTGTCAAATTCTTAAGTATCTTGAGAGGAACATAATAAGTTTACATAATAAATCTGTGTATTAATGTATACATATGTGCATGTGTATCCATACCTATGTCTATGTCTACTTTTCATTATCACAGCACAAATTACACCATACAACTGCACTTTCTTTATAAAATTCATTTCTATTTATCGGATTTGTTCCATATCAGCAATCCAATATATTTTAAGACCAACATAATATTTCCTTAAATGAATACACCAGAACTCATGTAACTAGTTTCTTACTGGGAGGCATTGAAGCCATTACCAATATTTTGATATTACAAACAATGTTGCAATAATATCTGTGTACATAAGACATTTTATATATTTATGAATGCATCAATAATATACATTCGTGAGTGCATCTATAATGTCAATTCCTAGAAGTGAAGGTTTTGCTATTTTATAATCCCAATAATAATAGTGTTTATGCCTTCATCCTTTTGTATACAACATATTAAAAAACTTGTTGAATTCTGCTAATCAGACAGAGAAATACTTTCTCAGTGTATGTTAGCCTTATGTTCTTCTTATTTTGATTATGTTTGCCTAGGCAAATTTTCACGTTTAAGAGCTATTTTTTCTTTTCTTATTTTCTTTGTCCAAACAGTTAAAATTAAATAGAAGCCACAAATACTTTTATAGTTTCTAGTTTATATTTTGCCTTTGATTATTATTTATTCTATTTTATTCTGCATAATTGTTCCTTTGTAGCTTTAATCTTAACCAAACAAGTGGTTGGTTTCTGCTCTAGCTAAAGTGTTCTCTACAAAAATAAATTTGGCTTCCCTAAATCCCAACTCCTTAAGTGGTAATGTTGTCTTAATCATTCTCATAACTTTTTAATCATATTTTATCTGATACACAGGATATGTAAAGAGTTTCATAAAAGGGTAAGTTAGTCTAATCATTAATGAAGTTTTTTTTTCTTGATAACTGAATTTTTTGATAATTTTCAAGCCCAGACTGAAGTTAAAGGAACACTACACTAAATACCCAAATACTCTTCCTCCAGATTCACTAACTTTAACATTTTGCCACATCCTCTCCATTTCTATACATATGTCTATACCTATATCTACTTTGATGTCTATCTACCTAATCAAACACAGATACTTCCCTTTTGCTAATTTATCTTGAGGTAATGTGAAGATATCGTGACAGTTCATCTCCAAACGTTTTCTGGAACTATGCCGTTCTTCTTTAAAACCATAACATCATGCAGCACCTAAGAAAATCAGAATTAGTTCAATACCATGAGCTAAGATATGGCTCATATTTCAATTTTGCCAAATAGTTTTAAAATGATCACGAGTGGTTTTTTGTTTAGTTTAGTTTTGTTTTTTTCAATCCAGAATCCATTTAATGTTCACACATTGCTTCTGGTGTTATGTCTCATCTCTAAAAAAAAATCAAGAACAATATCAGTTTCACTTCTTTTGAGAAGTTCAGGCCAGATTTCTTCAGAACTTGAAATTCTGGATTCAATGGACTGTTTCTACTTGATTAGATCAAGCTCAGTAATTTCCAGCAAAAGCACTACATAAGTTATGCATGCTCTCCTACTGCATTACATCACAAAGGCAATGCTAAACTTCACCACTTAATTAAGACCATGCCACCAAATCTCCTCACTGTAAATACATATTTCTTCTTATAATTGAGATATAATCTGAGCAGTGATGCTTTAAGATGGTGTGAATAGTGTTTTCCAACTTTTTCCCATTAGCATTAGCATCCATTGGTGAAATTTCCTGATACAGTTATTACATGGGTTATTACAAAGAGGAGGTTCAGTTTTAATGAGCTAAAAATGTCTTTATATATGCTACAATTCATTTAATAAAGGACATAAAGTTAGGATGATATCTATATCACTAACAATGACAAATCATGATAAATTTAAAGCCCTTATATTAAAACTCATTTAAGCCCACAACCAACAAAATTTGCATCCAATGAGTGTGCTCATTTTTAAGTCCTTAACTTTGTTTTAATAGTTTTAATGTTTATTCTAATTTTATAGATTTATTTTTTACTTTTAAGATAAATTTGCAATCTCTGGGTGAAAACTAAGTTACAGAATCAAATGCAATATCTTCTTGGATTCAAATTTTATTTAGATAATTCACAGCATAGGTAATGCCATGTGGATGATCAATAATTTTCAGTCATAATTAGAGAAGAGTTACTTGTCATGGCAGTAACAGGAGAGTCATGAGAATTTTCCCAGAGATAGGCATCATTGATAAATGTTCCAAAACTGAGGAACAGCTTTAGGAAAACAAAATATTAAGATATAGGAGTTTAGAGGGAAAGAAAGGGGAATGGATCAATATCTGACCATGGATACAGTATGTTAATTAGCCAGGTATCTCTGGTATGTGAATAGTCTTTGCAGTTCTGTAACTGAATAAGCAGAGACAGGATGCTTAGACTACATCTTTCACTCTTAGACATTGATTTATTCCATTTTGCTAAAATTGAATGACCAGTACATAATTCTTAGCTGGATCTTTTCTTGTTTAACAAATTGAAATACCTAGGTTAGTAACTAGCCATGTGAAAAACTCATAAATATTAATGCAATGTTCTGAAACTTTCCATTTATTGTCCATGAATAGTCATGAAATATAGTGAAATAACTTGATTGAAAGTAAGCCCTAAACTTCTGTAATAAAGACACACTTCATTGGAAATTTTCCTGTAATATCATGGTTTTATCTTTTGTTACTCTTTTTCATCAGTAATATAGAGAATTGCAGGGAAGGTGACTGAGAAATAAAAGTCTGAGACTACCAAGCATAGCAAAATTCATTGCTTACATGAGGTTTAATGATCCCTACATTTGTTCAGTATTTGAGTCTGTATATAGTTCTTTACCATATTCAACCAAAATATATTTTTAGATTTACAAAGCAAAGAGTTTGTCTTAAACTTGGGAAAAAATTGCAGTTGCTGATATAAAGTTACTTTTTTTAATATCTTGGATTTTTTATATTAGCTAAATTTCTACAGTGATTTGGGGACATAGTATAGCAAGAATTAATGTTTTAAAGAAAAACATGTGGAAGAAGGTAAATGTGGACATATTAATCAGTCACAACTTATTCTGATATAATTTTCCCCTAAATGTCACTGGTCTATGCCTTTCTGTGAAAATGAGAGTTTAAATAAGATATGACTGAGGTAGAAGCTACAATTTTGGTCAGGGATACCATTATCAGAGTAACACTTCTTAAATGCCCAGTGTATGAGCCTGATTTTATAGATTTGTCCTTTTCAAATCAACCTGGAACAAAGAAGCCCCCTGCCATCATAAGCAGAAGAGGCTAAGCAATGTGTACATACATGAATATTATCAAGAACGATGGAATTTCAGTCTTTCCCAACTCTTGTTAATCATGGGTGCAATAACTGTGGACTGTACCACAATACTCAAAGTATAAGTCTGATAGTACAATAATTAAAACATTTGAGTTAATTAAAAATTGCTCCCCATCCATAATCTAAATTACCAGTAATGCCATTCTCCCTTTATGGGACATTTCTCTTTACCTTTCTTTTCCTGAAAAATGCAAGGACGTTATGCTTCCAAAAAGGGGTTTCAGTCTGATTCCCGTATACAAAGTGGGAAAGCTCTGAGGTGCGAAACATATGACTCTGCTACATATTGTGGTACATAGTATCACTGGTAAGTTCTGATAAACACTGGGATAAAACATTTATGAAACAGTCTTTTACTCTAGTAAAATGAAGGTGATCCCACTGCCTCAAAGCAAAATTAGAGGAAATGTTTGTGACTTTGGGTTTTGATAGAGATTTCTTAGAAAAGCTAACAAAGCCCATAAATAAATAAACAATTATATAATGTCATGAATATTAAAATTTCTGCTGTTTTAAGGACACAGATGAGATTGAAAAGATAAGCTAAAAACTGGGTAAAATATTTGCAAAACACACACCTGATAAAAAGACTTGTAGCAAAATGCATGAAGAGAAATCACAATTCCATAGCAAAGCAAACAGTAACAACAAAAAAACAAAATATTGAAATGGGCTAAAGATTTAAACAAAAGATATATGGACAAACCCACAACCAACATAAGATTAAATGGTGAAAAGCTGAAAGCCTTCCTGCTAAATTCCAGAACAAGACAAGAATGCCCACTCTCACCACTTCTATTCAACATAGTATTGGAAGTCCTAGCCAAACCACAGCAATCAGACAGGAAAAAGAAATAAAATATATCCAAAATAGAAGGAAAGAGGTAAAATTGTCATTCTATGCAGACCTATATAGAAAGTCCTAAAAATTCCACACAAAAACTATTCAAAATGATAAATGAATTCAGTAAAGTAGAATACAAGATTAATATACAAAAGTCTGTTGCATTTCTTTACATTAACAATAAAATATCAGAAAGAGAAAGTAAAAAAAATCCCATTTAAAAATCTCATCAAAAATAAATAAAATACTTAGGAATAAATCTAACCAAGGAGGTGAAAGACTTAAACACTGAGAACAATAAAACACTGATAAAGGAAATCGAAGATGATTCAAGGAAATGGAAAGATACTCTATGCTACTTGGATATGAAGATTTAATACTGTTAAAATGGCTATACTACCCAAAGCAACATATAGATTTAATGTGAACCCTATCAAATTTCCCACATCATTTTTCACAGAGCTAGTACAAATAACCGTAAAATTTACATGGAGACACAAAAATCCAAAATTGCCAAAGCAAACCTGAAAAAAAGAACAAAGCAGGAGGCATAACCCTCCCAGACTTAAGACAATACTACAAAGCTGTAGTAACCAAAACAGAATGGTATTGGAACAGAAACAGACATACAGATCAATGAGACAGAATAGAGAGTCCAGAAATAAGCCCACACACCTGGGCTTTAATCTTTGATAAAGAAGGCAAGATATACAATGTTGAAAAGACAGTATCTTTAGCAAATGGTGTTGGAAAGCTGAACAGCTGCATGTAAATCAATGAAGTTAGAATACTCCTTCACACCATACACAAAAATAAACTCAAAATGGCTTAAAGACTTAAATATAAGACATGACACCATACAATTCCTAGATGAGAATATAGGCAAAACATTCTCTGACATAAATCATAGCAACACTTTCTTAGGTCAGTCTCCCAAGGCAATAGAAATAAAAGTGAAAAAAAAAACCAAATGGGACCTAAACAAATTTACAAGTGTTTGCACAGCAATGGAAACCATAAACAAAATGGAAAACAGCTTACAGACTGGGAGAAAATATTTGCAAATGATGTGATCAACAAGGCCTTACTTTCTAAACTATACCAACAGCTCATACAACTCAATATCAAAAAAATAAACAACCCAATTCAAAAATGGGCAGATTTAAATAGACATTTCTCCAAAGAAGACATACAGATGAGCAATAAGCACATGAAAAATGCTCAACATCGCTAAAGAACTGCAAATCAAACTATAATGACGTATCACCTCACACCAGTCAGAATGGCCATTATCCAAAAGTCTACAAATATTGAATGCTGGAGAGGGTATGAAGAAAACGTAACCCTCCTACACTGTTGGTGGAAATGTACATTGGTGCAGCCACTATGGAGAATAACATGGAGGTTCCTTAAAAGACTAAAAATAGAGTTACCATACGATCCAGAAATTCCACTCCTGGGCATATATCCAGAAAAATGAAAACTCTAATTCGAAAAAATACATGCACCACAATGTTCATTAGCAACACTATTTACAATGGCCAAGACATGGAAGCAACCTAAGTGTCCATTGACAGAGGAGTGAATAAAGAAGATGTGGTATATATACACAATGAAATATTACTCAGCCATAATAAAGAATAAAATAATGCCATTTGCAGCAACACAGATGGACCTAGAGATTATCACACTAAGTGAAGTAAGTTGACTGACAATGTCAAATATTTTATGATATCATTTATATGTGGAGTCTAAAAAATAGTACAAATGAACTTATTTACAAAACTGAAAGAGACTGACAGGCATAGAAAACAAATTTATAGTTACCAAAGGGGAAAAAGCGGGAGGGATTAAATTATGAGTATGGGATTAACAGATAAGCACTGTTAAACAATATATATAAAATGGATTAACAATAAGGATTTACTGTATGACACAGGGAACTGTATTCAATATCTTATAATAACCTATAATGGAAAACAATCCAAAGAAGATTTTATATATATATATATATATATATATATATATCTCCAAATCACTTTGCTGTACACCTGAAACTAACATAACATTGTAAATCAACTATACTTCAATAAAAATGTTTAAAAAGATATATGTGTGACAATTTAACATATTTAAGATGCTCAACATCATTATTCATTAGGGGAATGAATGTAAATTTAAATCACAATGAGATATCACTACACACATAAAAGAATGAATTAAAACATACACATAAGGAGCAACCTGGCAATATCAAGTGCTAGTGAGGTTGAAGAACAATTGGAATTCTTGTACCATTGTTGGTGGGAATGGAAAATGGGAAAGCTACTTTGGAAAATATTGTGTCAGTTATTTATAAAGTTAAACATGCTTAAGAAACAAGAAGGAGGTCCCTGTAGCTTCTAAGTATAAGAAATACAAGACTAGTAGGAAATTTGCGGACAATGCCATCTAGTAATTCTAGGCAAGGTAGATGTTTAGGTTGAAGGTATTTTGCAAGAACAAGATACAAGACTGTCTAATTTACTGCCTTATGGACGATTATCAGCTTTCTGGAATTAACAACTGATAGTGTATTTAATGAGAAGGGCAATAGTGGGAAAATAAAACATTCAGGGAACATGCAGTTCTAGTGCCAAACAAGATTTGAAGAATTGCTCCTTTCATTCATCTATATTTCTCAGGGAACATGGATGAACCTGGAGGACATTATGCTAAGTGAAACAAGTCAGGCAGAAAAAGACAGTATGATCTCCCTTTTATGTGGAACCTAAAAAGTCAAACTCATAGAAACAGTAGAATGGTGGTTGCCAAGGGCTGAAGGTTAGGGGAGAGGAGAAGATATTGGTTAAAGGACAGAAACTTTTAGTTATAAGATGATTAATTCTGGGAACCCATGCAGATTCTTGCCAGAAATTTCTAGGCATGGTTATTATAATGCCAGTAGCCTTGGCTGTGTGAGGATTATGAAACTTCTTATCATAAAGTATCTTCCTAAAAAATACCACTGGATATCCAGGCCTTTTTACTATATCCAAATTGCAGTGTGAAAATAGATGGAGTCAAGATATGTTGGCAAACAGATACATAGAGGTGAGAGGGAGTCTTGAAAAAAGTAGTGAGTAGAATTAGAACAGCTCTGGAGGAATTTCTTAAGAATAATGCAAGTGCTTTTGTAACCACATAAAGTATGATTTACACAACTGCACTTTGTATCATGTAAATAGGTAATTAAGCATGGAGAATATACCCATACCGATTAAACTCCACTCAGCATGGTGGACTCAATTTTCTCTTGTGTACCATAGTGAAATCCCTAATATATGTTAACATTTCTGATGGGGAATTTTGGCTCCTTTGGCCATTTATTTGGACTTTAGAGAGCTTCGTGTTTCCTATCCATCTTTGGTAAGTCAAGACAAACTGTGATTTAAGGTGAAAAGTAGAGTTCAGTAAGCTATGTTCCACTGGATACCTAGAGAGTTATTTTACATTATAAAGTAATTTCACTAACTAAACTTAACAGTGAAGAATCCCATGTAACAGTCCTGTAATTTGTGATATTGGTGTGTTAGAGGGCTTGTGTTTATATTATAAGTAGATAGTCTATCCCAGGTTATTTTTCTAACATGCAATTCAGCTTTTCTTTATACATTGGATTTTTTTCCTGGGGAGTACCCTTCCATCAGTGAGGCTAAAATGAGACAATGCTAGGTAGCCCCTTTACTAGTTCTTCTAAAAGCAGGTTTTTGTTTTATGTGTAATTAGTCACCCTCTTTAATGTAAAGACAGAGTGAGACCTGTGAGCACACTCATTCTGAATGTTTGCCTGAATAATGGATGTAGACATGTCGCTGCATGATTTCCAGTGCCACTTTGGGTTTATTGGAAGGAAAGGGGAATGGTCTACATTAGTTAGCTGGTGTAAATATAGGCCACTATCCACATACTTATTCCAGGAATATTGGGAGGCCATGAAGTACAAGGGTTTTACCCTCATTTACTAGTGTGTGTTGTCCTGTCTTCTTTCAATTATGCACACAGGATGTATAATCTTATTTAAACTGTATATAAAAGAATTAGAAATCCATGGACAGCTCATTGTCAAAATTATCTCTGTTGAAATTAATCACCTCTCATTTGACAAGATAATTTAATATACTGATTAGTGCTGTTAAGTGATTCAAATATTCTGAGAAGTGCCATGCAGGCAGTAAGACATACAATCTTAACTCTCTGTGTTTTCAGTTAACAAGTAGAAGGAAAACAAGACAATCCATGTGTACCTGAAACTTACTGCATTAAAGAAATTTCTAAATTGGAAAAGAGAGTTCAGCCTTCATCCCCTTCACCCCCCAAAATCAGCTTACTTTTCTTTAGTTTGGCGAAAGGGTGGTAATTAAACCCATTAATGGCCTCTCCCGTCGCGGAGCACAGGCTCCGGACGCGCAGGCCCAGCGGCCTTGGCTCACGGGCCCAGCTGCTCCGCGGCATGTGGGATCTTCCCGGACCGGAAAACGAATCCGCGTTCCCTGCATCAGCAGGCAGACTCCCAACCACTGCGCCACCAGGGAAGCCCTTTTTTTTTTAACTTAAAGGTTTAGAATCTCCTTTTCCCTCAGTGTTCTAAAATTTCACAGTAATAACTATGATGTAGATCTTATATTCTCATTAAGCCAAGTGTTTGGGAGGCTCTTCCAATCTGAATATGAACAATTATCAATCCTGATAATTTTTAGGTGTTTATTATATATTTTCTTTTCTAACTTCTGCCCAGAAAACTTCTGTTTTCTCTGCTGTCTCTTTCAGGGAACCATTTTAGTTGGACTCCTAGATTGAAACTCTAATTTTCATATATTTCTTGCTTTCTTTCTCTGTATTCTATAATTCTAATTTCTGAAAGATTTCTCTTTCAAAAATCTATAAATCTAAAAAAATTAAGTTACCATATTTTCAAATAACTTTTTGATGGTTTTTTGATTTCACCTTGATTATTATGTTAGATCAAGTCTCTCCTCTGTATCATACATTTACCTTTGTTTGCCCTCAAATATATTAAGAAAACAAACAAGCAAACAAAAAAGCAGAAAAAGTACATGGACCATAACTTATAGGAAGCAACATTATTTTATCTTTACTTTTAGTTGAGAGTTTACAGCTGCTAAAAATCACCCTGTGTCACAATTGGAATTATTACAGAAGTTCATTACTTTTTTTCCACCTTAAACATTTGCCAAAGCTTACAGTAATAACACCTACAAAGGGAGAAGTACAACCATATTAAAATCTTAAAAAAAAACATAATTAAGCACATCACATTCAGGCCAATAAGGCACACACACTAACAATCAATACATTCTGAAGAGGAAAAAAAAAAAAAACTCCTACAGCATATATATAGATTAAACAAAAATTAATTATCTACTTAGAAGATGTTATCATAAGCAATTATGTTGAAACTTCTGAACTGTTTTATCATCGTCATTGTTATTTTAAAATCAAATTTATTTCTAATTCACGCAATTACAGAAAGTGTTGGTATTATAAACATCCAGTTAGAATTAAAACTTCCTATTCAGAATTAAAAGAGAAAAATTGAGTACATATTTGTAAAGAGTAGTTCTCTGTCATTGGATATTGATATGTTTGTAAGTCTTCATGTATAGCTCTCTGTTATTACACGTCTTAGTGCCTAACAGTAATAAGCCAGTTGTGGAGCGGTATGCAAAATCGTAAGAAGACAAAGAAAGCTCCCCTCATTCCCTGACTGACCTATCCTGAAGAATTTTTCAAGTAGTAGCATTCTTCCCCCTTACAGTTCTTTGAAGTTTACTACCTTATAAATTGTTGATTAGGACACATGGAAATCCAATTCTATGTCTTAATTCACAAATTTAAAAGATGATATGTACAAACTAACTAGAATAATTATTCTATATGTTTAAAAAGATATGTTTGAGTTGGTCAATTTTGATATCCAGTTGTTTTCTTTTCTTATTCCTTTCAAATAATAAATCACATAACCCTAGCTCAACATTATGAATCATTGTAAAACCTGTATGTTTGATAGTTCTTGATTTTCTGATTGAACACAAAACTAGAAAGTAAGACATATTCTCCAGTGAAAAGAAATTTCTGCTCTTTCAAAAGATGAGTCCTTTGCTATATCATATTTAATATCGGGGTGGTAGTGGAAATATAGACAGCAAGGAGGTTGACTGTTTCAGTCTGGGAGGTAGAATGATGGTATGTCTATTACTTCCTCATTTTATACAGCGTGGATATCCATTTCTTCATTTATTTATGGCATTTGAATGTTTCTTAAAATATGCCAAATATATATTTGGTGTCTTTCACAGCCAGCAAAGAAATCTTCTGTGTCGAGAAAAATATAAATTCAGCTAGCAAATCTCTTTCAGTATGGTTTGGTTTAATAAGAAATCTTCAATATTAACATCATGATGTCTGGGCTAAAGTAATGTCAGCATATTCAAGACATTGAGTATATTTTTGAGATATGCCCTTTGAAAACACCACTTGAAATAATAGAAATGATCTTTGGAGGGACAATCATATAATGAGAAAGCCATTTGTGCTCTCATTTTTTTTCTATATTTTCCCCCATTTTAAAAGTGTGGGTACCTTTCTCTGAAAATTAACTGTTCATCCATGTAAATTTAAAATCATCATATATTTTCTCTTTCATTGCACAAAGCATGAGAGACAATTTCTTCATATAGAAATTATCTGATATTTCAGTCAATATGACACAAAAAAATGGAGAAATGACAACTAACTATTTGCTGTTTTGAATATTGTTTAGTAGGAATTTTATTGCATTTTTATTTGCATGGCAACACTTTCTGCTTCATACATTTTTGATTCTCCAGCAGTACTAACATCACTTGTCTATTAAAATCAACATAATCTTCAGTTAAATGGAAATTTTCCCCAATGTAATGTAGTTCCAGAGATATACAGTACAAAAACATGCATCAAACATGTTGACCTTGTATATTTACCACTTTTATGCAAGAAACTGTTTTGTACTTTGCATACCAGAGGTTTAATCTGACTGTAAAGCAAAATATTTACTATGAATCCATCAGTAATTGCTCTTACAGATTGTGTGCCAGTGAAATTTTAGAATGTAAAATAATGCCATTTGACAAAGAGATTTTTTTCCCAATAAAACATTATGTTCTCTTTCCAAACAGATAGCATGATACTTTTATCAATTTTGTGATCACTGTTCAAGCATCTCAAAAAGAGCCTGAGTTATGCAATTCTATGTCTTTTATTTCCCCTTGGAAAATAGTCAAGTTTTATATGGAAAATAATTAATGGTTGTTCTGCACACTTAAATTGTATCACCAGAGAGATCTTTTTTCATAAAGAGAGAAATTTTATAGTCTTTCCTTTTTTTCTGAAAAGAAGGATTGTTTACTTTAAACAATCACATGGATTCAATTCTCCAAGCCCAAACAGATTCATAGAATCATTTTAATATGTGTATTTATCAAGTTATTCTAAATGTTAATGATTATAATAATATTTACATCTTTAGTTTCCTCTTTATTTTTTTTAAATTGGAAAAGTATACAGGAATAACAAGAAAAATGCAAATTTAAATTAAATAAGGACAAGGATCTATTTATCCATCCTAAACAGCTAGAAAACAGGACAAAATTTGTGAAACAATACTTTTCAGACATTAGGTAATAAGAACAGAGGACTCTAATCCCTGAGAGAAGGGTAAAAACAAGTGAGACTAACAGTATCATCAGATTACTTGCTAAGAAACAATTCTCAGACCACAATGCAGGAAGGGAAAACTTAAAAAAGGACATACCTGTGATGGTTAACATGATGTGTCAACTTGGCTAATTTACAGTGTCTACTTGTTTGGTCAAACACTAGTTTAGATATTTCTGTGAGGATATTTTGTAGATGTGATTAACATTTTAATCAATTGACCTTAAATAAAGGAAATTACCCTTGATAATGAGGATAGGATTCCTACACTCAGTAGGAAGCCTTGAGAAAAAAGACTGAGGTTTCCTGAAGAAGAAAGAATTCTGCCTGAAGATCTTAACATAGAAATGCTGCCTGAGATTCCAACCTGCTCTCTCCTACAAATTTCATGTAGGAATTGGACTACATGATTGCCTTCTGACAATCATGTAGGCCAATTCCTTATGTAGACTTAAAAAATGCACAACATGAGAGATGTGAGTCAAGTTTTATTTGGGGCAAAATGAGGACTATACCCGGGAGACAGCATTTCAGATAGCTCTGAGAAACTGCTGCAAAGAGGTGGGAGGCGGGGGTCAGTACATATGTGATTTTGGTGAAGGAGGAGTTCATGCAAGCAAGAACATATTTTTTGCAGAAGGTTTCTGCTAGTCTTGTGAAGGTTACTGCTAGTCATGAGAAGACATCACCATGAAGGATTCTAGTGCTTTTCTAGATATGAAGAGATACAAGAATTGGGCTCATAAAATCAGCTCCTGAAAATATCTAACTATCTGAAGACCTGTTCTGCCAGTTATTCCCAGAGCACAGAGTGCCTCATTTCTACTCTCCACCCCAAACTCCATTCAGTGGGTGTTGAAAACCATCAGCTGCAGCAGCATGTGATTTAATCCTTATAGAGGTATATGGCAAGTGCCAATGGCAAGTGCCAATTTGTAGTTGACAGAGCCCCCTCATGGTCATAAATTCGATTATGCTTTGGGAGGCTTTTCATGACCATTTCATTCCAAGGTGCTAGGAAGGCTCATTCTTTGGTCTGGTGAGGATTTCTCTGATAGACCACTCAGTGCTATTACCGGACTAGGTCTTATTAACAGTAACCACAGGACTCTGGACCACCTGTCTTACTAATCTGTTATGGTCCAGGAAAATTCCTTCTTGTTGTATATTCTCATATATAGAATTACACTATTATAATCATTGATCTCAGATAAAACTATATGGTTTTGTTGGAGGCTCAGTCATACACTTGGTAATGCAAGAAACAACAATCTTGTAAAATAGGCAAAATACAAATAACATAGCTAGCAGTATTATTAAAGTCATACATAAGAATTAAGCCAAGAACTTCTATTAGGTGCAGCCCAGTATATCCTCAGGTCATCTGGCCTAGTCTGTTCTATACTAATCCTTATCTTTCAGGGAAATGATATAATGACACTGTCCATAAGGCTCCCAGCACAATTTCCTAGTGTAACTAGGCTGATTATCCTTAGTATAATTTGTTTCCAAGGTAAAGGGGGTGGATTAACATTTAAATGACCATAGCCTGGTGTTAACCAAAAAAATCCATCCCATAATTGTGGGAGGTTTATTCATTGGCTGAAATTTTGCTTGTTGCTTTTACTGAGCTTGAGTAACTTTTGAGGAAAATTCATTTTTATGGCCAGGTATTATTAATTGGCTAGGTGAGGGGATCCCATCTAGTAATATCAAGAGTAGCCTGAACAGGACTGAACATTCCTTCTTCTAAAAGAAATTTCCTAAGAGCCATCCAACTAGAGCCTTGGAGTGGAGAAGTCCTCAAAGGTAATCCAGAAGTACTAGACACAGGTAATTGACCACAAACCCAACAATTGGATTGATTTTTAAAACTAGCATAGGATTGTGTCATTGATAGAAAAATATTTCATTTATATGCAAAGGTCCAAGAAGTCAAGAAAACATTTAAAATGATCATATGAATCCAGTCCAGCATCGTGGGTAAGCTATCTACTTCTGATGTTGTCCTCTTTTCTTTCTGGCCAGAGACACTTTAAGGTGAATTTGAGGTCAGCAGCCCTCTCTATAGACCAGTCCGGTGCGGGGACCCTTTGAATTGGAAATTAATCCAAGAGTCAATTCCCTTCAGTTTCTCTATGCATGAGCTAGTTAAGAGTACCTGATAAGGATCCTTCCATTTAAGTTGGAGATAGTCCTTTAAATTATGTCTTTTCCATTATGCATAATCCCCTGATTGCAGGTTGTACGTCATCTGATCTTCATCCAAAGACAGATTACTGATATAAGTTTCAGAAACAAACTTAGAGTGTTATTTTAAAGTTTAATTAAACTTTACATTAATATAACATAACAGCAAGGAACTATCCAGGAAGTGAGTCTTAGTAAATATAGACATCCATTAACAAGGCTGGGATTTAACATTCATTGAAACATCTTTTTCTCTCTAAAATTACCCTCATTTCTACCAAATATAACCAAAATTAAGACTATTTTTTTTGCAAAATAAGTCTGATCTCAAAAACTTGGCCTGAGAATTTATATAACTATAATTGATCATATAGGCTTTTTGTTTTGCTGAAATTTTTATAAGGAGTCTGACTGGACTTTTAAAAGACCTCTCAGGGCTAGGAAATTCAATCCAAGTGCTTATCACAGATTTTGCCTAACATCTAGGTGAATTCCTCCCTTTTTAAGGTCCCCCAAATACCTTGAACTTTCTGTACCTCTTAGTGAGTGGCCTTCCTAATTTATCTGACAAAGCTGCTGGGAACCTAAGAGTGCACAATCTCTGGAGAGAGAAGATAGAGAAAAAAGATAAATGTTTCAATTCTGCTTACAAAGGTAAAATTTATCAAATTACTGTAAGTCATAATTAGTTTGAGGGAAAGGTTTCCTTATACCTGGCAAACACAGATTTAAACTAGTAACTTTTCAGATAGAAACCATAAAAATTATTACTGTATTCACCAGTTCACTCAGTCTTATGTAACTAAATATTTTTGTTAACAGTTTATGAAGCCATCAAGTTTCTCATTAGGATTCTTTAATTTCTTACCCAGTTAAGCATTATGGTCTGAATGTCAGAAACTTGTATTTATCCAAAAGTCTTTTCTATAAATCTTCTTGAAGAGGAAGCATTTTTGCAAAGGCATCAGAATAAAACCATAATTGTCTATAATGACAGAAGACTTAAGAAGGTACGTTTAAAATCTGATTATAATGCAATTGACAAAGAAACTTGGTTATTGCTGGGACATACAACACTTTAAGATAATAACTAGAATTATGACTGATAACATTTTACCAGGACATATCATAATTTTAGGAACTCCATATAATTTCTAGGATATCTATATTAGTAACATTTACCATACAATATAACCTAAGAAAATTTATTACTCATTTGACAATATTTCCCATGTAATTTAGCATACCAAATGAACCTAATTAGTTTAATATTTCTCTTTGGGATGTTTCAGGGGTCCTTTGAAGCATCCCAAATTTAGCTAGAGGTCAAAAGGACTTCATTAGAATTTGACTTAGGAAGTTTTGCCAAAAAATATCAAAAAGGGTTTAGAACACTCAGTCAGGTAGGATCACAGGTCACTGTGAAATAATAGTTATTCACTTAGCCAATGTAACAATAAAGATTTCAAAAGCAAATACAGAACAGATCACTTAAAATGTAAAGAAACTTGAAATCTGTTATCAAAGGCAGTTCAACATTTTAAGAAACCTTGTCCTCTTAATAGAGAGAGAAGCCAAATTCAAGTTTTGCCCCTGCTTACTTTTAAAATTCATTTACTCAATTAAATTTATTTTAAACTTTAGTCAATCCTGACCATGCACAAAACTCTTTTCTTGGGGTCCACTTTCCACAAAGCTTTTTGTCACTTTCTGTATCCATCACTTTATTTTTCCATTCTGAAACAGTCAGCTATAAGTCAGACCTACTTCCTTTTCCCTTAATAAAATGCAATTCCATTCCTCATGCCTTCTTTACTGAAAACATACATCCTACTTTCCTACAGTAAATGGAAATGTTTCCTTTATTATTTCTATTAGCTTTAATTTCATGTTTAAGTTAGAATCCTCAGTTCTTAAAACCTTAATTTCTTGTGAAAACCAAGAAGAAAGCAATTATGAACTGTCCTTTACATTAACATTCTATAGACTATATATTGGTTAACATAAATACCAGTGATATTTTCTAAAAATATTTGCTTTTTTTGGAGAACATGACACCCAACATATTCATTAATAGTCCTAAATACCTTTTGTTTCTCTGTAAAAGGAAGCCAATGTTCAGCAATTAATATTTCAGTATCTTATTTTATTTGGGAATGACCTAGGTATTCAATAGTCTCCCATCACTTAATTTAGCACAACTCTAGAATTTCTTCAAGTTACCAGAATCTGGAGAAACTATTTTAGATAGACTTTCCTAATGCATAATTATTCTTAATAGAGTTTATCTAAAAGTTCTTATCTCATTTACATTTTCTTTCCCTAAAAATTTCTTCACATCAAAGTACTTTCCTTGCTGAAAAATTTGTAACAGTTATAACAAGATTGTATTTAGCTTATATTAAACCTAAGCACAATAAAAGTATTAGACTTAATATTGATGACTCTAAAGACACGTATATATTAATTATATCAACAAACTTAAACATTAATACCAGGTATTAATTTAATACTGAATATTTCCCAGTTCACATGAACCTGAAATTCATTTAGCTTAATTTGTCTTGTATTTAGAATTGTTTGATTTGTAAGTGCTTACTTTTCTTTAAGCCAATTAAAAAGAGCTCACTTACAAATTAACCTCAGCAATATTATCCAAAGACAAAGATGCATACTGAGACATACATATATCTAGACACACAAAACAAGAGATCTAGCTTCATTTTCTAAACTTAGTCATGAATCAGATATCACAATATAAACCTTACTAGTTTATAAATAACAGTTGGAATAAGAAAAAAATTTTAAGAATTTTTTTTCCATACTTTTTTTCCCTCAGCCTCAGGAATTAGAGATGGTCTAGATAAGTGTTCCTGAGAGCTCTGGTTTCAAGGACAGGGAGAGAAAAACAGGTTCTCCTAGTAGGACTTATTCCCTCAGGGTCAGAATTCTGAAGATATTTTTTTTCTCCTTCAAGCTAGTTTTCTCTCCTGTTGGGAATTAAACAGGGCTCCATTAACCCTAGACTGGCATTGTGTACCTAACTGGTGCAATTGAAGTTTCATAATTTTTGTCGATACCCCCTTTTCTTTCTTCTTTCCTTTTTTTTTATGATCTTGAAAAGTTCGTCAGCCATTGTAACAAGGGTGTTTGTATGTAACATGGATCAACCTAGATTGTGTCTTTTGACTAAAGTAGCTAAATACTCATCTAAGCCTTCTAAAATGGTGGAGTTAAGCAAAGGATCATTTTGGTTGTTAGAGAATAATTCAGGAGTCAAGCCAGAATATTGCTTATGAGTTTTTTTTTTTCAAACTTTTCATAATAGGCCAGAATTTATTCATCCAATCTTTGCTTGCATTTTTGAATATCTGTCCAGTCTATGGTTTTTGGAAAAAGCTGTGGGATCAGTTCGAGTAATTTCTGAGTTAATTCCTTCCATTCAGTGTGAGCCTGTGGTTCAAAATCCATTAAGGTATGTTTCCATCCTGCTTTCTTTATTCATTCCCTTGCTTTGTTTTCAGACTCTAATAGCTGTATTAATTGATATAGATCTGAAAACCCCGTGCTCATAGGTTGTGACGGTTGACTCAAATTCCTTAGCAAATCCCAATGGATCCTGACTTGGATCGAGAAATTCCTTAACCAAGGGTCTAAGTTCTGCTAGGGTCCAGGGTGTGTACGTAAGCACCAAGGATGGTTCGCCTCTCCCTGTAATAGATTTCTCCTTAATGGGACCTGTAATTACTGCTATTTTTTTTTTTTTTTCCTTTACTAGGGAATGGAGCAGCAGGAGGTGAAAGACATGGAAACGAAAAAGAGATAGCATCTGGGCCAAGCAATTCAAATAGAAGAGGACATGTGGGAGAAGCACAGGGAGAGACATAGAGACAGAGTGCTAGTAGCCTTTTTTTAGTTCTGATATAGTTTCAAGAAGTTACTCTATCATTTCCTCTTTTAGAATCTTCTAGATACCAATCAAAGTAAGCATTCCATTCAGTCTGTTTGAACTTATGGCCGGCTTTTTCTAACTGTGCACCCCAAAATATCATTTTGAAATATCAAAAAAACGCCAATTTGGCCATTTTAGGTTGAAATCTCCTTTAGTATAATTTCCCCAATTAAGTAGGAACTCACAAGTATGAGATTTGTACATACATAAACCTGGCTGAGGTGTTAGAAAGAGGCTGGCTTTCTGACTCCCCTTGTTTCTGTGTTTGAGAGGCTCTATTTCCCATATTAAAGTTGAATTTGTCAGGGGTAAAATTTACTAGTGAAATAGTGTGGTGGGTCAGTGTGCTGCTTGTGAGCTTAACTCCTCTAGGCCTCACCCCAGAATCATTTCAGCCCTCTTAGTGTCTCAGTTTCTCCCTTCGGTGATCTAAGATGACCGTGGATGCTCAAATCGCTGAATGGCCAATTCTTATCCGTGACTCCTGGATGAACAAACATTTTAATTAATGAGTGGGGTTTCCCTATGGCACCACTGCACAGTATGAGGACTCTGCTTCCACCACTCCCGTAAATTTTTCAGTTGCCTGAGAAAGCCATAACCAGCAGGGAGGAGTATTGTCCCTTTTCTTTGGAGAAAAGCTCTCATGTAATATTTTCACTTTTATCCCAACAAATTCTATTAAGGCAGCCAAATTAAGGAAAAGCATCAGATCAACCTCTTACCTAAACACTCTGTGCAGACCACTCAGTCTCCTACAACTGAACAAACCTTGGCACCTTTCTACCAGCCCCCCCCTGCACCCAGTATCTGTCACCTGGGTGGGTCCCTACTATCTTTCAACAGGGCCTCCCCAGTACCTTTCAACGGGGAGGGGGCAGGTACCTTCTATACAATGACAAATAAAACTCAGGATCATCAACCAATATGGGATATCTGGGGAGACAGCCTTTCAGATAGCTCTGAGAAACTGCTCCAGAGAGGTAGGGAGGAAGGCCAGTATATAAGTGATTTTGGTGAAGGGGGAGTTCATGCAATGAAGCACATATTTTTTTGCAGAATGTTTCTGCTATTCTTGTGAAGGTTACTGCTAGTCATGAGGAGCAGACATCACCGTGATGGATTTTAATGCTTTTCTAGATAGGAGGAGATACAAGAATTGGGCTCATAAAATCAGCTCCTGAAAATATCTAACTATCTGAAGACCTGCTCTGCCAGTTTTTTCCAGAGCACAGAGTGCCTAATTTCTGCTCTCCACCCTGAACTTCGTTCAAGGGATGTTGAAAATCAGCAGCTGCCTCAGCACATGATTTAATCCTTATAGAGGTAGATGGCAAGTGTCAATGGCAAGTGCCAATTTGTAGTTGGCACTTAAAATAGATCAAGAAGATAGATAAAAATATTATATGATGAGGAAAGAATTCAGATACAAAAGAGATACAAATAAATTGAACTGGAGACAAAAATAGATATCTGTGATTTTAAAATGCACTAAATAGAATTAATGCTAACAGCAAGATATCACTGAAATTTAATTCATACCAAGAGAAATGTCTACAGTGAAGCAAAAAGGAAAAAAATATACTGAAAAAATAAACAGTATAAAACTCTAAAATATGTTTATTTTTTTTATTTTTTTAATTTTTTTTTGTGGTATACGGGCCTCGCTCTGCTGTGGCCTCTCCCGTTGCGGAGCACAGGCTCCGGACACGCAGGCCCAGCGGCCATGGCTCATGGGCCCAGCCGCTCCGCGGCATGTGGGATCTTCTCAGACCAGGGCGCGAACCCGGTTCCCCTGCATCGGCAGGCAGACGCGCAACCACTGCGCCACCAAGGAAGCCCTAAAATATGTTTATTTGGAGTCACAAAATAAGGAAGCATATTGTAAAAAAAAAAAAAATTGAAGAAAAGAATGACCACACATTTTCCAGCTGTGATAAAAATATAAACAAACAAATCTAAGAGGCTAAATGAAACCCAAGCAAAATATACATAAAGAAAACCACATCATTGCATTTTAGTAAAAGTTCATCTAGACAGTTTTAAAGAGAAAAATGTTTATAGAAGCCAGATATCAAAATATGTTATATATAAATAAATAAGATTTATAGCTGACAACTTCAGAATATATGTAAGCTAGAGACGATGGAACAGCAATTTTAGAAGCCAAAGAAAAACAAGAAAACCCATCAACTTGGAATTCCATACACAATAAAAATATCTTTCAAAAATGAAAGTAAAATAAAGCTTGTTTCTAAAAACAAAAGCTGAGAATGTCCATTACCTATTACCTTCACTATAAGAAATACTAAAATAGGTTCTTTAAGCAAAAGAAAAATATACCAGATGAAAATTTGAATCTATACAAAGGAATAGAGAGTGCCAGAAATGTCAAATATTTAGGTAAACATAAGAAAATATTTTCTTATATTTAAAAATTTTATATTTAAAAGTTTTAAATATAAATTTGAAAATTTTATATTTAAAAATATTTTCTTATATTTAAAAATCTCTTTAGAAGTTAGTCCAAGGAAATGGCAGAAATGTAAATCTGATGTTCCTAATTTTTCTTGCAAAAAGACAATTAAAAAAAATTAACATTGCCATATGGATATTCATGTAGACCAACAGAGGAAAACATAGAAACCAGAAGCAATGTCATATATATCCAGTCAATTTTTTTAAACAAAGGTACCTAGATAACTAAATTGAATAACAAATTTCTTTCAACAAAGAATGCTAGATAAAAATGATGTACACAAGATAAAAGCCAAAAAAACCCCCACTGGAAACAGCACATTGTTGAGAAGTGAATGGCAAATAAAATATCATATTATGACATACAATGAAATACTAATTTGCAATAAACACAAAGAAATTATTGATAAATAGAACATGGATGGAACACAGAAGCAGTTTACTAAGCAAAGGCAGCCAAAAGCAAAATAATATATACTGTATAAATCAATATGTTTAAAGACCTAGATAGAACAAAAGTATAGTATTAGAAAGAAAACAAGTGGTTTCCAAGAGCTCTGGTAAGTGTAGGGAACTGCCTGCAATAAAATAAAAGGTAATTATTGGTGTGATGGAAATGTTCTATATCATAATTGTAGTAATAGGCACATTACTGTAAATTGTAATGCATACTCTTCAGATAGCACACTTAAAATTGATGAATTTTATTTTATTTAACTATACCAAAATGAAGCAAGCTTTTAAAAAGCAAGAGATGTTGATACGATATTAATCATCCATTTATTATCATTTGTACAAAAACTTTTCTGTAGTTGGCCTCAATGTAAATAGTGGCGACTTAAGAAGGGTATAAAGCAGTCAGAGACTCCTGAATGAGGACAAGAGTCTCTCTGATCAGGAGTCTAAAGGAAACCTTTCCTTTAATGTTCAATATTCCTGCTGTTTTCTCTGGCTTCTAAATAATTTCTTACTCTCAAGCCTGTTATATTTGTGTGGGGGGGAGACAGGGAGGTGGTGGTGAGAGAAATCATAAGACGTGGGTATTTTCTTCTTAAGATAGGCAGAAAAGTGGTCTAACCACAATATTGACATTATTGCTCTTATAGAGATAAGTCTATTTGCAGTACAAAAATAAATAATATTTATTAGGCTAAGTTGTGCTCACTAATGAATGATCACTTATTTGTTATCCTTTAAATTTTTACAATGAAGACATATGTACACCAGATAAGTCTGTAGATTCATTTTTAGAAAGGAGGAGAAAAACAAAATAATGTGAAAGAAAATTATAAATAAACAGAAGTTTTGAAATTGCTCAGGATTAGAGAATCAGTTGCAAAATTTAAAACTTAATCCTCTGCAGAATCCCAATTTAAAGGTGACAAAATTGAAATTCACTGTACCTGAGACATTTCATAATGAAGATATTGCAGATGTGGAATTATGATATGCAATGATATTTTCTTCACATGACATTATTTTCAAATATCTTCATGTGATAATTTTTGGTTTCCATAGAGAGAAATAAATCCACCAGTTAAGAGACATGATTGTTGACAAAAATTATAACACAAATTCTATATCACAAATAATATCACAAATTTTCCTTTGACCACTTTTAGAAGAATTTGTGATGGGCCTGCTATAATCACTGTTGATGTTCATATATCTTTTAGGATCACAAGTACCTCAAGTGAGTCTTCTGAAATGTTTCTTCTTGTACACTATGATTCTGTGGTTATAAGATAAATGTGTATTCAATAATGTATATCTCACATTATGTATACATTATGTTTATATTACATAAACGGTTGACCCTTGAACCAAATGGATTTGAACTGCACAGTTCCACTTATATGTGGATTTTTTTCAATAAATATGTACTACAGTACTCTACAATTTGTGGTTGGTTGAATCCAAAAATGCAGAACCTTGGACAGAGAAGGCCAACTGTAAAGTTAAATGTGATTTTTGAGTGTGCAGGGATCAACACCCCAAACCCTTGTGTTGTTCAAAGTTCAACTGTATACACACATCCACAGACATATATAAGTAATATGAGATATACATTATGTGTATACACGTGTTAAAAAACATAGAATATTGTACTAAGAAGATATAGAGTAAGTGTTCTGAAGTTGTTACTGAAATAAACTTGCAAATATAAAAATAATAAACCATCAAAATATGATTAAATGATTACCAAAACTGAGTTAGTTAACATATACATACATTACATCACATAGTTATAATTTCTTTTTTTTTTGTTTAAGTGTGGTGAGAACATATGAACTACTCTGTTAGGAAATTTCAAATATATAGCACAGTATTATTAACTATAGTCACCATGTTGTACATTAGATTCCCAGATTATTTGTCTTATAACAAAGTTTATAGCTTTGACCAACATATCTGCATTTTCCACACCCTCCGAATTGTGATAACTATCATTCTATTCTCTGGTTCTATGAGTTTGTCTTTTTTAGATACCACATAAAATGAGATCATACAGTGAAAAATCCTGCAATGAACATGGGAGTTCATATTATCTCATTGAGATACTGATTTCCTATCCCTTGTATGTATAGTGGGATTGCTGGATTACATGGTAGTTCAAATTTTGAAAATTATTAAAGAAACTATATACTATTTTCCATAATGGCTACACCAGTTTACGTTCCTACCAACTGTGTACAAGTGTTCCCTTTTCTCCAAACCCTCATCAATACATATTTCCTCTTTTCTTTTTGATAATAGCCATCCTATTATCCTATTGGATGTGAGGTGTTATGTACATTTTCAGGTACCTGCTGGCCATCTGTAAATCTTTTGAAAACTGTCTAAGCAATTTTCAGTTCTCTGCCCACTTTTGAATTGAGTTATGAGATTTTTCTTTTCTTTACTTTGCAACTTGCACAAAATGTTCATCTCTAGCACATTTAGATAAAGGATAACTAACTATAACATAAAAATACTGGGGGAAAAGAACCATACATCAGTAGAGTCTCAAGAAAAATAATTTAATAACATTTGAATCCCTTATTGTGGCTGGCAAACATTATAGGTGTAAAAATCACATTTCTAGATAACAACTGACATATAATCTGTGAGCACTTGAGAACATTTGTAAGGCTGTGGGTAAATTAAAATATAACACACGGATAGAGTTTCAGAATGTACTGTCAGACCAACTTCCACAGTCTTACCTCCAGGGGTTCTTAGACTGTGGCCAAGAGGGACTGGAGCTGGGTCATAGGCCAACTTCAATGTCAATAGCTGTGTTGTCTGCAACCTGTTACCTGAAGCATGGCTCCTCCCAGGTCCTTTGACATATTGTGCTGATGGCAGGACCAATGCCAAATAGGGCTGTAGCTGAGTTCACAAGGGTGTAAAGCTATTTCTGGGTCTATAGCTGGGAATATGGTCAGTGAGTCAGCCAACTGAGTAGAGCCTGCCTTCTCAAAATGACCCTCTTTGGTCTTGGACTCCACTGCAGTTTCACAGTCTTCTACCTGGATCACAAAGCTCCCACAAATACACTTTTGTCTATGGATAACTTCCATATTACAGTTGCTGAGGAGGGATATGAGCAAGAGATCTTCTATTCAGCCATCTTGTTGATATCACCTTATTTGCAGATTTCAACTTTTAATAGTGTTTTCTTCCACCAATGTAAGTGCTTGATCCTGGTTTGTGTGACATTTGAATACATACTTTCTTGTAAGTTTGAATATATTTCCTCAGCAATTTGACATTTTAGTCACTGAAATGAGTTATAAATGTATGGTAACAATAAAAGAGTAAGATGCATTTTTAGGATTAAAAAAATTCTGGCTGTAACATTGTATTCAAAGAGACCATAAAGTTTCTTAGAGAAATGAACAGGCTGTTATGCTCATTAAAAGCTCTTAATTAATTAGCTTCCTTCAGGTGACATTCTTGCACACTAATTTAGGACACTAGACAAATGACAAAGATGCCACTGGAGCATTGGGAAGGTTATTTAATGAATGCCCAACAAAATAAAGTACTGTATGAATCATTTAATTGGATATGTTGCTTAAACATCTAAGTTATTTTTATTTTTTTTTTCCTTTTTGTTATCAGGTACAGAGGTGACTTCCTGGCTTTTCTATTATTATTTTAATAGTGTATGGATGGATCGATTTGAAATTGAACAGTCAGCTCTAAAATGCTAATTCTCCTTAATGCTCAAAGGAATTTTGAACGTTAGAAAATGCATTATTTTTCTCTATATGTCACATTTTTTCCATTGCTTTTCACCTTGTTTTTAAAAAAGATGTATCTAGTCATTAAATCTTGCTTTTAAAATATAATGGTTTAGAAATCTGATTAATTTCAAAAATTTCATAAAAGAGAGGATGGAAAAGATGATAATTAACAGAAATTTTTGTTTAAGTGGTAATAGCGGATTTGAAATGAAAATACAGCATGCAGAGGCAAGCTTTATTAGTTCTGAATATGGTTTCCATCTAGTTAATAAGGTAACCAAGTAGGGTTTTTTTTAACATATAGATCCCAGCAAGGATGAAAAGTTGTATTTAAGAATTTGTTGGGGTTGTTTTTTCCCTACAGAAAATCTTCTTTTCTATGAAATTACATTAAAATCTGTCCTTTTACTCCAAGCAAGGTACTTCTGATATTGAAAATCGGTGTCATATTATGCTGGATTTGGAAATGTTAAATAAAATATGTAGTTTTCCTTTATTTAAAAGATAAACCTGCTATAGTAAGTACCCCTAATGGTTTATTCTAGCTCTAAAACAAATTATTTTAAATACATTTGAATATGTTATAATAGCAGCAATTGGGAAAGAGGGAAATTTCTTGATCACTTTTCTTTTGTTTTCATTTCTTTTGTCTCTGCTCTGCTTCACCCCCACAAATATGAAATTCAACTCTTCTTCATTTGATAGTGTGACACAATTATATTTTCTTTCATTTTGCCTCCCTGTGCTTCAGGCTGCATGCTTTCTTCTGCCCTATCTCTGGTTCATTAATTCTTCTTTTCATTCTAACACCAAATAACTGCAGCACTTTTAATAGGTAAATTTAATCAGCCTACATATATTACAACCAATGAATATACATTTCTGTCCTGTCTTTTGTTCCCTATATATTAGGCTTTATTATTTCTTCCATTCTCAACCTTCCTCTCTGCAACCCATGATTCTTCAGTATTTTTGTAAGATAATTTTCCAAGAACTCTCAGCTTCTTCTTTCTTTTTCTATCATAATCATGTGACAAAACTATTTGGGGCAGAAATTAGCATTGTTAGTAGAGTGGTTCTTCTACTCTGCTTCTTGAGGGTGGGGACATATGCTCAGCCTACTTTGTTAAAGAGAATTCCCCCAACTGCACATTTTTTGGTAGTTAATATTTACCTTAGTATTTGTCCCAGGACTCTTTTCTACTCTTTTAATGCAAAATTTGAATTTTTTTAAAATAAGAAAAACAAGTAGTCTGCCATTTGTAGTTGCTTTCCCCAGTGTGTGCTGTATGTTTGTTAGTTTGTTTTTTGGTATGTATTATTTTTGGATTGGTGCTTTCTCTGCTCCATTGTATCTATCAGTTTTATATGCTGTTTATTTTCCAAAAAGTTATTAGTGTCTCTTTTTTCTGTTGCCAGTTTTGTGAATTTATTATTCTCGTTTACATCTTTTCTGCCATTTCAACAGACTTTGGAGTAAAATGGAAGGTAGATGCATCCTCTCCTTTATTCATTCTAACAAATATTGATTGTGATCCATTTCATGTCAGACATTAGTCTAAGTGCTGGTGATATAATAATGAATAAAACTAATTCCCTGATATAATTACCCTTAAAATTAGATGCATGTGTGTGACAGATACATATAAATATTTGGATAAATCTCTAATATTTCAAATACTGTGTAACAAAAAAATAAAACAATGTAATAAAAGTTGGTAGAGATTTAAGCAGGGAATTGCTCTTTCAGATAAGGCCATCCAAATCAGGGTACGTTTCTCTCATAGATATAATTTTCTCAGGTACTAGAATGAAGTGAGGGACAAACAGAGTAATATCTGAGTGCCGATCTTTCCAGAAAAAGGAAAAGTTTGATTTTACTCCTTGATCAAAGTTAAGGGACTAAT
The DNA here is from genome assembly GCF_002837175.3 of Physeter macrocephalus. Taxonomy (NCBI): domain Eukaryota; kingdom Metazoa; phylum Chordata; class Mammalia; order Artiodactyla; family Physeteridae; genus Physeter; species Physeter macrocephalus. The sequence continues at coordinate 3,260,655 of NC_041225.1, read as the reverse complement.
AATACTATATGCAACACAATACAAATAAAAATATTGCATGAAACAAAGGATATAGTGGCTAATTTTACCTAAAGGAATACAGTATTTAAAAATAGAAATAGTCTTGAATTGTTAATACAAGTAAATGAGTCTAAGAAGCAGAAGTGGAGTATGTGTGTGTGTGTGTGTGTGTGTGTGTGTGTGTGTGTGTGTGTGTGTGTCTAATGTCTTGATCCCTGTCAGGAACAATAAATACAGCTGACTAGTGGTCATCCATTAATTCATTAAATGGAGCATTCAAGTAAGATATATTAATAGAAACACATATAGATCAAGTAATTTATTTTGTCAGTAATATAGAATATTTTCACCTTAAGTACTTCCTTAATGTCTCTGACACACAGTTCCATCTATATTCCTGTGAAGAAAATTGATATTTGAAAGTAATAATCCAAGAGATGCTTTACCCTTTGCTTATTACATATTCACATGACATTTATCTCTTGAAAGTAAGTAGTTTGTTCAGAATTAGCACTATTATCACATCATTGTGACAGAATATTTCAGGGCATTGGGGACACAATGATCACTGTATAGCTCACCAATGCTGGTCAGTACATACTTCTAGAGTATCTTGATTATTTCAATAAATAAAAAGCAGCAACTAAAGGGAAACATAAAAATAGCAAAACATATCTGAAAAAGCACACATTTCAAATATCATCTTATATCATAACAGAATGAAAGAAATTAAAACTGCATCATATATGGAAACAAACATGGAAAATAAATTACACTTATTGAGAAACAGTCCTTGAATTAACTTTGAATGAAAGTCAAATACCAAAAATAACTGGGTTCAGATATGAATCAAGGATTTCAACAGTATTTAAAATTTCCAAGTTAACTTCTGGAACATTATATACAAGAAAATAATTTATCTCAACTGATAATATTTATTTGGTAAAAAAGACAATCTTTAATTATGAATTGATGGTGTTTTAATTACCAACTTTTTGTCTCAAAATTTGAATATAAACTTCTATTATAAATAAACATCTACATTAACTTTATTTTTATGAAAATCAGCTTCATATTGAAATGTCAAGACTTTAAAAGTTATTTTTGCTCTTCACTGGAGATAACTTATGACATTTCCCTAGTAACTGACAGCCCTAAATTGTGACATTTCCCTAGTAACTGACAGCCCTAAAGTTTAATTTGTTTGCTAATACAATTACCACTGTGTACTTAGTTACTTGTTTTTGGATATTTATTTTAATGACTTTTTCCCTCTTAAAAGTACTAGGAATAATTCTCAAAAATTGTTTTTTCTTTGATTTTCTGGTTAAGTCAAAATCTGCATACTGAATGGTAAGACCAAGCAACAACTGACTTCATCTTTTTTGGATCCCATAGTTCAGATTGCAGGACTGGAGACAGAAGATTCTTGGTGGGAATAATGAATATCCAAGAAGTGATATTTAGTGGTTTCCCATTTATACACCATACATCTGACTAATTAACATATGATGAGGAAAGATATCAACAAACCCCACCCATAAAACAAGGAATCCAATTTTATTTTTAAGTGATCCATGATGAAAAATAAATAGAGGGGAAAGAATAATTACTTTTTTGGAGACACTGAACATGGACAATAAGGTCTTTAACTACAGGAAAATAAAACACACACACACACACGGGAACATTAATGCAGTATCAGAAAACCTAAAAACTAATTACTGTCCACAAGAGATCAGGAAAGATATCCAAAAATATGAAGCATTATAATTTGGAAAATTCAAAGAACAAGAATGGATTTTTCAAAATTAAACATTTGAGTATGTACCCCCAAATTCAGTGTTTGTTAGAATTTTAAGTAATCTCAATCTTCCAGAAGGTAGAATAATCCTAATGAGAAATATGTGTAATATGAACAAAAACTCCCAAATCCAATCATAGATATCTAACATCAAAATAATAGATACTCATGAAAAAGGAAAAAAAAGGAAACAGAGAAAAATTATCAAAAACATGTCACAAGAAAAATAATATAACAGAAGGATATGAATCTTCCTTTTGGAAAGACAATAACTATAAATGAATCACCAAATCTATCATTGTAAGATTTCAGAATACCAGGGAGAGGAAAAGGGAAAAGAGAAAGGAGAGGTGGGGAGCAGAGCAGAGGTAAGGAGGGGAAAAGAGATTGCATACAAAAACATCAGAATGAGAATAACATCAGACCTTTCAAAAGCAGCATTCTCTTTTAGCAGAAAGTAGAGCAAAACATTTTCAAAATTCTGCTGGAAGGTATTTCTAAGTTAATATTTTGTAGTTAAATATTCATAAAAAATATAAGGTAAAATTTTACCTTTTTGAATATTCAAGTTCTCAAAGCAATCACCCACAATGTATCATTTTCCAGGAAGTTACTTTATTTTATACTCCAATGAAACAAATATTCAGGCAATAAAGAAATCAACACAGGAGAGAAATGAAGGAAATTTGAAGAATGACATGAAGGATGACATGAAGGCAGTTCTCAGGATCATACCCATCCAGAGAGGCCAAAAGCAAACAGCCAGATGATATTTTGACCAGGATGGCAGAGACTCCTGAGAGACGGCCAGGCTATGAGGATTTTTATAACACCCAGTAGAATTAAGGCAAAGAATAGAGAATATTAAGCAAAGGTACATAGAGAAAAATATGAAGTAATTATTGTGTAGGCAGGACACTTGAGTGTACAAATTTGGGTGTGCATCAGAATCACCTGTGAAGTTTATTAAACCACAGATTGCTAGATTGTTGCCTTCCACACACCACACACACACACACACACACACACACACACACACACACAATCCTGCCCAAGAGTTTTACCTACCTCTAAGTGGGCATATGAGGCTGATTCTGGGAGTACCAATGAAATGCTGGAGATAAGAACCAGTTCAAGGCATGAGAAGAGTAATTTCTGGGATGTTGTTGACTGGAACAGAATGCAAGCAGGAAGGTTTAAGTCCCTCCACCTTCTAGCTTTACTGTCCCCCTGTAGCACATAATGCCAGGAATTAGATGTTAAATTAAATTCACTTAATATTAAATCATCTAAATGTTAAACTAATTATGATGGATTTAAGAAATTCATGTAAGAATGATCCTTCCAAACTCAAAGTTTGTATATGGGGTTTCTCTAATAACAGATGTGTCATTTTGGATTCAGAGATTAAGATTTAGAGATAGAATGAAGAAGAAAACTGTTTTAATTTAGCTGTTTTTAACATTGTGTCCAAAATAACACTAGCACTATATACAAAAAAGTAGTTTATTTCTCTCTCACACACACAAAAATGCCACCTGGGGAATAAGGTGATTTAACAGCTCTATGGAAATCAGGCCCCTTCTATCTTTCTGCTTCACCATCTTACTGTTGGTTACCATTTTGGAGATTCCTCCAAGTTCACAGATAACCAAGAAAGCTCTAACTGTTATGTTTGCATGTGTGATTTGGAGGGGCAGGAAGAAGAAAGTAGGAAAAATCATGATAGCTTGATGTAGCTTTCCCCAAAACCCCACAGATTTCTGGTTAGATCTAATCAGTCAGACTGTTGTCAAAGGCTACATTCTGCAAGCAAGGCTCAGGAATGCCATCTCTTAAGCACCTTATTGAATTCCTAAATAAATTCTGGATTCTATAATTAAGGAATGATGAGGGAAAAGTTATTTGGTGGTAACTGGCAGGTTAGTCCCCAGAAGCTAATGTATTAAGCATTAGATACTTTGTATTTTGTAAAAGCTATAATAGAATAGTAGTATTAAAGTATTAAGTAAAAAGTGTTAAGTATAAAGTATAGAAACTTGTTCATATATGAAATTTCATTCAACTTGAGTATTGCAGGATGAATAGTAATTGGCCAGGAAATAATCAGTTTAGGAGGAAAAGAGGAGTTTCAGAGAGACAAACGCATATGGAAAGTACTGAAGATGCTGGAATGACAAATAATGAATTAATTTTAAGGGAAAATATTAATAGCAGCTTTGCTAAGGGAATTTAGAAGTATACAAAATCACTTTGAAAACAACCTCCTCCTACATGGTATTTGAGAATGGAAGACACAAAATAAGAAAGACAAAGTTACACTTTATTATTAGCTGTGGATTTTCGCTCTAAGGCCTAGGATAAAACTCCTTAAGCTGGGTTGAACCCTCTTTGGGGCTCCTTCATATCTTAGTCTCCTAGGGAGCCTTGAGCCACATATGACAAATCTCTAAATATCTTACCCTACATCAATTCCCAAACATAAGGCTCAAGCCAAACAACTCTCATGCAAGAAAATATAAAAGTAGATCAGCACACACACCTTCAAACATCAAAAGAAGAAGAGTACAATTAGAAGGTGTACTGTTCTTGGCCCACTGCCCAAGTAGGGAAGGTATAGTGCAGCCCTCATGCACAAATTACCTTCACATTGAATGTCCATCCACAGAGTGCTTAGCAGGCTCCAAACCTCATACTTGATATGAAATATTTTAATCAATAATTCTTTTTAGGTAGGTAGATTTACATGCAAGATGCTTAACTATTGGGTTGGCCAAAAGTTCCTTTGGTTTTTAAGTAAAAATAAAAGACATATTTTTCATTTTCACCAATAACTTTGTTGAATAATGTATTGACCTTTTTGTTCCACTACCTTTGGCCATTTTTCAGGCAACTTCATAATTCCATCTTCCCTAAACTTTTTATCTTTTTGAGCAAAGAACTGTTGCAGGTGCCTTTTACTATCTTCCAGAAAATGGAAATTTTTTCCATTAAGAGAGTTTTGTAAAGACCAAAATAAATGGAAATCAGAGGGTACAATGTCTGGGAATATGGCCGATGAATCAGAACTTCCCAGCCAAGCTGTAACAGTTTTTGCCTGGTAATCAAAGGAACATGCAGTCTTGCAGTATCCTCATGGATGATTACTCATTTTCTGTTGACTAATTCCAGATGCTTTCGCCGAGTGCTGATTTCATTTGGTCTAATTGGGAGCAGTACTTGTTGCTTTTCCAGAAGGAGCTCATAATAGAGGACTCCCTTCCAATCCCACCATATACACAACATCGCCTTCTTTGGATGAAGACCAGAATTTGGTGTGGTTGGTGGTGGTTCATTTTGCTTGCCCCAGGATCTCTTCCATTCCACATTATTGTACAGTATCCACTTTTCATCACCCGTTACAATTTGTTTTAAAAACGGAACATTTTCATTATGTTTCAGTAGAGAATTGCATGCAGAAATATGGTCAAGAAGGTTTTTTTCGCTTAATTTATGTGGAACCCCAACATCAAGTGATTCACATAACCAAGCTGGTGCAAATGATTTTCAACGTTTTATTTGAATATTTTGAGTATGTCAGCTATCTCCCACGTGGTATAACATTTGTTGTTCTCAATTAATGTCTTGATTTGATCGTTGTGAACTTCAACTGGTCTAGCTGAACGTGGAGCACTGTCCAGCGAGAAATCTCCAGCATAAAACTTCACAAACCATTTTTGATATGTTTGATTAGTCACAGTACCTTCTCTGTACACTGCACAAATCTTTTTTTTTTGCATTTCAGTTGAGTTTTTACCTTTCTTGAAATAATAGATCATAATATGCTGAAAATGTTGCTTCTTTAATTCCATCTTCAATATAATAATGGTTACACAAAAAATCACTAATTTTGATAAGTTTTTTTTTAATCCATGCTGATATGACAGCTGTCACAATACAATCTAACAAAATGTTTCGAATGAAGTTAAAGACAACTAAGTGCTAATAGAGACATCTTACAGAAAAAAAAATGAACGAAACTTTTGGCCAACCCAATACTTTCCCTGATCACTCTCATCACATTGGTTGAGCCAGCTTGTAAAAACCAGGGAGTTTGAATCTTGACCACTCATTCCTTTCTACTACGCTACTCTGTCTCCTTGATATAACATTTTTGTTAATGTCCTACTAATTGACCTTCACAAGAATACTGTGAGAAATACAAAGAAGGTACGCTAAGTATTCCATTATTTAGCTGAGAAAACCGAGACTCAGTGGGATTTACTCAGTGTGCACAACCGCTGATTCCAAGTCCAATTCTCTTTCCACTTTACAACTGGTCAAGATTTGTAAAGTCACTGCCACTTTCTGTTCTTAACTCATATGTAGGAAGCTTTAATTCAGGCACACTCATAGGAGAATAATACAGCACATTGTTTGGACATCTTGGTCCACCTATTGGAGTTGGATAGTTATTTTTTCTGTTATAATTATTTTGCACATTACATTTTGTTGGCAAAAAATAGGTGCTCTGAAAACAGTAGGCTCAGCTGAGTCTTTACTAAATCATGTGAATTACTTCCCACATCTCTGTGAACATGTGTATATTCAGAATTCATTTACTTTAATATCAGTGCTCCCAAGTCAAATACATATGTTTTCCTATTTTATTAATTCAGAATTTGAGGTGGAATGGATGTCCTTTAGTTAGGTTATGTTTGAATTATTCATCCTGCCCAAGGAGTCTGAAATAACAATATGGGAGAAAATGATTTCAAACATGTGGAACATTATTTATGTGAAGCTGTATTCTGTAGGTGGAGATAATGAAGTTAAAAATTATACAGAAGAGTTACAGGAAGTAGATTCAGGAGATCTCAGTAGACTATAATAAATGTTGGAAGAAGCTGTTTATGTACATGCAAACAACCCTAGCCTGTGCTTAGTCAATTTTCAACCTTAGCTTTAAAGAGCTGGAAGGAGTTTTAAGTGCCATCTAATTAAGTTGCCTTATTATCAAGAAAGGCTGCCTTATCCAAACCCTTTACAAAGCCTTCACTAATATAACAGACTCAATAAAGACATTTTAAAGCCAGAGGAGAAAACACAAAAAGGTATGCATGTGTATTAAATATTTAAAGAGTAAAAGGACCACTGTGTTCATTTAAGAAACACCACCACATTATCATAATGAATATATACTGAAGTCAAGAAAAGCTAAGGATAGCAGAGCAAATATGTTAATAAAGTTGGTAATTCTATTTACTGGACCACCAGAAGCAGATCAGAACTCTGAGTTGCTTGTTATTTCAAAAGTTATCACGTCTAAGATTTGAAAACAAGGAAACAAACAAAAAACAAGTAAAAATAACCAAAACCCTTCCCAGAATCTTAAAAAAAAAGATTGAGGGCTGTGTATAGAGAGGGAATAACATTTAAAGGAATATTGAATCTATATTGGAACTACGTAAATGGACCTATACAATTCCATAGAAACTGTTTTATAACTACCATAGTATCATAGTATTCAGATTCAACTCATAGAAGTAAAACTCTTCTTCTGTAACTAAGAAGGACCCTATGGGGTCTTCCCGGGACAGGCCTTCCCCCATATCCTCTGCTTTAGCTCCTCTCTGAAGTACTTAGATAATAGTATATGATGCACATTTCCTGAGTTGTTTTGCAGAAGTGAAACCCACACACACACAACATGGAGTGGTTAACTACTTGATGACCATGAGCACATAGCCCCAGGCCTCCTGGAGCCTAAGGACTGATAATGTTAACCCCTGTGACACCATCCTGTTACCTCACCATCAGCCAATCAGAGAACTGTGCACAAGCTGATCACATACCCTGCAACCTCCCCACCACACCTGGCTTTTAAAAGTGCTTTGTGGAAACCCTTCAGGGAGCTTGGAACTTTGTAGGGTATGAGTCACCTGTCTCCCTGCATGACCTTGCAATAAACCTTTCTCTGCTCTAAACTCCAATGTATCGGTTTGTTTGGCCTCAGTGTGCATTGGGCACACAAACTTGTGCTAACACTTCTACCCCAAGGACTCCCTTATTCCATAACATTTTTTTAAAATTCCATAACGTTTTAATTGAACAGCCCATCATAGCCAAGTCCTCTGCCAAGCATTGGGAGAAGAAGAAGAAGAAGAAGAAGAAGAAGAAGAAGAAGAAGAAGAAGAAGAAGAAGAAGAAGAAGAAGAAGAAGAAGAAGAAGAAGAAGAAGAAGAAGAAGAAGAAGAAGAAGAAGAAGAAGAAGAAGAAGAAGAAGAAGAAGAAGAAGAAGAAGAAGAAGAAGAAGAAGAAGAAGAAGAAGAAGAAGAAGAAGAAGAAGAAGAAGAAGAAGAAGAAGAAGAAGAAGAAGAAGAAGAAGAAGAAGAAGAAGAAGAAGAAGAAGAAGAAGAAGAAGAAGAAGAAGAAGAAGAAGAAGAAAAGGAAGAAGAAGAAGAAGGGAGAAGGGGAAGAAGAAGAAGGAGAAGAATGAGAAGGGGAAGAAGAAGAAGAAAAAGAAAGGAAATCACTTTGCCCTCAAGGAATTGAAAAGTCAGGAGAAAAAACCTAAAATCTAAGAGTGCTACATGGACATATACATCTAGCAGGACTTGTACATTAACTGTTAAAAAATGAAAAGGATTTTTACCAATGTGTAAACAGGACACCAAAAAAATTGATGATGGCTTAATATTTTGATGAAATAGATCACATTTATGACTATGGGGACAAGCCTCTCAGTGCTGTGGAACAAAAATTGGTCATGAAATGTCTCCCAAACATTGATCGACTTTCCAACCAAGAGGAGTAGTTGATAAATGGAATATAGCTTGCCATATCAGTAAACAAAGGATGTCACAGCCATCAGCGATTGCAGCCATCCAACATGAGCCAATGAGCCCTGAGGAAACTCCGGAAGGAAAGAGTACCTGCCATTTAGCAGCCTTCAGACTGCAGATACTCCTTATGATGAGCTCTGAGGAAACTCAGGATGTGAAAACACAGGATATTGGCCCCAGATAGCTGAGCTGCATACCAAAAAAATGATTTTAGTGAGCACAGACCTTGCATCTTCCCATACATAGAAAAGCACTAAATTCCTTAACTTGGGATATCTGGTTTTCTTTAATTGACAATAATCTTTTGATGTTCAGACTACCTTTGTTGCAAAACTTCTATATAACCAGATTCCTTGCTTCCTCAGATCAGTTCTCTCAGGGTTACTTGAGATGCTACCTCCTGGGCTTGAAGTCCTAGAAATTCCCACCGAATAAATGTAACTCTCAAAAAAAAAATGTATAAGAAGGATTTTTAGAGACGGCTTCTTGTTTCTGCATCCTGATGGATAGTGATGTCATGTACCAAGATGGTAAACCAAGGAAGAGAAATAGGCTTGGAGATTCCTTGTGAAGAATTTTAAGAGTCAGCTGGGCATATTCAGAACACAGAAAAGATCTGAAAGACATATAAATTTGGGAGCAATACGGATAATAACCAGATTTGAGTGCATAAGACATTCCTGAAGACAAATTAAGAAGAAAACATTGCAAGAAGAGAAACCTGAAGATTATCACGATGTAATTGATGACTGAAGAAAATCCATCTCTAAAGGAGGCTTAAACTGGATCCCTGGTGAGGAAAGAGTAGGAGAAGAAGAGTGTGGTGCTATGGAAGTCAAGATAATTCATACCTAAAAAGAACTTGGCAACAGTGTCAAATCACTCAGTGAAACAGAGATCAGGCCCAACAATTTCAAAACTCTGTTGTCATATTATTAATTAAAATTTTTTAAAGTTATAAATACTTAAATTTCTATTACATGATAATGTAAACAAATACAGATAATTCATTGTCATGGCTTCTACTGATTTTAGAGGTTGTCCACATCCCTTGGTTCATGAACTCATTTCTCTGTCTTCAAAGTCAGTAATAGACAGTTGAATCTTTCTCACGTTGCATCACTTTGCAACTCCTCTGCCTCCCACTTCCCTCTTTAAGGATTTTTATGATTATATTTTAGATCCATCTGTATTATATAGTTTTATCTCCTTATTTTGAGGTCAGCTGATTAGCAACCTAATTTTACCTGCAACATTTTTTATCCCTTGCCATATAAACTAATATCGTCATATATCCTAGAGATTTGGACATGAACACCTTGGCCAGCCATATTCTTCCTATCATAGTATTTTCCTGGTTAATTAATTTTATCACTTCACTTTCAAATGTTATGTGACATGTTCATTAACTATGCTCAAGGTAAACCTGAGATAGCTGGATCTTTCTTCTTTTATAGCTTGATTTACTAATCTCTATTTTTAATAAATAAAGTAATAAATATGGTGCATTATGATTACTACTAAATTTGTTTAACTTTCTCATTTTTAATTTCTTTTCATTGTGCATTTTTATTGCTCTCTTTTCTTTCTCTTCTTGACTTCACAGTATTTATTCACACATCTCCTTTATTTTCACTCTGACTTTGCTTCACTTTATTACACAAATTTATTAATGCACTTTAATACAGTTGCACCTCCATATCCCAGAGGATTGGTTCCAGGACTCCCTATTGTTACCAAAATCAGGGGATGCTTAAGTCTTTTATATAAAATGACATAGTAATTGCATATAACTTACACACTTCATCTGTCATATACTTTAAATAATCTCTAGATTACTTATAATATCTAATACAATGTAAATGTGATGTAAATAGTTGTAAATAAAATATAAATGCTATGTAAATAGTTGCCAGAGTGGCAAATTCAGATTTTGCTTTTTGGAACCTTCTGAATTAAAAAAAAAAAAAAATTTGATTCACTGTTCCATGAATTTGCCAATTCGGAACGCATGGATATGAAGGGCCAACTGTACTACTTATTTATTCAGTGAACTTCCCATCCTATAGTTTTGCTATTATTGCATAAATATATAATTTCAACATTTTAAACACACAAAATATTTTTGTAGTCATTAAACAGATATACTGTCTCATAATGAATTCATTGTCATGCATTGTTCCTTGCTTCTCATTTTTTCTTTCCACTTTCATCTTTCTTCTCTATAAATATATTCTACACTAAATACTTCATCAAGGTGTTGTAGGTTATATACTTTGATAGCTTTTTTAAATCTGAAAATGTATGCCTTGATTAATATGGTTAGCTGAATATAGAATTCATGGTGACACAGTTTCCTTCAACACTTTGAAGACATTATTTCATTGTCTTCTTACATCTGGAATTGCTTATTCTGCTATTATTCTGTGATTACTCTGCAATTAGTCTGATTTTATTCCTTTGAATATCGTTTTTGTTTCTTTCAGGTAGTTTTAATATTTTCTCTTTATCATTCATACTCTGAAGTCTTATTCTTCATTTTTAGGTGTAGATTTACGTTTATATATCTTTGTGAGCACTTATGAGTTTGCCATCTATAGATTCATATTTTTTATCAATTCAGATAAATTCTTAGTTATTATATCTTTGAATAATTTATCTGCCATTATCCCTATTCTCTCTCCCTAAAACTCCTATCAGGCAAGTATTGAAATTTTGTTAATCTTTTCTACTTTCTTTTAAACTCTGTCATATTTTTCATTGTTTTATTTTTATGCCTTTCTATCTGGGTCAATTCCTTATTAAAAGCATCCAAATAATGTATTTTCACTTTGGACAAGTTGAGTCTAGATTTTCAAAATGTTCTCAAGTTTTCTAATTATTTCTTTGCATATCTGTTTGTAATGCTTTTAAAACATGTCCACAGATTCTTTGACACTCCTCTCACAAAAGTTGATGTCTGATTTGTGTCCCTTTAAAAGTCAGCCAGGCTTGGTTACTCACTTATAAACACATAACATGTAGAGGAAATGATGCTGCATGGCTTCTGAGGCTATGTCATAAAAGGAAATACAGCTTCTGCTCCTCTTTTTCCTTTCTCAGTCTGTCTCTCTGACTGTCTCTCTCTGTCTCCCTCTTCTTTTTCTCTGAAATTTTAGAATTATGAATTACCAGGTAAGATGTCTGGTTATTGTAAAATCCATCCTCCTGGGAAAACCATGTGTGGACAACACATAAAGATAAAAAACAATGCTCGAGAAGACTCCAGCTCCTGCAGACCTCAGATGTCCAAATCTTTACAGCTCAGACAAGTAAGTTAAAAAAAAAAAAAAAAAGAGCTTACTGTAATGAATGCCTCTCATCCTGGAAAATAAGGAGTGTCTAAAAAAGGAGCTGCCCACTTACCTTTTTTTTCAGAACTTTGAAAACCTGAGCCACCGTGTCAGAAGTCTGGCAGACTGGAAGCCACCATGATAAAGAGACCACCTGGAGAGAACACACAGAGATAAAGATATTTGAGGAAACAGCAATTTCAGCTCAGCTATTCTAGTCCTCCCAGATTAAGGTCAAGACATGTGAATGAACAAGGCATCTAGATGCTACCAGCCCCTAGTCTTTGAGCTTCTACCGCTGACATCAAGTGGAACAAAAGTGAGTCTTCCCTCTGTGCTTTGTTTAGATTCCTGACCCACAGAATTTATGAGGCTAATAGACGTTTGTTTTATGCCACTGAGTTTTGGGGTTTTTTTTCACAGAGTAGCCAAAAACATGTGACCTTTTTTCATACCTGTTTGTTTTTGTATCAAAATTACTTACTTCTCTATATAAATATTATTTCGGTTTTCAAGTCTCTTTGAAACTCTTAATTTTAAAAATTATTTCGTAGTTATTCTAGGATTTACCTATTATTAACATTATTAGAATAATTTCAACTTTTTGATAAGTTAGTTGGCTTTTCTTTTTATCTGTTTTCTTCATGTATTTCAGAGAGATAATTTGTATATTTACCTGGAGTGCACTTCTTTTTTTCTATTTTTTGAGCTCAGCAATTTTGTATAGTGTTGTTGTTATTTTTTCCAGTTGCTCATTCCACCACCTACATATATTTCAGAACAAAGTTGTATTTTTAACTGAGGATTTTGTGTTATGGTGATATTGTACATGTTGCCAAAATTATTAATTAGCTATAATAATGTTCTGTCCAGGTTTTATCTGACTGATATTTTTCATTTCCTCCTGCTTATGCAGGTAATCAACACGGCCCAGTCTCAGGAAGTAATGTAGTATTTTTTCAGCCTACTTTTTTTTTTTTAACATCTTTATTGGAGTATAACTGTTTTACAATAGTGTGTTAGTTTCTCCTTTACAACAAAGTGAATCAGTTATACATATACATATGTTCCCATATCTCTTCCCACTTGCGTCTACCTCCCTCCCACCCTCCCTATCCCACCTCTCTCGGTGGTCACAAAGCACAGAGGTGATCTCCCTGTGCTATGCGGCAGCTTCCCACTAGCTATCTAATTTACATTTGATAGTGGATATATGTCCCTGCCACTCTCTCACTTCGTCACAGCTTACCATTTCCCCTCCCCATGTCCTCAAGTCCATGCTCTAATAGGTCTGTGTTTTATTCCCGTCCTACCACTAATCTCTTCATGACATTTTTTTTTCTTAGATTCCATATATATGTGTTAGCATACGGTATTTGTTTTTCTCCTTCTGACTTACTTCACTCTGGATGAAAGACTCCAGCTCTCTCCACCTCATTACAAATAACTCAGTTTCATTTCTTTTTATGGCTGAGTAATATTCCATTGTATATATGTGCCACATCTTCTTTATCCATTCATCTGTTGATGGACACTTAGGTTGCTTCCATGTCCTGGCTATCATAAATAGAGCTGCAATGAACATTTTGGTACATGACTCTTTTTGAATTATGGTTTTCTCAGGGTATATGCCCAGTAGTGGGATTGTGGGGTCATATGGTAGTTCTATTTGTAGTTTTTTAAGGAACCTCCATACTGTTCTCCATAGTGGCTGTATCAATTTACATTCCCACCAGCAGTGCAAAAGGGTTCCCTTTTCTCCACACCCTCTCCAGCATTTATTGTTTCTAGAGTTTCTGATGATGGCCAATCTGACCAGTGTAAGATGATATCTCATTGTCGTTTTGGTTTGCATTTCTCTAATGATAAATGATGTTGAGCATTCTTTCATGTGTTTGTTGGTGATCTGTATAACTTGTTTGGAGAAATGTCTATTTAGCTTTTCTACCCATTTTTGGATTGGGTGGTTTTTTTTTTTGTTATTGAGCTGCATGTGTTGCTTATAAATTTTGGATATTAATCATTTGTCAGTTGCTTTATTTGCAAATACATTCTCCCATTCTGAGGGCTGTCTTTTGGTCTTGTTTATGGCATCCTTTGCTATGCAAAAGATTTTAAGTTTCATTAGGTCCCATTTGTTTATTTTTGTTTTTATTTCCATTTCTCTAGGAGATGGGTCAGAAAGGATCTTGCTGTGATTTATGTCATAGAGTGTTCTGCCTATGTTTTCCTCTAAGAGTTTGATAGTGTCTGGCCTTACATTTAGGTCTTTAACCCATTTTGAGTTTATTTTTGTGTATGGTGTTAAGGAGTGTTCTAATTTCATACTTTTACACGTACCTGTCCAGTTTTCCCAGCACCACTTATTAAAGAGGCTGTCTTTTCTCCACTGTATATCCTTCCCTCCTTTATCAAAGATAAGGTGACCATATGCGTGTGGGTTTATCTCTGGGCTTTCTACC
>NC_041225.1:3243777-3245169 GCF_002837175.3 Physeter macrocephalus | reverse complement strand
GATTTTTATTCACAGTTTCAATTTCAGTGCTTGTGATTGGTCTGTTCATATTTTCTATTTCTTCCTGGTTCAGTCTCGGCAGCTTGTGCATTTCTAAGAATTTGTCCATTTCTTCCAGGTTGTCCATTTTATTGGCATACAGTAGCTTGTAGTAATCTCTCATAATCTTTTGTATTTCTGCAGTGTCAGTTGTTACATCTCTTTTTTCATTTCTAATTCTATTGATTTGAGTCTTCTCCCTTTTATTCTTGATGAGTCTGGCTAATGGTTTAACAATTTTATTTATCTTCTCAATGAACCAGCTTTTAGTTTTATTGATCTTTGCTATTGTTTCCTTCATTTCTTTTTCATTTATTTCTGATCTGATCTTTATGATTTCTTTCCTTCCACTAAATTTGGGATTTTTTTGTTCTTCTTTCTCTAGTTTCTTTATGTGCAAAGTTAGGTTGTTTATACGAGATGTTTCCTGCTTCTTAAGGTATGATTGTATTGCTATAAACTTCCCTCTTAGAACTGCTTTTGCTGCATCCCATAGGTTTTGGGTCATCGTGTCTCCATTGTCATTTGTTTCTAAGTATTTTTTGATTTCCTCTTTGATTTCTTCAGTGATCACTTCGTTATTAAGTAGTGTATTGTTTAGCCTCCATGTGTTTGTATTTTTTACACATCTTTTCCTGTAATTGATATCTAGTCTCATAGCGTTGTGGTCAGAAAAGATACTTGATATGATTTCAATTTTCTTAAATTTGCCAAGGCTAGATGTTTGACCCAATATATGATCTATCCTGGAGAATGTTCCATGAGCACTTGAGAAAAATGTGTATTCTGTTGTTTTTGGATGGAATGTCCTATAAATATCAATTAAGTCCATCTTGTGTAATGTATCATTTAAAGCTTGTGTTTCCTTATTTATTTTCATTTTGGATGATCTGTCCATTGGTGAAAGTGGGGTGTTAAAGTCCCCTACTATGATTGTGTTACTGTCGATTTCCCCTTTTATGGCTGTTAGTATTTGCCTTATGTATTGAGGTGCTCCTATGTTGGGTGCATAAATATTTACAATTGTTATATCTTCTTCATGGATCGAACCCTTGATCATTATATAGTGTCCTTCTTTGTCTCTTGTTATAGTTTTTACTTTAAAGTCTATTTTGTCTGATATGAGAATTGCTACTCCAGCTTTCTTCTGATTTCCATTTGCATGGAATATCTTTTTCCATCCCCTCACTTTCAGTCTGTATGTGTCCCTAGGTCTGAAGTGGGTCTCTTGTAGACAGCATATATATGGGTCTCGTTTTTGTATCCATTCAGCCAGTCTGTGTCTTTTGGTGGGAGCATTTAATCCATTTACATTTAAGGTAATTATCAATATGTATGTTCCTATTACCATTT
>NC_041225.1:3242711-3243050 GCF_002837175.3 Physeter macrocephalus | reverse complement strand
TGTTTTTCTGTCTTCTCATTTTGCTTATCTTACTGTGTTTGGGGTCTCCTTTTGGCAGGCTGCAGGTTCATAGTTCCCGTTGGTTTTGGTGGCTCTCCCCAGTGGTTAAGGTTGGTTCAGTGGGTTGAGTAGGTTTCCTGGTTGGGGGGACTAGTGCCTCTGTTCTGGTGGATGAGGCTGCATCTTGTCTTTCTGGTGGCCAGGTCCACATCTGGTGGTGTGTTTGGGGATGTTGGTAGCCTTATTATGATTTTAGGCAGCCTCTCTGCTAATGGATGGGGCTGTAGACCTGTCTTGCTCTTTGTTGGGGATAGGGTGTCCAGCACTGTTCATTGCTGG
>NC_041225.1:3236263-3241772 GCF_002837175.3 Physeter macrocephalus | reverse complement strand
GAAGGAAGGGAGGAAAGAAGGGAGGAAGGAAGGAAGAAAGGAGGGAAGGAGGGAAGAAAGGAAGGAAGAAAGGAAGAAAGAAAAGGAGAAGACAAAATAAAGTAGGATAAAGTATAGTTATTAAAATAAAAAATAATTATTAAGAAGAAAAATTTCTATTAAAAAAAAAAAACAACAACAAAATACGGGTTGGTCTAACCCTAGGACGAATGTTGGAAACAAAGCTATACAGACAAAGTCTCACACAGCAGCACACACATACACACTCACAAAAAGAAACAAGGGGAAAATAATAGTATATCTTGCTCCCAAAGTCCACCACCTCAACTTGGGATATTTCGCTGTCTATTCAGGTTTTCCACAGATGCAGGGCACTTCAAGTTGATTGTGGAGCTTTAATCCGCTGCTTCTGAGGCTGCTGGGAGAGACCTCCCCCTCTCTTCTTTGTTCGCACAGCTCCTGGGGTTCAGCTTTGGACTTGGCCCCGCCTCTGCGTGTAGGTCGCCCGAGGGCGTCTGCCCTTCGCTCAGACAGGACGGGGTTAAAGAAGTATGTGATTCGGGGACTCTGGCATAGGCCTGGGGGAGGGAGGGGCATGGATGCGGGGCAAGCTTGCGGCGGCAGAGTCCGGCGTGACACTGCACCGGCCCAAGGCGCAACGTGCGTTCCCGGGAAAGCCGTCCCTGGATCCTGGGACCCCGGCAGTGGAGGGCTACATGAGCTCCCGGAAGGGGCAGTGTGGAGAGTGACCTGTGCTCGCACACAGGCCTCTTGGTGGCGGCAGCAGCAACCTTAGCGTTCCACTCCCGTCTCTGCTGTCCGCGCCGTCAGCCGTGGCTCGAGCCTGTTTTTGGAGCTCCTTTACGCAGTGCCCTTAATCCCCTCTCCTCGCGCCCCAGGAAGCAAAGAGGCAAGAAAAAGTCTTCTGTCTCTTCGGCAGCTCCGCGCCCATTTCTGGAGCTCCTTTACGTGGTGCGCTTAATCCCCTCTCCTCTCGCACCAGGAGACAAAGGCCACCCGCAGTCTCCGCCCACGAAGGGGCTTCTCGTGTGTGGGAACCTTTCCCCTTCACGGCTCCGTCCCACTGGTGCAGGTGCCGTCCTTATTCTTTGTCTCTGTTTATTCTTTATTCTTTTGCCCTACCCACGTATGTGGGGAGTTTCTTGCCTTTTGTGAGGTCTGAGGTCTTCTGCCAGCATTCGGTGGGTGTTCTATAGGAGAAGTTCCACGTGTAGCTGTATTTCTGATGTATCTGTGAGGAGGAAGGTGATCTCCGCGTCTTACTCTTCCGCCATCTTGCCTGCTTCTAGCAGCCTACTTTCTTTTTGAGAGAGACACAGGAGGTTCATTCATCTAGGCAGTTTTAAATTTCCCTTTGGGTAGGAATAGAAGAAAATGACCCAGAGACCATAGAAATATTGCCACATTGCTTGCACAAACTGCTGTGGCCCAATTTGCCTGTTTGCTTGATAAAGTGTCTGGCAGGTGGATAGATCCAGAGATGGAAGTTTCGCAGTGGATACAAAGAAAAAAGGATAATAGAGTAAAAAGTTGCGTATTCCCACAAGGGTGGCTGAGTGTTGAACAAAGCACCATTATCTACATAGACAGGAGAGTGTTGACAAGGAGAAAGGAAACCTGTTGTGTGGAAAACCTAGTTGCTCCAGAGCAACTGGGTGATAGATAAAATTGTGAGTCTGATGTACTCAAAAATGGAGTGCTTACATTTAATATTTCTGATACAGAGAGTTTAAGATGATTCAGTGATCCAAAATGTGGCCATGAGAGTGAGCTGAATGTACATAGTGTTCACCAGAATTGAATAATCCAAATTGAAGCATTGTCTTGGGGATCCTAAGAGACACCAAATTCTCCAGAATGATTGCAGCACTAGAAGCACAATTAGTTAGCTAATAAAACAGGTCAGTCAATGATAAGAAGATGGGACATTCCTGGTTTGACCATATTAATGATGTGAGAAAATATTACTTTAAAAAAGTAGATATCTTAAAGAATATTTGTTATAATATATATTTTATAAACATACAAGTAAATACAATATACATATTAATCAAATTCTAAAAATTCAACACAATTATGAAGGACAAAATGGTAAGAATCTGTTTTATGGTTTTGTACATTTTTTTAAACATCTTTATTGGAGTATAATTGCTTTACAATGGAGTGTTAGTTTCTGCTTTATAAAAAAGTGAATCAGCTATACATAAACATATATCCCCATATCTCCTCCTTCTTGCTTCTCCCTCCCACCCTCCCAATCCTACCCCTCTAGGTGGTCCCAAAGCACTGAGCTGATCTCCCTGTGCTATGCACCTGCTTCCCAATAGCTATCTATTTTACATTTGGTAGTATATATAAGTCTACGCAACACTCTCACTTCGTCCCAGCTTAACCTTCCCCCTCCCCATGTCCCCAGGTCCATTCTCTACGTCTGTGTCTTTATTCCTGTCCTGCCCCTACGTTCTTCAAAACTAATTTTTTTTATTTTTTTATTTTTTAGATTCTATATATATATGTGTTAGCATATGGTATTTGTTTTTCTCTTTCTGAGTTACTTCACTCTGTATGACAGTCTCTAGGTCCATCCACCTCACTAGAAATAACTCAGTTTCGTTTCTTTTAATGGCTGAGTAATATTCCATTGTATACATGTGCCACATCTTCTTTATCCATTCATCTGTCGATGGACATTTAGGTTGATTCCATGTCCTGGCTATTGCAAATAAGAGCTACAATGAACATTGTGCTACATGACTATTTTTGAACTATGGTATTCTCAGGGTATATACACAATAGTGGGATTGCTGGATTGTATGGTAGTTCTATTTTTAGTTTTTTAAGGAACTTCCATACTGTTCTCCATAGTGGCTGTATCAACTTACATTCCCACCAACAGTGCAATAGGGTTCCCTTTTCTCCACATTCTCTCCAGCATTGATTGTTTGTAAACTTTTTGATGATAGCAATTCTGACTGGTGTGAGGTGATACCTCACTGTAGTTTTCATTTGTATTTCTCTAATGATTAGTGATGTTGAGCATTCTTTCACATGTTTGTCGGCAATCTGTATATCTTCTTTGGAGAAATGTCTATTTAGGTCTTCAGCCTATTTTTGGATGGGTTGTTTGTTCTTTTGATATTGAGCTGCATGGGCTGCTTGTAAATTTTGGAGGTTAATCCTTTGTCAGTTGCTTCATTTGCAACTATTTTCTCCCATTCTGAGGGTTGTCTTTTGGTCTTGTTTATGGTATCCTTTGCTGTGCAAAAGCTTTTACATTTCATTAGGTCCTGTTTGTTTACTTTTGTTTTTATTTCCAGTTCTCCAGGAGGTGGGTCAAAAGGATCTTGTTGTGATTTATGTCAGAGAATGTTCTGCCTATGTTTTCCTCTAAGAGTTTTATAGTGTCTGGCCTTACATTTAGGTCTTTCATCCATTTTGAGTCTATTTTTGTCTATGGTGTTAGGGAGAGTTCTAATTTCATTCTTTTACATGTAGCTGTCCAGTTTTCTACTTATTGAACAGGCTGTCTTTTCTCCATTTTATAGTCTTTCCTCCTTTATCAAAATAAGGTGACCATATGTATGTGGGTTTATCTCTGGGCTTTCTGCCCTGTTCCTCTGATCTGTATTTCTGTTTTTGTGTGAGTACCATATTGTCTGATTATTGTAGCTTTGTAGTATAGTCTGAAGTCTGGGAGCCTGATTCCTCCAGCTCCGTTTTTCTTTCTCAGGATTGTTATGGCTTTTCATGATCTTTTGTGTTTCCATACAAATTTTGAAATTTTTCTAGTTCTGTGAAAAATTCCTTTGGTAGTTTGATAGGGATTGCATTGAATCTGTAGATTGCTTTGGGTAGTATCATCATTTTCACAATGTTGATTCTTCCAATCCAAGAACACAGTATATCTCTCCATCTGTTTTTATCATCTTTAATTTCTTTCAACAGTGTCCTATAGTTTTCTGCATTCAGGTCTTTTGTCTCCTTAGGTAAGTTTATTCCTAGGTATTTTATTCTTTTTTTTGCAGTGGTAAATGGGAGTGTATGCTTAATTTCTCTTTCAGATTTTTCATCATTAGTATATAGGAATGCAAGAGATTTCTGTGCATTTATTTTGTATCCAGC
The DNA here is from genome assembly GCF_002837175.3 of Physeter macrocephalus. Lineage (NCBI taxonomy): Eukaryota > Metazoa > Chordata > Mammalia > Artiodactyla > Physeteridae > Physeter > Physeter macrocephalus. The sequence goes on along the minus strand of NC_041225.1, from coordinate 3,237,629 downwards.
TACTTTACCAGATTCATTGATTAGCTCTAGTAGTTTTCTGATAGCATCTTTAGGATTCTCTATGTATAGTATCATGTCATCTGTGAACAGTGACAGCTTTACTTCTTCCTATCTGATTTGTATTCCTTTTATTTCTTTTTCTTCTCTGATTGCTGTGGCTAAAGTTTCCAAAACTATGTTGAAAAATAGTGGTGAGAGTGGACAACCTTATCTTATTCCTCATCTTAGAGGAAATGGTTTCAGTTTTTCACCATTGAGAATGATGTTGGCTGTGGGTTTGTCATATATGGCCTTTATTAAGTTGAGGTAATTCCCTCTATGCTTAACCTATATGAGAATTGCTACTCCAGCTTTTTTGATTTCCATTTGCCTGGAATATCCTTTTCCATCCCTTCACTTTCAGTCTGTATGTGTCCCTAGGTTCCCTCTATGCTTAATTTCTGGAGGGTTTTTACCTTAAATGTTTGTTTTACTTTGTCAAAACCTTTTTCTGCAACTATTGAAATGATCATATGGTTTTTCTTCTTCAATTTGTTATTATGGTTTATCACATTGATTGATTTACATATACTGACGAATCCTTGCATTCCTTGGATAACCTCACTTGATCATGCTGTATGATCCTTTTAATGTGCTGTTGGATTCTGTTTGCTAGAATTTTGTTGAGGATTTTTGCATCTATGTTCATCAGTGATATTGGCCTGTAGTTTTCTTTCTTTGTGACATCTTTGTCTGGTTTTGGTATCAGGGTGATGATGACCTCATAGAATGAGTTTGGGAGTGTTCCTCCCTCTTCTATATTTTGGAAGAGTTTGAGAAAGGTAGGTGTTAGTTCTTCTTTAAATGTTTGATAGAATTCACCTATGAAGCCATCTGATCCTGGGCTTTTGTTTCTTGGAAGATTTCTAATCACAGTTTCAATTTCAGTGCTTGTGATTTTTCTGTTTATATTTTCTATTTCTTCCTGGTTCAATATTGGGAGGTTGTACTTTTCTAAGTATTTGTCCATTTCTTCCAGGTTGTCCATTTTATTGGCATGTAGTTGCTTGTAGTAATCTCTCATGATCCTTTGTATTTCTGCAGTGTCAGTTGTTACTTCTCCTTTTTCATTTCTAATTCTATTGACTTGAGTCTTGTCCCTTTTTTTCTCAATGAGTCTGGCTAATGGTTTGTCTTCTCAAAGTAACAGCTTTTAGTTTTACTGATCCTTGCTATTTTTTCCTTCATTTCTTTTTCATTTATTTCTCATCTGATCTTTATGATTTCTTTCCTTCTGCTCTCTTTTGGGTTATTTTGTTCTTCTTTCTCTAATTGCTTTAGGTGTAAGGTTAGATTGTTTATTTGAGATTTTTCTTGTTTCTTGAGG
>NC_041225.1:3234596-3235209 GCF_002837175.3 Physeter macrocephalus | reverse complement strand
TTTTGTATCCATTCAGCCAGTGTATGTCTTTTGGTTGGAGCATTTAATCCATTTACATTTAAGGTAATTATCGATATGTATGTTCCTATTACCATTTTATTAATTGTATGGGTTTGTTTTTGTAGGTCTTTTCCTTCTCTTGTGTTTCTTGCCCAGAGAAGTTCCTTTAGCATTTGTTGTAATGCTGGTTTTGTGGTAGGGAATTCTGTTAGCTTTTGCTTGTCTGTAAAGCTTTTAACTCTCCTTGAATCTGAATGAGATTCTGCTGGCTACAGTAATTTTGGTTTTATGTTTTTCCCTTTCATCACTTTAAATATGTCCTACCACTCTCTTCTGGCTTGCAGAATTTCTGCTGAAAGATGACCTTTTAACCTTATGGGGATTCCCTTGAATGTTACTTGTTGCTTTTCCCTTGCTGTGTTCAATATTTTTTCTTTGTATTTAATTTTTGATACTTTTAATAATATGTGTCTTGGCCTTTTTCTACTTTGATTTGTCCTGTATGGGACTCTTTGCACTTCCTGGACTTGATTGACTATTTCCTTTCCCATATTAGGGAAGTTTTCAACTATAATCTCTTCAAATATTTTCTCAGTCCCTTTCTTTTTCTCTT
>NC_041225.1:3154037-3233823 GCF_002837175.3 Physeter macrocephalus | reverse complement strand
TTTTGTATCCATTCAGCCAGTGTATGTCTTTTGGTTGGAGCATTTAATCCATTTACATTTAAGGTAATTATCGATATGTATGTTCCTATTACCATTTTATTAATTGTATGGGTTTGTTTTTGTAGGTCTTTTCCTTCTCTTGTGTTTCTTGCCCAGAGAAGTTCCTTTAGCATTTGTTGTAATGCTGGTTTTGTGGTAGGGAATTCTGTTAGCTTTTGCTTGTCTGTAAAGCTTTTAACTCTCCTTGAATCTGAATGAGATTCTGCTGGCTACAGTAATTTTGGTTTTATGTTTTTCCCTTTCATCACTTTAAATATGTCCTACCACTCTCTTCTGGCTTGCAGAATTTCTGCTGAAAGATGACCTTTTAACCTTATGGGGATTCCCTTGAATGTTACTTGTTGCTTTTCCCTTGCTGTGTTCAATATTTTTTCTTTGTATTTAATTTTTGATACTTTTAATAATATGTGTCTTGGCCTTTTTCTACTTTGATTTGTCCTGTATGGGACTCTTTGCACTTCCTGGACTTGATTGACTATTTCCTTTCCCATATTAGGGAAGTTTTCAACTATAATCTCTTCAAATATTTTCTCAGTCCCTTTCTTTTTCTCTTTTTCATCCGGTACCCCTATAATTCAAATGTTGGTATGTGTAATGTTGTCCCAGAGGTCTCTGAGACTCTCCTCAATTCCTTTCATTCTTTTTTCTTTATACTGCTCTGTCTTAGTTATTTCCACTATTTTATCTTCCAGGTCACTTATCTGTTCTTCTGCTTCAGTTTTTCTGCTATTGATTCCTTCTAGGGAATTTTAATTTCATTTGCTGTGTTGTTCATCATTGTTTATTTGCTCTTTAGTTCTTCTAGATCCTTGTTAAACGTTTCTTATATTTTCTCCATTCTATTTCCAAGATTTTGGATCATCTTTACTATCATTACTCTGAATTCTTTTTCAGGTAGACTGCTTATTTCCTCTTCATTTGTTTGATCTGTGGGTTTTACCTTGATCCTTCATCTGCTGTGTTTTTGTCTGTGTTCCCATTTGCTTAACTTACTGTGTTTGGATTCTCCTTTTCCCAGGCTTCAAGTTCATAGTTCCCATTCTTTTTGTTTTCTGCCCCCAGTGGCTAATGTTGTTTCAGTAGGTTGTGTAGGCTTTCTGGTGCATGGAACTAGTGCCTGTGTTCTGGTGGATGAGGCTGGATCTTGTCTTTCTGGTGGGCACGACCACGTCCAGTGGTGTGTTTTGGGGTGTCAGTGAGCATTTTTTTATTTTTGGCAGCCTCTCTGCTAATGGGTGGGGTTGTGTTCCTGTCTTCCTAGTTGTTTGTCATGATTGCATTGTCATTTGTTTTGAGGTATTCTTTGATTTCCTCTTTGATTTCTTCAGTGATATCTTGGTTATTAACATCCGGTACCCCTATAATTCAAATGTTGGTATGTGTAATGTTGTCCCAGAGGTCTCTGAGACTCTCCTCAATTCCTTTCATTCTTTTTTCTTTATACTGCTCTGTCTTAGTTATTTCCACTATTTTATCTTCCAGGTCACTTATCTGTTCTTCTGCTTCAGTTTTTCTGCTATTGATTCCTTCTAGGGAATTTTAATTTCATTTGCTGTGTTGTTCATCATTGTTTATTTGCTCTTTAGTTCTTCTAGATCCTTGTTAAACGTTTCTTATATTTTCTCCATTCTATTTCCAAGATTTTGGATCATCTTTACTATCATTACTCTGAATTCTTTTTCAGGTAGACTGCTTATTTCCTCTTCATTTGTTTGATCTGTGGGTTTTACCTTGATCCTTCATCTGCTGTGTTTTTGTCTGTGTTCCCATTTGCTTAACTTACTGTGTTTGGATTCTCCTTTTCCCAGGCTTCAAGTTCATAGTTCCCATTCTTTTTGTTTTCTGCCCCCAGTGGCTAATGTTGTTTCAGTAGGTTGTGTAGGCTTTCTGGTGCATGGAACTAGTGCCTGTGTTCTGGTGGATGAGGCTGGATCTTGTCTTTCTGGTGGGCACGACCACGTCCAGTGGTGTGTTTTGGGGTGTCAGTGAGCATTTTTTTATTTTTGGCAGCCTCTCTGCTAATGGGTGGGGTTGTGTTCCTGTCTTCCTAGTTGTTTGGCTTAGGGTGTCCAGCACTGTAACTTGTTGGTTGTTGAGTGGAGCTGGGTCTTAACATTGAGATAGAGGTCTCTGGGAGAGCTTTCACCGTTTGATATTATGTGGAGCTGGGAGGTCTCTAACCGATATCTAGTCTCATAGGGTTGACGTCGGAAAAGATACTTGATATGATTTCAATTTTCTTAAATTTACCAAACCTTGATTTGTGACCCAAGTTATGATCTATCCTGGAGAATGTTCCATGAGCACGTTTTTCTGCTATTGATTCCTTCTAGGGAATTTTAATTTCATTTGCTGTGTTGTTCATCATTGTTTATTTGCTCTTTAGTTCTTCTAGATCCTTGTTAAACGTTTCTTATATTTTCTCCATTCTATTTCCAAGATTTTGGATCATCTTTACTATCATTACTCTGAATTCTTTTTCAGGTAGACTGCTTATTTCCTCTTCATTTGTTTGATCTGTGGGTTTTACCTTGATCCTTCATCTGCTGTGTTTTTGTCTGTGTTCCCATTTGCTTAACTTACTGTGTTTGGATTCTCCTTTTCCCAGGCTTCAAGTTCATAGTTCCCATTCTTTTTGTTTTCTGCCCCCAGTGGCTAATGTTGTTTCAGTAGGTTGTGTAGGCTTTCTGGTGCATGGAACTAGTGCCTGTGTTCTGGTGGATGAGGCTGGATCTTGTCTTTCTGGTGGGCACGACCACGTCCAGTGGTGTGTTTTGGGGTGTCAGTGAGCATTTTTTTATTTTTGGCAGCCTCTCTGCTAATGGGTGGGGTTGTGTTCCTGTCTTCCTAGTTGTTTGGCTTAGGGTGTCCAGCACTGTAACTTGTTGGTTGTTGAGTGGAGCTGGGTCTTAACATTGAGATAGAGGTCTCTGGGAGAGCTTTCACCGTTTGATATTATGTGGAGCTGGGAGGTCTCTGGTGGACCAATTTCCTGAACTCTGCTTTCTCACCTCAGAGGCAGAGGCCTGGCATCAGGCCAGAACACCAAGAACTGTCAGCCACATGGCACAGAAGAAAAGGGAGCAAACAAGAAAGAAAAAAATAATATAAAGTTATTAAAATAAAAAAATAATAATCGTTAAAAATAAAAAGTAATAAAAAAATGAAGAGAGCAACCCAACCGAAAAACAATCCCACCCTTGATAACAAGAGCTAAAAACTATACTAAATCAAAAAAAAAAACAAACAAACAGAGAAACACAAAAAACAAAAACGGACAGACAGAACCCTAGGACAAATGGTAAAAGCAAATTATAGTCACCTACTATGAATGTGTTACTGTCGATTTCCCCTTTTATGGCTTTATGTATTGAGGTGCTCCTATGTTGGGTGCGTATTTACAATTCTTATATCTTCTTCTTGGATTGATCCCTTGATTATTATGTAGTGTCCTTCTTTGTCTCTTGTAATAGTCTTTATTTTAAAATCTATTTTGTCCTATATGAGAATTGCTACTCCAGCTTTTTTGATTTCCATTTGCCTGGAATATCCTTTTCCATCCCTTCACTTTCAGTCTGTATGTGTCCCTAGGTCTGAAGTGGGTCTCTTGTAGACAGCTTATATATGGGTCTTGTTTTTGTATCCATTCAGCCAGTGTATGTCTTTTGGTTGGAGCATTTAATCCATTTACATTTAAGGTAATTATCGATATGTATGTTCCTATTACCATTTTATTAATTGTATGGGTTTGTTTTTGTAGGTCTTTTCCTTCTCTTGTGTTTCTTGCCCAGAGAAGTTCCTTTAGCATTTGTTGTAATGCTGGTTTTGTGGTAGGGAATTCTGTTAGCTTTTGCTTGTCTGTAAAGCTTTTAACTCTCCTTGAATCTGAATGAGATTCTGCTGGCTACAGTAATTTTGGTTTTATGTTTTTCCCTTTCATCACTTTAAATATGTCCTACCACTCTCTTCTGGCTTGCAGAATTTCTGCTGAAAGATGACCTTTTAACCTTATGGGGATTCCCTTGAATGTTACTTGTTGCTTTTCCCTTGCTGTGTTCAATATTTTTTCTTTGTATTTAATTTTTGATACTTTTAATAATATGTGTCTTGGCCTTTTTCTACTTTGATTTGTCCTGTATGGGACTCTTTGCACTTCCTGGACTTGATTGACTATTTCCTTTCCCATATTAGGGAAGTTTTCAACTATAATCTCTTCAAATATTTTCTCAGTCCCTTTCTTTTTCTCTTTTTCATCCGGTACCCCTATAATTCAAATGTTGGTATGTGTAATGTTGTCCCAGAGGTCTCTGAGACTCTCCTCAATTCCTTTCATTCTTTTTTCTTTATACTGCTCTGTCTTAGTTATTTCCACTATTTTATCTTCCAGGTCACTTATCTGTTCTTCTGCTTCAGTTTTTCTGCTATTGATTCCTTCTAGGGAATTTTAATTTCATTTGCTGTGTTGTTCATCATTGTTTATTTGCTCTTTAGTTCTTCTAGATCCTTGTTAAACGTTTCTTATATTTTCTCCATTCTATTTCCAAGATTTTGGATCATCTTTACTATCATTACTCTGAATTCTTTTTCAGGTAGACTGCTTATTTCCTCTTCATTTGTTTGATCTGTGGGTTTTACCTTGATCCTTCATCTGCTGTGTTTTTGTCTGTGTTCCCATTTGCTTAACTTACTGTGTTTGGATTCTCCTTTTCCCAGGCTTCAAGTTCATAGTTCCCATTCTTTTTGTTTTCTGCCCCCAGTGGCTAATGTTGTTTCAGTAGGTTGTGTAGGCTTTCTGGTGCATGGAACTAGTGCCTGTGTTCTGGTGGATGAGGCTGGATCTTGTCTTTCTGGTGGGCACGACCACGTCCAGTGGTGTGTTTTGGGGTGTCAGTGAGCATTTTTTTATTTTTGGCAGCCTCTCTGCTAATGGGTGGGGTTGTGTTCCTGTCTTCCTAGTTGTTTGGCTTAGGGTGTCCAGCACTGTAACTTGTTGGTTGTTGAGTGGAGCTGGGTCTTAACATTGAGATAGAGGTCTCTGGGAGAGCTTTCACCGTTTGATATTATGTGGAGCTGGGAGGTCTCTGGTGGACCAATTTCCTGAACTCTGCTTTCTCACCTCAGAGGCAGAGGCCTGGCATCAGGCCAGAACACCAAGAACTGTCAGCCACATGGCACAGAAGAAAAGGGAGCAAACAAGAAAGAAAAAAATAATATAAAGTTATTAAAATAAAAAAATAATAATCGTTAAAAATAAAAAGTAATAAAAAAATGAAGAGAGCAACCCAACCGAAAAACAATCCCACCCTTGATAACAAGAGCTAAAAACTATACTAAATCAAAAAAAAAAACAAACAAACAGAGAAACACAAAAAACAAAAACGGACAGACAGAACCCTAGGACAAATGGTAAAAGCAAAGCTCTACAGAAAAATTCACACAAGGACACATACACATACACACTCACAAAAAGAGAAAAAGGAAAAAAATGTATATCTATATATAAAACAAAAAGGAAGAGGAGCACTACCAAATCAATAAACAAATCTACCAATTCTAATAAAATCTAAATACTAAACTAGATAAACATAAAACCAGAAACAAATTAGATGCAGAAAGGAAACCCAAAAACTACAGTTGCTCCCAAATTGCAGCACCTTAATTTTGGGATGATTTGTTGTCTATTCAAATATTCTGCAAATGCAGGGTACATCAAGTTGATTGTGGAAATTTAATCTGCTGCTCTTGAGGTTGCTGGGGGAATTTACCTTTCTCTTGTTTGTTTGCACAGCTCCTGAGATTCAGCTTTGTATTTGGCCCTGCCTCTGCCTGTAGTTCGCCTGAGGGTGTGTGTTCCCGCCCAGACAGGATTGGGTTAAAGTAGCAGCTGATTAGCTGGGTCTGGATCACTCAGGCTTGGGATAGAGAGGGGTACGGAATGCAGGGCGAGCCTGTAGCGGCAGAGGCTGCTGTGACGTTCCAACAGCTTGAGGCGTGCCATGTGTTCTTCCCAGGAAGTTGTCTCTGGATCATGGACCCTGGCAATGGCGGGCTGCACAGGCTTCCGGGAGGGAAGGTATGGATAGTGACCGGTGTTTGCACATAGACTTCTTGGTGGCTGCAGCAGCAGCCTTAGCATTTCGTATCCATCTCTGGTGTCTACACTGATAGCTGACGCTTGCCCCATCTCTGGAGCTTGTTTAGGCAGTGCTCTTAATCCTTTCTCCTCGCACACCCCGAAACAATGATCTCTTGTCTCTTAGGCAGGTCCAGACTTTTTCCTGGAGTCCCTTCCAGCTAGCTGTGGCACACTAGCCCCCTCAGGCTGTGTTCACACAGCCAACCCCAGTCCTCTCCCTGAAATTTGATGTCTGAAGCACGAGCCTCAGCTCCCAGCTCCCACCCTTCCTGGCGGGTGAGCAGACAAGACTCTCAGGCTGGTGAGTGCTGGTTGGCACCAATCCTCTGTGTGGAAATCTCTCTGCTTTGCCCTCTGCACCCCTGTTGCTGTGCTTTCCTCCATGGCTCTGAAGCTTCCCCGCTGCCCACCCCTGTCTCCGCCAGTGAAGGGGCTTCTTAGTGTGTGGAAGCTTTTCCTTCTTCACAGTTCCCTCCCAGAGGGACAGGTCTCATCCCTATTATTTATCTCTGTTTTTTCTTTTTTCTTTTACCCTACCCAGGTATATGGGAAGTTTTTTGCCTTTTGGGAAGTCTGAGGTCTCCTGCCAGTATTCAGTTGGTGTTCTGTAAGAGTTGTTCCACATGTAGATGTATTTCTGATGTATTTGTGGGGAGGAAGGTGATGTCTATGTCTTACTCTTCCACCATCTTGAAGGTTTCCTGTACATTTTCCCATGATTATCGTGTATTGCTCTTTGTGATAAAAGAGTAAAAATTAGATATATTTAAAGAATATTTATATATGCTTGAAAAAATTCAATAATATATATATATACACATATATCTTTTAAATTGTCTTTTTCTTATTTTACTGTGGACCAAATATGTTATGGGGCTCACACACGAAAAATTTACCAGTAAGGAACATTATGATATTACGTGAGAAATACTACATATGTAGTCAATATCATTAGATAGCAAGCCAAATTTTTTTATTAGCAGATTTTTTTTTTTACCATCATCTGTAAGAGTGGATTGCACAAGATGGCCTTTAAGATTGTTTCCCCAACTCTAACATTCCTGTGTTTTAAGTTCTTTTAAATTATTTACAATGAGCTAATCACTGTAAATTGTCCTTAAGATGAGGTAAAAAATAAGATGGTATTCTTGATTATAAAGCAATTAAAATTGAGACCATTATGTAAACATGTTTTTTTCCTCCTCTGTGTGTATATATGAATATTATTTACAGTTGTTTGGGTGACCTTTGATGAGATTCTAATGTTGCTGAACCCAAGTTCCTGTGTCCAATGCACAGTGAAACCAAACAGAGGTGTCAGAGTTTGGAGCAGAGAAATATTTATTGCAAGGGCCATGCAAGGAGAATGGGAAGGCTCATGCTCAAAAGACCCAACCTCCCCAATGGGTTTAAAAGAAGAAGTTTTTATAGACAAAAGTTGAGGGGAGGGCTTCAGGGTATGTAACCCTCCTTTGATTTGTTGGTGATGATGTAACAGTATGGTGTTCTAGGAATCTCAATCATCAGCCTCTGGTTCCAAACAGTCTGGGGTCCACAAACTTGTGCTCAGCCTGAAGTTTCCATCCTCCATCTGTGTGGGGTACTTAGATCCTCTACAAGAATTGAGAGATATATGTCAGATTGTTATGTATGTTCCCTCAGGAGGAACCAGGCCCAGGCCCCATCCCTGCACTGTTTCTTTCTACATTCCCTCACTCTCCTAATTAGTAACTGTTTAAACCTGCCCTTTGAAGCTCAGGGAAGGTCTAGGAGGCTGAAAGCCTTTTTTCTACAAATAAGAAAGAGGGGACACAGAAAGTCTTTCATGCCCGGGAAGGCCCCACATGATCCTGCTTGGTTTCACTAACACAATCATTTTTGTCATAATTTTGCTGGAAAATAATTTTACCAGAATGTTTAATTATTTCTTCATACTTATGTCATATCAATAGTGATGAAGGTATCATGTCCAAAACTGTGACATCTGGTAGCTTCAAGTGAGTGTTGTGGTTACTATATTTAAATTGTAATACAAATAAGACATAGTGGTAAGGCAATGATCCATGATGACAAATATGCTTGAAGTTATTTCTTTTAGAAATATTATATTAATTATAATATAATATGTTATGTTATCATTTTAACATATTATTCTCATTTTGGAAAAATATTAACATTTGTACATATATATGGTTTGACTTTTCATAATTACAATATAAATCTAACTATGAAAAAAAAACTTTGATCCAGTATTAATTTTTCTCTTGCTATAGAACTGGAGGAAACATACAATAATTTTCATAAGATTACTTTTTTATATTATCTACTCCTAATGAGACAATTTTGATTTAAAAGAAAAAAATGCTCTTTATCTTAAAATGTCCTGTCATATTCCCTGACTTTATGAGAAATAAGGTATAAATAATAAGAAAAGCAAAACTATTTCTCCCTGTTAGGCTTTTTTAAGGTTATGTTTTTATCAAGACATTTACTTTGGGAACTATTTTCCTTTTCTTGCATCTAAAAAAATCAAATAACTGAAACAGAATTATGATCTTGTCTGAACAACTATAACTTCTTTCATCTCTACCGTTTCAACTCTCCAATAGATTGAATATTATAACTGGAAAACACATTAAGGTCATAAAGCATCTTCGATTTCTCTGAAGTTTTTCTTGTAACATGTACAGTGCTAAGAAAAAAGTTATGTGTTCAATAAATTCTTGCTGAAACTAGATTCATCCTGAATCTTCCTTATTACCATTGCAATAATTTCCCTCTCCACTCCAAAGTATTCCCTAGTTAATGTAACTTTCTTCTCTCTAAACTTTCTGCCTATTCTCTTGACCCCACCTCTTGTTACCTCCTCAGGGAAATTGCTGTATCAATTACACATTCTTTTTCCAGACTTTACAATCATTTGTCTTTCTTTGACTTCTTCCTTTCTGCTTTCAAAATGTTTCTTCTAAAGTTGAAAACAGTTCAAACCAGCAACCAAACTAGCACCCAACAATCAACAAGAAGTAACTCTTTATTTCACCCTGTAGTTGTCTTTATTTTCTTTAATGGCCCAAATTCTAGAAAAGTGTTGACTTTTTGCTAAGTGTTTTGTATATTTTCATTCCCAGCTAGTTTAATAGTCAGCTTCCAGAACTTTGTAAAAAAAAATTATTTTTTTGAATTTTCTTATCTCTGAAAACTTGTTTGGTCCTGGAGGACTTATGCTGAAAAACCCACATTTTTCTCCTCAAGCCAGCTGCATCTGATATCTAAAATGGAACTATGTATATTAAGCAGTTCTGTGTCCTTCTGTTTTGAGCATTCTGGAGGTAATGATTTATTTTTAACCAAATCCCTATCTCATCAGTTTGACAATATATGATAACCTTAAGAGAACCTCTGCCTGTCTGGTTTCTTCATTGATAAATGGGGATAAATAATAGAGCATTTCCTCATAGGCGTGCTGTGAGGATTAAGTGAGCTAATACAAATAAAGGCACTTAGAACAGTGCCTTGCACTTTGCAAATGTTCAAGAAATATTAACCATTATGATTATAATGTAAACAGTTATTTGTTGCCTCAGTGACTCCCTGAGGGCCAGTACCCTCCCTTCTTGTTTTGAACTTTTACCTAGTTATTGTACATTTCTGGGAACCCATCCCCAACATGTGTGTTTTAACAATAAGTTTCATGATGACTTCATTTTACTCCTCCCTCACTTCCATGTTGACCCAGCTACATTGAAATTACCCAACAAGAATGATTCCCATGTACCACAAGCTACAACACCCATGACATTCCATAAAGGCACTTGCCCATGGTCCTTGCTCTATTCTCTTTCTGCCTGCTCTGACCAAAATTCAGACTTTTGGATGACTTTGTGTGGTCTTCTGGGCATGCCATACCCTTCTTTCTAGGACTTATGAGTATATTTAATCTTTTCATATGTCTCTCCTCGTGTAATTTTCACAGCTGTGTTGGAGTGGTCCTTAGAGACCCTGAGAGGGGTACTTACTCTCCCATTTAGAACACAGTAATTAATAGTATTCTTATTATTCCTTATATTAAAAACAATCAAATCCCCTCCACAATTTTTCCAATGATTAATGAAGGAGAATCTCAGAGCAGTGAATTCTTGCTCTGAGACAATTTAAGATCTTGTTCAAGTCTGTCTCATCTTTACTCCTGAAGCTACTGTCTTGTCTTCAGACTTCACTCACTGTGCTTGAGTACAGCTCTCCCTTTATTCTGCCGTCAGACACATTTTCTAGGTTCTTGCATATGCATTATGCATAGTAAACTGACTTTAATGAGATTTTCAGACATACTGAAGGAAGAATATAGCACAGCACAGAGGATGATATGACTTCAAACTGGTCCCATGACACCAACATTCTTAAAGTTCTTTGGCTGTCTGAATCACAATACATTCCTCTCTTGCCTTCATTCATTTTGGACTCCTACCTGCAAATATTTTGTTCAGACTCATCTCCGTCCTGTTACTCATCATTCTTATTTTCCTCAAATTCAGGAGCACCCTTCCAACTAACTATTAAAGTCAGTTCACAGAAGCTAATAAGAAAATTTATTTTACATTATTAAATTTAGTTTCAAATTTAATTAAAATCTCTTTTATACAGATCAACTTGCAGATTCCTTTTACAAAACAAAAGGTTTTAAATCATTTGTGTAAAACAGCCAACAACTGCTGAAATGAATTCTTTTGCTCTACCACATCTCTGTATTGTAAAGGTGAATGCATTAAAATTTGTTTAAATAACATTGTCTTCTTTTCTGCTCTATATAGATTATGTCAGATATTTCTTATAGCCTAACATCTTCCCTATTATTTTAACTAGTATCATTCTTATTCCAGTTCACTTCCAACAAGATGTCTTTTTATTACTTTAGGCTTAACATGAGTAAAGACAGATTTCTATTTTATTTCAAATTGTCTGCTGTGTCTGACTTTTTCCCAGTTTTATAGATCTGTGAACAAAAACTTCTCATTTCTTGGTAACATAAACTTCCTTCATGAAGACAGTTCTTCAGAGATATTATTTCTGTGTACATAAATAGATTGACTTGATTTTTCACTTAAAGACTCATTTGTGGACTTGATGATGAAAGGCTGGTACCCATCACATTTAATACAGAATGATGATGTGGTCATTTTTTATTAGATAGAGAGTTATGTACAGTAAATCTTTTGTATTGAATATTCTCCAATTTTTCTTATATTTTCACATTGTATGTTCACAGGCATGTGTATAGTATGTTTATACATTTACCTACTTTTGATATATCCCATTGTATACATTTTCTTCACCTGCACACCAGACTCTTGAGGTAATTATATCTTGAATCCAGCTTATTTAAGTACTTTAAGCTTTAGTGCTCTCTTTTTTTCAGCACTTTATAAATACAACCAAATAATTTTATATAAAATGATTAAAATACATAATATATTGTAATACATACATAACATACATGTACAATTTATGTACAGATCTAATGCCAGCACAAGGTATAAAAAAATCTTGTAATTGATTCTGGTTTGAGTCCTCTTATTTTATTATTTTAGATATAAATGATCTATTAACTTTGGAAAGTTCACATTGGCCTATGTCAGATGCTTAACCTTCTGCATCAGATCTGATAAATTTATTGCAGTCTGTCATTCTTTTTCTTTCAAGTGGAAATTAACAGCAAAAATTTATTGATAAAATTGCTGTTTCCTATAAACAATATTGTAACTGACATTCTTGCAAATGTGCATGGCATTTGCAAGTTTCAACAACATGTTAAACTGAAGCAAGAACAGGTAGCCTTCTCTTCTATAGGTGGTTCTCCTGGAGACCCTGTATTAAGACCAAGCACAGCCTTACAGGCATGAGTCTTTTTTAAAATTTTATTGGGGTATAGTTGATTTACAATGTTGTCTTAGTTTCAGGTGTACAGCAAAGTGAATCTGTTATTCATATATTATACATATATCCACTCTTTTTTAGATTCTTTTCCCATAAAGGCCATTACAGAGTACTGAGTAGAGTTCCCTGTGCTATACAGTAGGTCCTTATTAGTTATCTATTTTATATTTAGTAGTGTGTATAAGCCAATCCCAATCTTCCAATTTATCCCTCTCCCACTAATCTTCTGGTAACCATAAGTTTATTTTCTACACCTGCAACTCGATTTCTGTTTTGTAGATAAGTTCATTTGTAGCCTTTTTTTAGATTCCACATATAAGAGATATCATATGATATTTGTCTTTCTCTGTCTGACTTACATCACTCAGTATGACAATCTCTAGGTCCATCCATGTTGTTGCAAATGACATTATTTCATTTCTTTTTTATGGCTGAATAATATTTTATTGTATATATGTACCACAACTTCTTTATCCATTCCTCTGCTGTTGAACATTTAGGTTGCTTCCATGTCCTGTCTATTGTAAATAGTGCTTCAATGAACAGTGGGATGCTTGTATCTTTTTGAATTATGAAAACCTCTCCAGGTATATGCCCAGGAGTCAGATTGCTGCATCATACAGTAGCTCTATTTTTAGTTTTTTAGGGAACCTCCATACTGTTCTCAATAGTGGCTATACCAGTTTATATTCCCACCAACAGTGTAGGAGGTTTCCCTTTTGTCCACACCCTCTCCAGCATTTATTGCTTGTAGATTTTTTGGTGATGGCCATTCTGATCTCTGTGAGGTGATACCTCACTGTAGTTTTGATTTGCATTTCTCTAATAATCAGTGATGTTGAGCATCTTTTCATGTGCTTTTTAGCCATCTGTATATCTTCTTTGGAAAGATGCCTATTTAAATCTTCCACCCTTTTTTTTTTTCTTTGAGTGGAATTTTTTTTTTTTTTTTTTTGATATTGAGCTGTATGAGCTGTTTGTATATTTTGGAGATTAATCCTTTGTCGATTGCTTAATTTGAAAATACTGTCTCCTATTCTGAGGGTTGTCTTTTCATTTTGTTTATAGTTTCCTTTGCTGTGCAAAAGAGTCTGTCATTCTGCATTTGCTTATGTTTCAAAAGTTCAATGAAGCTTTGTAATTTGCTTTTATATCTTCATTTCCAAATATTGTTATTATCTACCTTACAGGTTTATGTACTTTGAAACACCAAGATTGTTTATTGTTTCCAAGAGTGCTCTTAAGAAAAACAAAAAACAAACTATTGTTACCAAATTTCTAACCTCCAGAGAGATTAACATATTTAACAGTGTTGTGATATAATGGAAGATTAGACAGATAGGAGATACTAAGTTGAGGTCTGCATGACAAAATTCTCTGTAGCTCTGTTTCAACTTGCTTTGTACAACTAAAGACCCCCAACTATGACAGCTTTAGATTTTACATTTAAACATTTAGTAATAATTTAAGTATACACTATACAGGTATTCATGATTTTGAAAGAAAATGCAAATTCAAACTGATCAGTAGAAAAATATAAAATGGTGCTGTGAATATTAAGGGTGAGAAAGTTATTTCAGTTTGGGAGGTGTGTTCATAGAAGTGATTTTTAATGGAGATCCTAAAGGCCAATATAGGCCTATCTTTAATGAGAAGGGTGGTCTTATTTTCTCCATGGTCCTTGCAATATTGTGTTTAGGAAAAACAATCCAATCCCCTTTTGTGTTCAAATTCAATAAAGTTTGCCTGCTATTTCCTGTGGAAATATATACCTCTAGCTTTAAAAAAACAAACAAACAAACAAAAACAACATATTTTTCATATAAAATACTTCTCATTCTAGTATGTAAAGAATTTTAGGTTAGAGATTGTAAACTTCTTAGGAAGTATCAATTAATACTAGGACAGACTTGAGTCAGACAGTCTTATGTTCAAATCCATGTTTAGATATATTAAACCAGAGGGTCACAGGCAGACCATCCTGAACATAGGCGAATGAAACCAAATCCCCCTAAATCTGAGTTGCTCTGCCAAGTTTATGATTGACCTCTGGTCCCTTTCTTGTCTTGTTATAGCAGACCCCAAGAAGTCTTGTTTTCCTTCCTTCTTAACTTGCTTACTAGCCCTTAAGCTTTCCTGCCTGCCCTAAACCCAGCATAATCTTTTACGTGATTATTATCTTAAACCAGTACCTTGATTCATAATCCCAAACTACTGAGATAATGTCCTATGGCTTCAACCAGCTGGCCCTGAATGGGCTTAATAGTCAATGACACCTGGAGTGTCAGTTGAGAACTGAAACTCTGGAACCATCATGCAGTCCCTAAACAAGTAATAAAATGCCTCAACTATTGCTTCTGCTCTCTCCTAGAGAGAAGTTAAAGGATCACCAGATATTAATGAGCCTGTTTTGTAGGGACATATAGCATAATCATGACCATCAGGGACAAAATAACTCACAAGATAGTGACAAAAAGTCTGTAGTTGAGATCCTATGGGGAAGCTGGGCTCACAGAGACAACTAACTCCCTCCTACCCCCTCCTTTGCTCCTTGGCCTTTAAAAATCTTACACCCTGACCAGCCAACAAGATGGATTTCAGACAAGTGTAGATCTCACATCATCTGGGTTGGTGCCTCCTTGACTAATAAACTTGGCTCAAAATTCTAACATTTAGGCTTTTTTGGCCTCACTGTGCATCCAGCACATGAACTTGCATTTTACAACTAGGGGAAATATGCACATTAAATGATGGCATTCACGTGATTAAACAGTTAATCCTACTAGGGGATTGTAAGTAGAGAAAAGTATGGGAGACCCCTGTAGGTTAATGATCACTCAAGAAAACAGTCTTGCTTAACAGCTAAACCAAGCAAGCTTGCGTAGCAACAAAACCATACAACAGAAGCATGAGACATACCCCAAAACAATAAAACAATGGTGAAAGACCCATATCCTGTCCAGTGAGGTCAGTAAGTTAATGATTCCTAGGACACACTCCTCTGCATGCACTAAAAACAAAAAAATATAAGGAAAATGTGGCATTATACTTAAACCTGAGATGATTTACCATATTTTAGTGTATGTTACTGCCTTTTTGCTCATTTCCACTGTGCCATGACAGTCCCAGTTTGACCATGTAGGGATAAGAAAACTCCTCCACCCAATGTGGAGGAGGAACTGATGATAGAAGCTTGATGTCTGCTCAAGATTGAGAAAGAAGTTGGTCTTCTCTCCCTCCCCATTTTTTCTTTGATTATAAAACTGTAGCTCACTAAGTTCTCAGGGTGGCACCCTCTTGCCCAGCTGCTTGTAAACCTCTCAAGCATGCTATTCTAATAAATCACTTCTTATCTATCACTTTACCTCTTGCTGAATTCTTTCTGTGCTGAGACATAAAGAACCAGAGCTCCTCAGAACCCCCAGAGATGCATTTTTGCAGTTTCATCTCCACTTTATAAAAACTTTAGGCAAAGCTTTTATCTTCTGAGGAAAAGATGAAAAGGTTTCTTTCTGAGAAAACTGACAAGTCTAAAATGAAAAGACCAGCAGATACTAACAAGTGGTTTCACCCAGTGTTATGACTCAGCCAGTTTTGGGAGAAGGTCCACCATTCATCAAGACTCTCCATACAATCAAACTAACAGTCAACATTCTTATGTATGAATGGGTCACTGAATCCCAGACTTTTGTGTAAAAGCAATAGGAGACAGAGACCAAAAACAAAGAGAAGAAAAGGAAATCAAGAAGAAAAGAAACAATGCAATGAGTAGAAGAAAACATATTAAACATACCATAATGTCCTCAAAAGACAAGAGAAGATATTTCATCCATGAAACATGAATAGGTGTTATAAAGAAGGAACATTCATAAAACCATGAAAATCTCTAGAAATTAAAAAAAATGTGTTGCAGGAATGAAGAATTATCCAGAGGTTTTGGTGGAAATAATTCTGAAAAAATTCTCACAAAATAAAACTTTAATAACAAAAAATAGAGATGAGTTATAAGAAAGAACAGGTTAGGAAACTGGAGCGTTTGTCCTAGGAATTCAATATCTTAACAATAGGGATCCCAAGCAGAAAGAACAGAGGAAAGGGGAGGAAATTACCAAATAAAGTATTCAGGAAATTTTCCCAGAATTGAAGGATATTCATTTTCATTTGAGCTTACCAAGTACCAAGCAAAATAGAGAGGAAAAAAAGAAATGCAAAGAAGCACATCACTGTGAAATGTCACTGGAGAAAAAACAAGAAGCTAGAAGCTTACAGAGGGAGACAGGTATCAGTAATCATTATCCTACTCTGAACCAAACGAAGATAACCAAATCAAGCTAACTATTCATATAACTTGACATGAGTTTCCTGGAATGGTTAGGCATAGGCACTATTTCCTAGAAAAATTGGAAGATGTGAAGGCATTTTTAGTACTGGAGTAAAAGTGAGGGCCATAATATGTGCAGCCTCTACTCACAGGATTGGGGAAGGGAAAATTTGACACTTTCTTCTGGAAGAAACACCATGGAAGGTAACAGGGAGAAATAATTAAATTGAAAATATCTTAGCCAAGAACTGTAGGTAAGGTCACCCTAATGAAACAGGATGAGTGGGGTATGGACTGCTCCATGAAAAATTATGCTAGAAATCAACCTAAAAGAGAAGATTCACTTCAAGTGATCCCCAAAATGGTGCTACTCCATGGAGGACAAAATCTTCTATTCCATGAAAACCCATTCTAAGGACACATATGGTTCAAGAAACAATGATTACCTTATCCATGGCTTTGATTTTACTTGCTATTTTCAGCTTCCACTACTTACATCTTTCTTTAGGTAAATATTTATTGAACTCTTGCATATGCCAAGATGTGTTCTGGCAGTGATGATACATCTGTGTAAATAGATACAAATCCTTGTTTCAGGGAGGTTAAAATCTAATATCAATATTTACGTGACTATGAAAGTAAGAAATAAGAATTTTATCAGACCAGCTTCCAACCACCACCTTCATCCCAAGAGTACTCTCAATACTTTCCTGGCCCCATGCTTGAAATGATCATATCAGAATTGGGTGTGGGTGTGGGTCTAAATCAATAGCATTTAAATTATTATGCATAAGTAAACATTGTTCACCATTGTGGCCTCTTATGAACTTTTGTTTTGTACTCGAATTTATCTCAGTTGGTTTTGTTCCCTAAGTATAAAATAGTGATTAGAATAACATGCAGCCAGCAATATGGTGCAGTGGTTTTAGCTCATTTTCCCACAATCTAAATGTAGACCTCATCTCTTTCCCTTGCTGTGTCTTCAGACAATTTCTCTTAAATTTTTTGTGTCTCAGTTTTATTTTCTTTAGTGAAGTTTTGCAAATGTTTACTTATAGTTCTCTTTTAGTGTTATTTATAATAATTTTATTTCTACATGCTATTGTGAAGAATTTTTTTAGTGTTATAATTTCTGAGGAAAAAACAAGAAATATTCTAGCATTCATGGAAGAAATAAAATGACCTGCTGATGTCAAATAGTTATATATATATATATATATCCTTATTTTTCAACTTTTTTGGAGTTTTTTTTGGCATTCATAAATTTGTGTTGCTTTTTGTTTGTTCATATGCATGTGTATATGTGATTGCCTTTGAATTGTGTAACTTCAAGCTTATATTAGCTTGATAAAATGAATCGGAGCAATTTCATACATTTTTATGTCGTGGAACAATGTGAAATGCAAAATAAATATATGCTTTCAGTAGCCTAATATAGGTCACATTTAAAAATCTTTAGGCCTACTATTATTTAGTTTTTCTTGTGTTAATTTTTAAATTTCCTAATTATTGTTTTCTTTGTATTTCTAAATATGGTACATTTTTCTTGAAAACAAAATCTTTCCAATTTCTTCTTTAAGACTGATATTGTCATTTTAAATGTGTGTATAAAGATTCCCCCCATCTCTCAACTCTGGAATTTCTTGAAAAAAGCAAGCTTAAAAGAGAAGCTACTGCTAGCATTTTCTATAGGAAGCATTGTTAATTATTAGCTGTTGGAATGAGTGCCAAGTACTATGACTTAAAATTTTAAATTACTATGAGTTGAAGCAATATTAAGAGACCAACTTTTGCCTCCTCACTTCCATTGCTGTCTTCTCTGTACATATTCTACATTGGGAGAGGTCTCTAGGTTTCTCTGCCTTGTTAACTAAACAGAAAAAAAAGTAAACGAACAGAAAAAGGAGACAATGCAGACTCCAATGTTCTTTCTTATTGCCAAGTGTGATTGTACCACATGTGTGGCTTTCTTGCTCCAGCTGTAAATGCATCTGCTAGTGCTTTTCTTGGCATTGTAGTAGCTATCCCACTAAGATTTCTCCAAAAGAGCAATCTGTCAGTGCAAATGTTTACAAGTGCCATTTTCTGGAAGATATCTTATTCCCCCCGCATATGTATAACAAAACATTTATACAAGTAAACATTTTTATTGAAACAAAAATTCTATATTGTGAAATATTTCAAATGATGTGGAAAAGATTAAAGAATAACATAACAAATACTCCTCTACACTCTTGGTTTTACCAGCACTAGTTATTATGCCATATTTATTTCACTTCTTCCAAGAATTAAAATGTGACAGAGATAGGTAAGGTCCATATGTTCTACCTAATCTCACTTCCTTCTTTCTCACCTAAGTGGTAACTTTTACCATGAATTCAAAGTTTATGATTTTGGTGTATATTTTGCTAAATACCTACTTAATCATAAAAAGTCTATTATCATTTTGCATATAGGCTATTATTTATATATCTGGAATCTATTGCATGTATCTGTATACATGCATAATCCTGCAACTTGCAATTTTCTGTTCTTTATTTTTGACATATATACAATTTACTCCTTATCTTCTACACAATATTTTACACAGTATATGAATAGATCAAAATATCTTTATCTGTTCTGGTGATTGACACATGTTGTTTTCAACTATTTTCCTATTGTGAAATATGGAAATTAATATATTTGTAACTGTATCTATGCACATATGTGTGATTTTGTAAGAAGTAATAAAGGGAATTCCTGAATAACAGGGTTTGATAATCTTAAATTGTATTGTATATTGTCAAATATCCCTCAAAAAAGCATGAGTCTTCCTTGTTCTCCACGTCTTTTCTGAAAATTATATTGTCAGACCTTTCAATGTTTGCCAATTCAATGGCTATAAAGTGATGCCTCTTATAACAATAATTTATTGTTCTTAAACATTTAGTAAAATTGAACATTTTCACCTAACTGGTCTTTTGGATTTTCTGTTCTGTTACTTCTTTATTAAATTTCTCTCTTTTAGCTTGGACATTCTCTGTAGATCATGGAAAACCTGCAGAAAAACATAGTGGTTAAAGAAGTTAAAGAAGCTAAAGTTAAAGAAGTTCCCTTCTAAAATTACTTTGATGAATTTTCTCTTTAAATTAAAGAATGAATTTTGGATATTTTGCAGTGTTTTATCTTCATACATTGTGGTATATAATTATTGTATTGTCTTTGAATCTTATAATTTTATTTTTTTCTGATATTGAACTCTAATTTATATCTACTAGTAATTAATATACAATTTATATTTTATGTGGATATTGGGATATAATTTTCTTTTTCTTGCACTCTTCTAGACTAAAGAAGATTTTTATCAAAGTTTCAGTGTCCTTTTAAAGGAGAGACATAGCTAATTCTTTTTTTCTATTTTCTAAAACAGTAAATACATACTTAAATTGATCCAGAAAATTTGATAACCCTATGGCAGCATCGACATGTTTTGGTACTTGCTCGGTATTTGAAATTTTCTGGAATTCCCATATAAAGACACATAAAGCAAGTAGATAGCAACATCAAAACCCAAAAATACCATTTACATCAAATTAGATAAAAAGATATCCTCCTGAACCCCGAGGTGTAAGTGAGTGGGTACACCATCAGCATCTGCACTATAGAAAGAGGGACATGACAGAAGGAAGCAAAACCTGAAAACAAGAGAAGCCCTAAATGTCCTACATTCCAGTATTCAAAATGTACAGCACAGAATGCACAGAGCAGTAATTTAAGAATGGCAGGTGGAACTATTAGGAGTTTTGCCCAGTCAAATCATGGTTTAATGCAAGGGGCCAGCAGTAAGTTCTAAGAGGCTTGAACCATGTGGACTCATGTGTGTTTGAAACAGCTGTGTAAAAACAACAGATGAGGTGGCTCTGAGAAGTTTGAAATACTATATAGACAAAGAAGATCCATCACATAGATCAGAATAGTTACTAAAGAAAAAGACCAAACCAGAGGAACAAAATATTTGTTAAAACTTTTATTTCAAAAATACTTTTCTGGGGGCTTCCCTGGCAGTCCAGTGGTTAAGCTCTGTGCTTCCAATGCAGGGGGCGCAGGTTTGATCCCTGGTCAGGGAACTAGGATCCCACATGCTGTGCAACTAACTAACTAACTAACTAAATAAAACTTTCCTGAAATTAAAAAAAGGAAAATACATGAACCATGAACTATGTATTGAAAAAGCAAAAATCATACCAGAATAACTAACAACAACATGTAATCTAGTAAAACTGCTGGACTTCAGAAAATATTTGGGGGCATCTTGGAAGAAGGAGCTGGTAACTTATATAGGAGGAAGAAAATAAGATTATCTTTCAACAGCAATGCTTTGGCTAGAAGTAAATAGAGTCACAAAGCTAAAATACTCAAAGAAAATGTGAGACAATGATTTCACAATCCAGCAAAACTTACTTTCAGATATAAATGGTGCAAACTTTATCACTGTGCAAGAATTCTGGAAAGGTTGTTTTCAAGAATCTGTCTTCAGGAATGTTTTTACGGAAATGTTCTAGATAATAAAAACTGGAAATGAGCATTAAATGTGCAGTTATTTATAAAAATGAAAACTAAATGAGATTTAAAGGGAGAAAATATAGAATACAATAGGTGTAGGCTTAATGTGCTGGCAGTGTAGATACAGTACAACTATTTTAAAAGTGGAAGAATAAGAAAAATACATGCAGAAATGTTTTCACTGTTTTCAATCGCCTTACTGGTGGTGGTAGTATCATTATTCTGAGGCTGTGCAATGCTTAATATAGGATCAAGCAAATTGGTAATTATGGGATACTCTAATTCTGTCATCTCCTATGTCTTTGAAAGTCATAATCCACAGTGTGGAATAAAGAGAAAGATATGTAATAAAGAAGTGGGAATAGCAAGAACTCTTAATCCTAACTTTGAGTTCGAAGTTCAGTGTGAATTCATTAGAGTTACTTTATCTTTAAACATTCTAATTCTGTTCACTAAAAAGGCCTAAAATATGACCAGCCTTGCAGCAGTTAGCCTCCCCAGCACCCACATTGTGAGACTGAATTATCATTCCTCACAAAAAAGAATGAGGTATTTTTGGATAAATGGTTGATTCTAGGTCTTGACCAAGAAACTTACAAGATAAGTCTGTACCAGTCTTGACGTAGCAAATAATATGGAAACCAGCAAGACTACTATGGTTCTGCCAAAAGATCCCAGGAGACAATTTACAGAAACCCACAGTGGACAATAAGGGATAATTTAAGATTCAATGAAGATAATAATTACAATGAAATAAAGCCCATCAAGACATTAAAATCCATAAGTTAATAATAATATTTTTAAAATTTTGCCACCACTTATGCAACTTTCCTAAATAAAATGTATTGCTGCTTGTCCAAATAAAATCTGATCACGAGCATCTACGTATAAAAGTATTGAAGCTAATAAATAAAATAATATGAAAGAATTAGTCTATTGGCATTTTAAAATATCCCAGTGTTCATAGATCTGTACACTGTATCTCAATGGCTGCTAAAACAACAGAGACAACAAGCTACTATGAACCTCCTAATGCAAGAATACACCATACATTATAATACGTCAAAAAAGAGAATTAACCTGAACTGGAACTCCTGGGTCCAACAGATAATTTGCAGGAAATAGAGAGTATCAATAACTTGTTGAACTGAGCCATGAATATTTAATCATCCCAAACCCCAACTGTGGGAAACTCACAGCTCAAGGAGCCTGAGTTCTTCAACAGTTATTTGTAAGAAAGAGAAAAGGATTCAAGAGGTACCTGTAGATTAAAATTAAATCAGATTGACTTCTGTTTTCAGTTCGAACTTAGATACAGCTTGGAAGTCTCACTCCCACCCTGACAACAACAAAAAGCTTGAGGAAGGGAGAGAAGATGGCGGAAGAGTAGGACGTGGAGATCACCTTTCTCCCCACAGATACATCAGAAATAAATCTACACGTGGAACTGCTCCTACAGAACACCCACTGAACACTGGCAGAAGACCTCAGACCTTCCAAAAGGCAAGAAACACCCCACATACCTGGGTAGGGCAAAAGAAAAAAAGAATAAACAGAGACAAAAGAATAGGGACGGGACGCACACCAGTGGGAGGGAGCTGTGAAGGAGGAAAGATTCCCACACACTAGAAGCCCCTTCACGGGCGGAGACTGCGGGGGCAGAGGGGGAACCTCAGAGCCACAGAAGAGAGAGCAGTAACAGTGCGGAGGGCAAAGCAGAGAGATTCCCGCAGAGGATTGGTGCCGACCACCACTCATCAGCCCGAGAGGCTTGTCTGCTCACCTGCCGAGAAGGGTGGGGTCTGGGAGTTGAGGCTCCGGCTTCAGTGGAAAGCCAGGAGAGGACTGGGGTTGGCTGCGTGAACACAGCCTGAAGGGGTTAGTGCACCACGGCTAGCCAGGAGGGAATCCGGGAGAAGTCTGGAGCTGCCAAAGAGGCAAGAGACCTTTTCTTCCCTCTTTGCTCCCTGGGGCGTGACGAGAGGGGAATAAGCGCACTACTTAAAGGAGCTGCTCCAGAGATGGGCGGGGAGCTGCCTAAGAGGCAAGAGACTTTTTCTTGCCTCTTTGTTTCCTGGTGCGAGAGGAGAGGGGATTAAGCACACTGCATAAAGAAGCTCCAGAGATGGGCGCGAGCCTCGGCTGTTGGCGTGGACATCAGAGACGGGCATGGGATGCTAGGGATGCTGCTGCCGCCACCAAGAGGCCTGTGTGCGAGCACAGGTCACTCTCCACAGCTCCCCTCCCAGGAGCATATGCAGCCCGCCACTGATGGGGTCCCGGGATCCAGGGACAGCTTCCCCTGATGAATGCGCGGCATGCCTCGGGCTGAAGCAGCGTCACGCCAGCCTCTGCCGCCATGGGCTCACCCCACATCTGTGCACCTCCCTCCCCACCCCCGGCCTGAGCCAGAGCCCCCGAATCAGCTGCTCCTTTAACCCCGTCCTATCTGAGCGAAGAACAGATGCCCTTGGGCGACCTACGTGCAGAGGCGGGGCCAAGTCCAAAGCTGAACCCCAGGAGGTGTGTGAACAAAGAGGAGAGGGGGAGGTCTCTCCCAGCAGCCTCACAAGCAGTGGATTAAATCTCCACAATCAACTTGAAGTGCCCTGCATCTGTGGAATACCTGAATAGACAACCAATCATCCCAAGTTGAGGAGGTGGACTTTGGGAGCAAGATATATTATTATTTTCCCCTTTTTCCCTTTTTGTGAGTGTGTATGTGTGTGCTGCTGTGTGAGATTTTGTCTTTATAGCTTTGCTTTCACCACTTGTCCTAGGGTTCTGACCGGACCGTTATTTTTGGTTGTTTGTTTTTTTCTTTTTAAAATTTTTCTTCTTAAATAATCATTTTTTATTTTAATAACTTTATTTTATACTACTTTATTTTATCTTCTTTCTTTCTTTCTTCCTTTCTCTCTTCCTTCCTTTCTTCCCTCCTTCCTTCCTTCCTTTCTTCCTCCATTTCTTCCTGCCTTTCTTCCTCCCTTTCTTCCTCTTTTCCTTCCTCCCTTCCTTCCACCCTTCCTTCCTCCCTTCCTTCATTCCTTCCTTTCGTCCTCACTTTCTTCCTCCCTTCCATTTTCCTCCCTTCCTTCCTTCCTTTCCTCCTTCCTCCCTTCCTTCTTTTCTTCCTTTCTTCCATCCTTTCTTCTTTCCTTCCTTTCTTCCTTCCTTCCTTCCTTCATTCCTTCCTTCCTTCCTTTCTTTCTTTCCTTTCTATTTTTCTCCCTTTTATTCTGAGCAGTGTGGTTTAAAGGCTCTTGGTGCTCCAGCCAGGCATCAGGCCTGTGTCTCTGAGGTGGGAGAACCAACTTCAAGACACTGGACCACAAGAGACCTCCCAGCTCCATGTAATATCAAATAGCAAAAATCTCCCAGAGATCTCCATCTCAAAACCAAGACCCAGCTTCACTCAACGACCAGCAAGCTACAGTGCTGGACACCCTATGCCGAAAAACTAAGAAGACAGGACTACAGCCCCATCCATTAGCAGAGAGGCTGCCTAAAATCATAATAAGGCTACCGACATCACAAAACACACCACCAGACGTGGACCTGGCAACCAGAAAGGCAAGATCCAACCTCATCCACCAGAACACAGGTACTAGTCCCCCCAACCAGGAAACCTACTCAACCCACTGAAACAACCTTAGCCACTGGCAACAGACACCAAAAATAATGGGAACTACAAACCTGCAGCCTACAAAAAGGAGACCCCAAACACAGTAAGCAAAATGAAAAGACAGAAAAACACACAGCAGATGAAGGAGCAAGGTCAAAACCCACCAGACCTAACAAATGAAGAGGAAATAGGCAGTCTACCTGAAAAAGAATTCAGAATAATGATAGTAAAGATGATCCAAATCTTGGAAATAGAATAGACAAAATGCAAGAAACATTTAACAAGGACCTAGAAGAAATAAAGAAGGAGCAAGCAACAATGAGCAACAAAATAAATGAAATTAAAAATACTCTAGATGGGATCTATAGCAGAATAACTGAGGCAGAAGAACGGATAAGTGACCTGGAAGATAAAACAGTGGAAATAACTACTGCAGAGCATAATAAAGAAAAAAGAATGAAAAGAACTGAGGACAGTCTCAGAGACCTTTGGGACAACATTAAACGCACCAACATTCGAATTATAGGGATCCCAGAAGAAGAGGAGAAAAAGGGGTTGAGAAAATATTTGAAGAGACTATAGTTGAAAACTCCCCTAATATGGGAAAGGAAATAGTCATGTCCAGAAAGAAAGAGAGTCCCATACAGGATAAATCCAAGGAGGAACATGCCAAGACACATATTAATCAAACTATCAAAAATTAAATACAAAGAAAACATATTAAAAGCAGCAAGGGAAAAACAACAAATAACATACAAGGGAATCCCCACAAGGTTAACAGCTCATCTTTCAGCAGAAACTCTGCAAGCCAGAAGGGAATGGCAGGACACATTTAAAGTGCTGAAGGAGAAAAACCTACAACCAAGATTACTCTACCCAGCAAGGATCTCATCCAGATTTGATGGAGAAATTAAAACCTTTACACACAAGCAAAAGCTGAGAGAGTCCGGCACACTAAACCAGCATTACGACAAAGGCTAAAGGAACTTCTCTAGGCAAGAAACACAAGAGAAGGAAAAGACCTACAATAACAAACACAAAACAATAAAGTAAATGGTAATAAGAACATACATATCGATAATTACCTGAAATGTAAATGGATTAAATGCTCCCACCAAAAGACACAGACTGGCTGAATGGATACAAAAACAAGACCTATAGATATGCTGTCTACAAGAGACCCACTTCAGACCTAGGGACACATACAGACTGAAAGTGAGGGGATGGAAAAAGATATTCTATGCAAATGGAAATCAGAAGAAAGCTGGAGTAGAAATTCTCATATCAGACAAAATAGATTTTAAAATAAAAATTATTACAAGAGTGAAAGAAGGACACTACATAATGATCATGGGATCGATCCATGAAGAAGATATAACAATTGTAAATATTTGTGCACCCAACATAGGAACACCTCAATATATAAGGCAAATACTAAGAGCCATAAAAGGGGAAATTGAAGGTAACACAATCATAGTAGGGGACTTTGACACCCCACTTTCACCAATGGAGAGATCATCTAAAATGAAAATAAAGAAAGAAACACAAGCTTCAAATAATACATTACACAAGATGGACTTAATTGATATTTATATGACATTCCATCCAAAAACAACAGAATACACATTTTTCTCAAGTGCTCATGGAACATTCTCCAGGATAGATCATATCTTGGGTCACAAATCTAGCCTTGGCAAATTTAAGAAAATTGAAATCATATCAAGCATGTTTTCCAATGACAACGCTATGAGACTAGATATCAATTACAGGAAAAGATCTGTAAAAAATACACACACATGGAGGCTAAACAATACACTACTTTATAATGGAGTGATCACTGAAGACATCCATGAGGAAATAAAAAAATACTTAGAAACAAATGACAATGGAGACATGATAACCCAAAACCTATGGGATGCAGCAAAAGCAGTTCTAAGAGGGAAGTTTATAGCAATACAATCCTACCATAAGAAACAGGAAACATTTTGAATAAACATCCTAACTTTGCACCTAAAGCAATTAGAGAAAGAAGAACAAAAAAACCCCCAAAGTTAGCAGAAGGAAAGAAATCATAAAGATCAGACCAGAAAGAAATGAAAAAAAAATGAAGGAAATGATAGCAAAGATCAATAAAACTAAAAGCTGGTTCTTTGAGAAGATAAAAAAAAATTGATAAACGTTTAGCCAGACTCATCAAGAAAAAATGGGAGAAGACTCCAATCAATAGAATTAGAAATGAAAAGGGAGACGTAACAACTGACAATGCAGAAATACAAAAGATTATTAGAGATTACTACAAGCAAGTATATGCCAATAAAATGGACAACCTGGAAGAAATGGACAAATTCTTAGAAGTGCACAACCTTCCAGGACTGAACCAGGAAGAAATATAAAATATGAACAGACCAATCACAAGCACTGAAATTGAAACTGTGATTAAAACTCTTCCAACAAACATAAGCCCAGGACCAGATGGCTTCACAGGCGAATTCTATCAAACATTTAGAGAAGAGTTAACACCTATCCTTCTTAAACTCTTCCAAATATAGCAGAGGGAGGAACTTCCAAACTCATTCTATGAGGTCATCATAACACTGATACCAAAACCAGACAGAGATGTCACAAAGAAAGAAAACTACAGGCCAATATCACTGATGAACATATGCAAAAATCCTCAACAAAATACTAGCAAACAGAATCCAACAGCACATTAAAAGGATCATACACCATGATCAAGTGGGGTTTATTCCAGGAATGCAAGGATTCTACAATATATGCAAATCAATCAACGTGATACACCATATACCACTCTTACTCAACATAGTTTTGGAACCTCTAGCCACAGCAATCAGAGAATAAAAAGAAATAAAAGGAAACCAAATTGGAAAAGAAGAAGTAAAGCTGTCACTGTTTGCAGATGGCATGATACTATACATAGAGAATCCTAAAGATGCTACCAGAAAACTACTTCAAGAGAGTATGGTACTGGCACAAAAACAGAAATATAGATCAATGGAACAAGATAGAAAGCACAGAAATAAACCCAGACACACATGGTCACCTTATCTTTGATAAAGGAGGCAAGCATATACAGTGGAGAAAAGACAGCCTCTTCAATAAGGGGTACTGGGAAAACTGGACAGGTACACGTAAAAGTATGAGATTTTAACACTCCCTAACACCATACACAAAAATAAACTCAAAATGGGTTAAAGACCTACACGTAAGGCCCAACACTATCAAACTCTTAGAGGAAAATATAGGCACACCATTGTATGACATAAATCACAGCAAGATCCCTTTTGACCCACCTCCTAGAATAATGGAAATAAAAACAAAAATAAACAAATGGGACCCAATGAAACTTAAAATCTTTTGCACAGCAAAGGATACCATAAACAAGACCAAAAGACAACCCTCAGAATGGGAGAAAATAGTTTCAAATGAAGCAACTGAGAAAGGATTAATCTCCAAAATTTATAAGCAACTCATGCAGCTCAATTAAAAAAAAAAAAAACAAACTCAATCCAAAAATGGGCAGAAGACCTAAATAAACATTTCTCCAAAGAAGATATACAGATTGTCAACAAACACATGAAAGAATGCTCAACATCATTAATCATTAGAAATATGCAAATCAAAGCTACAATGAGATATCATCTCATACTGGTCAGAATTGCCATCATTAAAAAATCTAGAAACAATAAATGCTGGAGAGGGTGTGGAGAAAAGGGAATCCTCTTGCACTGCTGGTGGGAATGTAAATTGATACAGCTACTATGGAGAACAGTATGGAGGCTCCTTAAAAAACCACAAATAGAACTACCAAATGACCCAGCAATCCCACTACTGGGCATATACCCTGAGAAAACCATAATTCAAAAAGAGTCATGTACCAAAATGTTCATTGTAGCTCTATTTACAATAGCCAGGATATGGAAGCAACCTAAGTGTCCATCAACAGACAAATGGATAAAGAACATGTGGCACATATATACATGGAATATTACTCATCCATAAAAATAAATGAAACTGAGTTATTTGTAGTGAGGTGGATAGACCTGGAGTCAGTCATACAGAGTGAAGTAAGTCAGAATGAGTAAAACAAATTCCGTATGTTAACACATATATATGGAATCTAAGAGAAAAAAAATTTCATGAAGAGACTAGGGGTAGGATGGGAATAAAACACAGACCTACTAGAGCATGGACTTGAGGATATGGGGAGGGGGAAGGGTAAGCTGTGACGAAGTGAGAGAGTGACATGGCCATATATACAAAAATAGTTACAAATGAAGCAACTGAGAAAGGATTAATCTCCAAAATTTATAAGCAACTCATGCAGCTCAATTAAAAAAAAAAAAAACAAACTCAATCCAAAAATGGGCAGAAGACCTAAATAAACATTTCTCCAAAGAAGATATACAGATTGTCAACAAACACATGAAAGAATGCTCAACATCATAACCATAATTCAAAAAGAGTCATGTACCAAAATGTTCATTGTAGCTCTATTTACAATAGCCAGGATATGGAAGCAACCTAAGTGTCCATCAACAGACAAATGGATAAAGAACATGTGGCACATATATACATGGAATATTACTCATCCATAAAAATAAATGAAACTGAGTTATTTGTAGTGAGGTGGATAGACCTGGAGTCAGTCATACAGAGTGAAGTAAGTCAGAATGAGTAAAACAAATTCCGTATGTTAACACATATATATGGAATCTAAGAGAAAAAAAATTTCATGAAGAGACTAGGGGTAGGATGGGAATAAAACACAGACCTACTAGAGCATGGTCTTGAGGATATGGGGAGGGGGAAGGGTAAACTGTGATGAAGTGAGAGAGTGGAATGGACATATATACACTACCAAACGTAGGGTGGATTGCTAGTGGTAAGCAGCTACATGGCACAGGGAGATCAGCTAGGTGGTTTGTGACCACCTAGAGGGGTGGGATGGGAGGGTGTCAGGGAGGGAGATGAAAGAGGGAAGAGATATGGGAACATATGTATATGTATAA
Source organism: Physeter macrocephalus (assembly GCF_002837175.3). Taxonomy (NCBI): domain Eukaryota; kingdom Metazoa; phylum Chordata; class Mammalia; order Artiodactyla; family Physeteridae; genus Physeter; species Physeter macrocephalus. Next base: position 3,204,175 of record NC_041225.1, on the reverse strand, counting down.
CTGATTCACTTTGTTGTAAAGCAAGAACTAGCACACCATTGTAAAGCAATTATACTCCAATAAAGATGTTAAAAAAAAAAGAAAAAAAAATCTTGAAAATCTGAATCAATGACCTTTTATGTTTTCCTCAGGTGATTTAATTCTCATGGAAAATCACTACCTAGAATTCTGGACAGACAGATTCAGAGAACCACAGCTGTGTTCAATTTACCTGAAGCAGAAGTCAGAGAAGCCATAAGCTGGTAGGAACACATAAGTAGTAATCTTGATGAATCACTGAAAGCTGACTATGGACTATGAAGTGAGAAATTCGTCTGGGCTGCAGTCTTAGAGGGGCACCATACTTACATGGGTTTTACTTCAAAGAATGCCACTAGGTTTTCACCTTAAGAGCCAAGACAAATCCCTTTTTGTTTCTGACAGGAAGAAGGGAAAAGTAAGCATTTTGAAGCTTGCACAGAGTATTTGCCATAACAAAGGACTACTCTACATGAGAAGAGATATTACCAGAGCTTTACTCCACTTGGAGAAAGAATATTTACTTGATTCCAATGTCTTCTATCCTTCTTGTCTCATTTAAGAGCAGACAGTGTAAAGGGGTGAGAGGGGGAGCTAAGACACAGTTCTGAAGGTCACAGCACATGGGCACAGACCTATTAATAGATGGAGATTTAATCACAGGAACACTTCTTCTCTCCCACAATTTACCACCAGACCAGAAGAGCTACAGTAAAACAATAGTGGATTATAGCTAAAAGAACTGTAAGGCTCAGATTCTAACTAAAGGGTCTTTACCATGAAAAGTCAAGAAAAAATCCCCTTCTGTTTCTGGCAGGAGGATAGAAAAAGTAACCATTTTGAAATACTCCAAGAGGCTTTTCCTTACCAAAAGACTATTTTTCTGGGGAAGAGACTTTACCAGAGCCTTATCCTTCCTGGAGAAGAACAATTGCCCAACTGTAGTCCTCCTTAGCTTCCCTATTTTACATAAGGATGAGAAGAAGCTAATGTTTATGAAGAGCACAGCCTAGACACAGGTCCACTAAAAGTCTATGATTAAATTATAAGATTATGATTCCCATCTCCCACACCTTAAATCACTGTGATAGGACTCCAGTATAACAGTGGATTAAAGCTGAGAGAACAAGGTTCAGACTCTACTGAAGAAAGATTCTTAGCAGAACTCAAAGATAATACAAGAGACAGAAACAAGAACAATAAAGGAATTTGAAGCCTCTGGGAACTACAGCTATAGTAAACTCTAAATACAGCCCAATTCCTAGTCAGATTAAACTAAAACCACACAATAAGAGTCTATTTACAATATTTCCTATTACTCTATACATGAGGCCTGACTTTCAACAAAAATTACATGGCATGCTAATGGCGTACACACAGTTTTGGAGGCAAAGCATTACAACCAGACAGTGATATGACACAAATTTTGTGATTACCAGAGAGAGAACTTAGACAAACTAAAGCAAATGCTAGCAATCAATATCATTGTAACAAAAATAATGAATACCTTTGATGGGCTCATTAATAGACTGCATACAGCTGAGGAAAGAATCAGTAAGTAAGCTTGAAGATATGTCAATACAAAACTAAAGTGCAAAGAGCAAAGTTAATTTAAAAATAAGGATGGGGCTTCCCTGGTGGCGCAGTGGTTGCGCGTCTGCCTGCCGATGCAGGGGAACCGGGTTCGCGTCCCGGTCCGGGAGGATCCCACATGCTGCGGAGCGGCTGGGCCCATGAGCCACGGCCGCTGGGCCTGCGCATCCGGAGGCTGTGCTCCGCAACGGGAGAGGCCACAACAGACGGAGGCCCGCATACCACAAAAAATAAATAAATAAATAAATAAATAAAAATAAGGATGGAATATCCAAGAAATGTGGTGTAATTTGAAAAGATGTAACATACTCTTAACAGCAATTCCAGAGAAGAAAGAGAGAACAGGGCAAAGGAAATATTTGAAGTGATAATGGCAGATATTTTTTCCCAAAATTAATTACAGATACCAAACCTGAGATCCAGGAAACTCAGAGAATACCAAGTAGGATAAAGACAAAAAAGACAAAAAAAAAAAAAAAAAACCCCGTATGACTAGGCATATCATATTGAACCAGCAAAAAACTGAAGATAGAGACAAAATTTTGAAAGAAGACAGGGGAAAAAACAACACCTTACCTATAGAGAAACAAACATAATAATAATATCAGCCTTCTCTTCAGAAATCAGTCAAAGAGAGGAAACCAGAGGAAAAATTTAAAATATTAAAAGAAAAAAAAAACTAACCTAGAGTTCCATATCCAGAGAAATTGTATTGTACTTTAAAAGTAAAGGATATATGAAGACTTCCTCACACACCGAAAACTGAGGAAATTCATTGCCAGTAGACTTTTTCTGCAATGTTAAAAGATGTTCTTTAGAAAAAAGGAAGATAATACATGTCAGAAATAGGATCTAAAGAAAGGAAAGAAGGAAGTGCATACAAGAAGGAAAACAAGGTAAAACAAAACTTTGTTACGGTAAAAGAGAATATTTTATTTTTCTTATTGTCAACTTATCTAACAGATAACTATTTGTTCGAAGAACAATGGTATTGAATGATTTTAGTATATGGATAAATGAAATGAATGACAGTAAAGTAATAAAGGAGGGGAGGAGGAATTTGGAATACTCTGTTATAATATACCTGCAGCACCTTGGAAGTGCTACATGGTATTTTGAAAGGAAATTTTGATTAGTTGTAAATGTATGTTTCAAAATCCTGGGTAACCACTTTAAAAATAAGAATACAATTTATATGCTAGGAAAAGAGAGAAAATTAATTTTCTGAAAATAATAAATTATTAATTTCAGACAAAGCTGACTTCAAAACAAGGAAAATTATCAGGAATTAAAAACAGACATTACATAATGACAAACTTGTCAATTATCCAAAGGTATAATAATACTAAAATCCTATGAGCCTAACAACAGAGTGTCAAAAAATATGTGTGGTGAAAACTAATAGAACTGAAAGCAGGAAAATAAAGTCCACTTACTATTACAGTTGGATACTTGAACAACCCTCTTGAGGTAAATGATAGATTAAGTAATCAAACAATCTACAAGGATATAATTAACCAGAATAGCACCATTATTAACTTGACATAATTGATATTTATAAAATATTTCACCTGACAACCACATAATACTGATTATTTTCAAGAACACATGGAATATTTATGATAATAAACCACATTCAGATTCATAGAAAATACTTTAAAAATTTAAAAGAATCAAAACATATCAAATACACTCTCAGACCACAATGGAATTAAACTAGAAATTAACAGGAAGATAGCTGAAAAATTCCAAATTATGTAAAGATTAAACAATATAATTTCAGATGACACATGGATGAAAAAACAATTCTCAAGAGAAAAATTTTCAGTTGAACCAAAAACCAAAAAAATAATCTATAAAAATTTGTAGGATTCAATAAAAGCAGTACATAAAAGAAAATTTTTAGCAGTCAGTATATATATGTGCATACATAGAAAAGAAAAAATATGTAAAATCAATAATCTAAGCTTGTAGCTTAGGAAACAAATGAAAGAAGAACAATTTAAGCCTAAAGGAAGCAGAAGAAAAAGAAATACTAAAAATAAAACAAATCTGTGAAACTGAAAAATGATAGAGTAAAATCAATGAAACTGAAATTTCTTTTATTATAACGTTAATAAATAAATATTTAATCAGATGAACCAAGAAAAAAATATATATACATTGTGAGGTTTCTACTTGTTTATAGAGGGAGGGTGAGGTTGATACCATTTACACTAATATGTTCCTCCCAAATGCTAGAAGGTTCTTATGATATCATTGTGTTTTCTCCACAATACAAACCCACAGATGGAGTATTGACATTGTTTTTTAAGTATTCCTTTTTTGTTGCTTGCTCTCTGCTGGTATGGAAACTTTATTTTACCGATTGCCTTCATATATTTAAGATACAAATTTTTTTTCTAAGAAAATCCATTCATTAAATGCTTTTATCCTTCCCTCTTTATGGCAACCTTATCACAAATCAATCCTCATATGAAGAACCTTCTTCCATCTTGTTAGCATTTAAATATTCAAATTTTTAAAATAAAAATGTTAAAAGAGTGAAGTAAATTTATTGCTACATTATATCAATTATGTTCTCATTAGTTTCTTATATCTTATTCTTTCTGTCAGTATTTTATTTTTCTTTAATAATCTTTTAGTCAGGTTCTGTGGGTGATCAAATTTCCTGTTATTCTGTGTGTCTGTAGCTGAAATACATTTTTATTGTGCTCACTCTTGAAAAATATTAGGCTTGGATATAAAATTATATGTTAGAGTTATATCCTTTCAGCAGTGTGAAGATATTACCCAGCTTTCTTTTGGCATCTATTGCTGTAAATGAAATATCCATTGTCAGTTGGTCACACCTTTATTGTTAAACTGCCTTTTTGCTAGGAGATTTTATAACTTATTTTATCCTTAATGTATGGCATTTTTCACTGTAATGTATCTAGGTATAGGTTTATTTATTTTTCTCTTTTTTATTAAAAATGCACATTTTAGGGCTTCCCTGGTGGCACAGTGGTTGAGAGTCCACCTGCCGATGCAGGGGACATGGGTTTGTGCCCCAGTCCAGGAAGATCCCACATGCCACAGAGCGGCTAGGCCCGTGAGCCATGGCCACTGAGCCTGCCCATCCAGAGCCTGTGAGCCGCAACGCGAGAGGCCACAACAGTGAGAGACCAGTGTACCACAAAAAAAAAAAAAAAAAAAAAAAAAGCACATTTTATCAGGGGTCACATATTGTCCCCTCCCAATTTTGGAAATATCAAAATTGTTTATTCTAATTCAGTTTCTCCTCTATTTTACTATCCTCTCTAATTAAAAAAAAAACAAAACAAAAAAAACCTCATTATATGAATGTTAGGGGTTTTCAGTGTATCCTCCATGGTTCTTAAGAGTTCTTTCACATTGTATGTCTAAATTTTTCTGCATATGTACTGGTTGAATTTCTCTTACTGTCTTCAATATACCAATTTTCTCTTTGACTTCATCCAGTCTGGAGATTTACAAAGCATTTCTTGAAAAATATTTTGCTATCAGTGAAATATATTTCATGTCATGATTTCCAAACTCTTTTCATAGTAATGGGATATTATTTTCTTTCATAACTTCATGCTACCTTTAAATGTAGTTTGATAGATCACTTATATAATTGAAATTTTTAACATAGTTTTTAAAAGTATTTTTTGGAATGTTTCATAAAATTAATTTAATTGACATATGTTGTTTTTTGGTAGTTTTTTTCTTTTTGATATAAAATTAATATTCTATTTTGGCAGTTACTGTATTATGGTAATCTGGATAATTCTATCTAGTCACTAAGCCATCATGGAATGCCTTCCACCTACCATCCCTCAACTTGGCACTTGCAATTGCTGTAGGTCGCACTTGGCAGTTCTTTCAACTTCCATTCTTTAGCATAGAGGGCCTAAATCTAGCCCCCGGTTGTAATTTGTGAGTCTGATCCAAGTACTTCATCTTGAAATGGAGGGCTTTCAAATGCTTCTTTTCTACAGAAGCAAAATACCTGACTGGTACCACCCACTTTTGTGTATATCAGAGCTCAGTGAGCTGACTCACAGAATGAACACATTTGCTGTTTTATATTTATGTTCTGCCTCTTGTTCTAAATATGTTTGTCTTATATTTGATCTTTGATTTATATATTTTCATATTGTATATATTATAATTACTTTGGCCTACAAGTGGTAATTGAAACATGAACTCACTTTACCATCCCAAATTTTAACTTTGAAGGTAAAAGTATACTCATGTGGGATGAATCAATGTCATGTGTTTCTACTCAGAATTTTAAAACTGTTTAGGAGTGATTTTTTCTAACTGCAGGTTTTTTTTATAGTGTTTTAGAAAGAAAAATGTCTCCATTTTTCACATTCTTAAAAAGAAGTTAATTTTCCAAGAAAACATAATTGTTTACTGTGTATAAGATTCATCCAATTAGACTCAATTAGTTCTCAATCATTGAGAACATATATATATAAATTAAATTTATATATAAATCTATATATAAATTAAATTTGAATTTAAGTCATATGAGATAAATCATAGTGTAGTCATGTTGTGTTTGGGCTCTACAGACAAATATTCTGGGTCTATATCCTGGTTCTGCCATTTTCTAGCTATGTGATATTAATCAAGATTTCTATATTCTGTGATTTTTAACATTTTGATATATAAAAACAGATATATATATATATATACAGAGAGAGAGAGTATGTGTTGTGTGTGTACTAGTGTCTAAATTCTCATAGATTTATTCAAAAATTAAAGAAGTATTAGAACAGTGCTTCACAAAGTTCCTTTGATTATGAAATTATAAGAAAATGGGTATCATAAACATTGGAAAAAATAGTGTTCAAAAATTACTTCAACTGAATCTAATGTTTTCTGCTATTAACTGTATTGGACAATAAAGGCAAAAATATAAAAATTACTGCAAGAACAGGAAAAAAGTCTAAATATATTTAATGATTTCTAAAGCATAATGTTATAAAGCTTCCAGAAATAATTTGGACCCTGGGATGATATAAATAACTTTTTTAATCAAAAAATTTGTTTATACCACTAAATTAAATGAGGCAAAGCAATTATTCAGAGTTTTACTATATGTAACACATCTTCCTCCCCCTCAAAAAAATAATACTTAAAAATACCTTTCAATGGCTCTGCTGTCCATTTAAGATGAAATAATAAATCCTAAGTAAAGTGATTGGAGTAACCTAACAGATCTTGAAGTATCTATGGATGAACTAGGTGACCTCAGAAAATAAAAGAGTAGAGTATATTTTCCAAGATGTCAAATTCCTGGTTAATTCTCTTCTGGAAGGAGTGAAGAGATAACACAAACAATAACTACAGCAACAATAGAAACAAAACTAATGAACAAGTAGGCAAAACAGTACTGCAGCCAGGATTCATGAGTTTATTTTCTGATTCTGATCGTTTTCTGACTGTGTGATCTATTTGGTTGAACTTAAATACATTTAAAAATGTGTTCTTGGGAAATTATACATGTGCAAAATGTAGATAATATATTCTTCTAAAACACTATGATGTTTCTTCAACAAATGATAATGGAAAAACTGGATATCTTCATGTAAAGAGTGAAGCTGGACTCTTACTTTACACCATATGTCAAAAGTAACTCAAAATGGATCAAAGACTTAAATGTAAGACCTAAAACTATACAACTCTTAAACAAAAAAAGAAGGAGAAAAGCTTTATGGCATTGGATTTGGCAATGATTTTATGGATGTAATATCAAAAGTATAGACAACGAAAGTAAAAATAATTAGACTACATCAAAATTAAAACATCTGTGTATCAAAGGACACAATCAGTAGAGTTCAAGGGCAACTCATGGAATAGGAGAAAATTCTATTTGCAAATCATGTATCTAATAAGGGGCTAATATCCAGAATACATACAGAATTCTTACAATTCAACAATAACAAAATAAATGACACAAATAACTCAGTTGCCAAAAGCTGGGCAAAGGGATTAAATAGACATGTCTCCAAAGAAGATATATAAATGGCCATCAAGCATATGAAAAGGTTCTCAACAACACTAATCATTAGGGAAATATAAATCAAAATCACAATAAAATGTCACTTCATACCCATTAGGATAGCTAATATTTAAAAAACAATAATAACAAGTGTTGGCAATAGCATGGAGAAATTGTAACATTTGTATACTCTTGTTGGAAATGTATAATGATACAATTGCTATGAAAACAGTATGGAAGTTTCTAAAAATTTTTAAAATACATTTTTTCATATGATCCAGAAATTCTACTTCTTATACACATCCAACAGAACTGAAATCAGAATATCAAAGGGATAATTGAACACTCATATTATAGCAACATTATTATAGACAAAAGGTGGAAGCAACCCAAGTGTCTATAGATATATGAATGCATAAACAAAATGTGGTATATTCATACAATGGAATATTATTCAGACTTAAAAAGGAAAGAAATGTTGACTCATGTTACACCATGGATGGACCTTGAGGACACTATGCTAAGTGAAATAAGCCAGCCATAAAAAGAAATACTGTATGATTTCACTTCTTTGATGTACCTAAAGTAATCAGATTCATAGAAACAGAAAGTAGAATGGTGATTGCCAGGGGCTATGGGGAGGGCAAACACAGAGTTGTTGTTTAATAGTATGAAACTGTAATTTATAATAGCAAAATATATTTGGTGTTTGTCCCATTTCTGGCATACAGCTCCAAAATTCCTCATTTCCTAAGTGATAAGAGCAACAGAGCATCTTTTTTATTTTAATATTTAGTCTTTTGTCCTTAATTCCTGAATGACTGCAGAGACAGTAAAGATGAAAGGAACATCTTTTGTTATTCATAACAAGCCCCTTTCAACCAGTTTATGTTAATGAGATGACTGTTAGAAAGCCCCTCAGAATGAGAGGCTAGTTGCCATGGGCACTAACAAGTGATTAGAGGGTTGGAACATTCAGCTCCACCCCTTGACTACCAGGTAAAAGAGAGGGCATGGAGATTGGGTTCAATCACCAATGGCCAACGACTTAATCACACCCCTGTAATGAAGACTAAAAAAAAAAAAAAAATTCCTAAAGTAAGGAGTTCAGAGGTTCAGAGAGCTTCTCTTTTGGTGAACATGTGGAAGTGCTGGGAAAGTGGCACACCAGGAGGGTATGACACTGTGTGCCCTTACATTCACACCTTTCCCTAGCCATCTTTCATCTGGATTTTCCTAAATTGTATCCATTTATAATAAACTGATAATCTAGTAGTAAACTCTTTTCCTGTGTTTTGTGAGTTGCTTTAGCAAATTAGTGAACCTGAGGAAAGGGTTGTGGGAAACTCTGATTTACACCCAGTTCATTGTAAGTACAGGTGACCACCTGGACTTCTGGTAGATGTATGAATGGGGGCAGGGGTTTAGGTCTTCTGAGACAAGCCTTAACCTGTGGGATCTGATGCTAACTCCAGATACTGTCAGAACCTAATTGAATAGTAGTATACACATTTAGTGTCTGCAGAGAATTAGAGAATTGCTAATTGTGGGAAAAACTCTACTTATCTGGTATCAGAAGTAGTGTTTTGAGGGCGTTGAGGAGAAGCAGAGGTTTTTCCTTTGCAAATGGGTATAGGTTCAGTTTTGCATAATGAAAAAACTCTGGAGATTAGTTGCATAACAATGTGAATGTACTTAATACTACAGAACTGTACACTTAAAAAGTCGAATATGGTAAATTTTACATAACAAGTATTTTCCCACAATTGAAAAAAATTCTATGACACTAGCTAAAAGGGTAAAACAGTATCAAAATAAATAATGACAAAATCTTCTTTGAAACCTTGAAACCAAAAAGTTTAAAACTAAAATGGTACAAATTGTCACATTGACAGCTATATTATCAAAGTGGTTCCTTTCCTTAGTCTTTAAGAGATATACAATTTTGGCTTAAATATCCAGTTTAAAAAACTCAACAAATAGAAGTTAATGCATTATATGCTATTTTATTCTAAAAATTAGTTTCCTTTAAATTATCTAACTTCTCTAATACAATTTACCTGAATTGACAATCTTCCTATATAAAAGAAAACATGGCTTACTGAAATGATATTTTTCAAATTTTAAGTGAAACAAGTATTTGAATCATCTTATTTAAATTACTGGCTCTATTGCTTTCAATAGTAAGCATTACTAAATTCACCATTTTTTCTAAAACAATAGGGGTACTAAGGGATTCATATTAATATAGCATATTCCCATAAAACTAACTGAAATTTGAAGCTGAGATGATTCAAAAGAAGGTGTGGGGTGCTATTAGTCATTCTGATTCCCATGTTTGGATATTTTTGCATTTTGGAAACTATGATTACCTTATGGTAATAAAAATCCTAGTTTCATAAAACAATTATATTTTATATACATAGTAAATGCAGCATAATAAGCCCCCACAAATTATCTAAATATAAAATAAAGTTTTATTTTTGTCTTATTGAACTGTATATGAACTGTACCATAAAAGAAAGAAAAATGCATTGTTAAGTCTTTCTAGTCTTAGTTCATTAGGTTTGGTCTATGATTTGTTTTAAACTCATTACATAGTATATCCTGAGATTTGTTTTCAAAATCTCTTCCATATATAGAGGGAGGAGATCAAAGTGTCTTGAGATGCAATAAAACCTACATCTTATTTGTTGTGCATTATTCAACTATTAAAACAAAATTTCTTTTTTCTATTTTAACTTACTCAGATACTGTATTAATATCTAAGTTGTATTTATAACAAGAAATATTATTACAAGAAATGTTAGCAAAAAGGTTTCCTTTTCAACCTTTAAGTCACAACTATGTAACACTTTAGATGTTGTGAAAATGTAGCACACACATTTTTTATTTTGCTTTGGTAGATCATTATTTCATGTTACCACAAAATTTTCATAACTGTGGTTTGTAATAACAGAAAAATATTTAATAATGTAATTACTGCTCAAATACTTGAACAGATGTGAATTATTTAACCACCCAGTACTTTAATACTAGTAGTTACATCTTCTGATTGTTGATAATAATGTGTATTTAAGTAAGCATATCCTTTTGTATTTTACTTGACATTGGTGTAAATTCAACCCAATCATTATTGGTGGTTCTATGTGAAGGGTTGCCTAATACACCAGGATGTATCTCATCTTTGCAATCTTTGTTGAAATGGGGGTTTTTCTTTCGCAAAATGTTCTTCATAATTTTCAATAACTCTAATCATTTTAATCTATTCTCTTTCCTTTTTCCTGGGGTAAATATCTTACATTTGTCCTCTCTGTCACAGAGATGGTTTTTCTGAGGTTTCTGTTCTGCATTTTTCTGCTTCAAAAGTAACATAAATTTTATTATTGCATAGCTGGTTTCATTATAGTCTTATTTCATTCCTCTGACATTTATTTCCTCTCTATTGTATAGCATAATTTCACATCTATGTGTCTTTAATAAACTTTTATTTTATGATTGCTTTAGATTGACAGAAAAGTTGTGAAAATGGTACCTAGAGTCCCCATGTAACTGCACCCAGTTTCCCCTGTTATTAACATCTTACATCAATATGATTCTTTTATCACAGTTAGTGAACCAATATTAAAACATGATGGTTAACTGAACTTCATGCTTTATTCAAATTTCCTTATTTTTACTTATTGTCCTCTTTTTGTGTGTACTAGGATTCTATCCAGGATAACACATTATATTTAGTCATACTGTCTCCTTAGGCTCCTCTTGGCTGTGACAGTTTCTCAGACGTTCCTTGTTTATGATGACCTTGACAGTTTTTATGAGAACCGGTCAAATATTTTACAGAATGTCCCTCGAATAGTTTTGTCTGATTCTTTCCTCATGATTAGACTTGGGTTAGGTGTTTTTTGGAAGAAGCCTACAGACATACAGTGCAATTTTCATCACATTATATATATGGCACATACTATCACTATGAGTTATTATCATTGATATTAACCTTGATCATATAGCTGATGTAGTGTTTGACAGCTTTCCCCACTCTAATGTTCCCCCTCCCACTCCTTTACATACTGTACTCTTCAGAGGAAAATCCCTAAGCACAGCCCACATTTAAGGAAGGGGGAACTTGTGTTTGTTCTACATTCTTGAGGGTGGAGTATCTACACTTATTAAATGGAATTATTCAACCCTGAACAATCTGTCTCTTCTCCCTCATATATTTATTCAATAATTTACTTATAACTGTATGGATACTTATTTTATACCTTGAATGTGTATGTGTTTTATATGAATGTTATTATATTTTGTTGTAACTTTTCTTTTCACTAATAATATATATTTTTCCATGTCAGTTATCTAGATTTTCCTTTCATTTTATTTGCTGAATTTTATTTAATACCAGATTTTACTGACTATAAGATACATTTTCAATAGAGATGCTTTAAAATTGATAATATCTTATACTCACCATAAGCCTGGGGAATTTGTATCATATTTGCCACTGCCTATGCCCATAAATACTTGGTGAAAGACATTCATATTTTTATCACTTCACTTGAATTTTGCCATGATTGGTACAACCTGTGCTGAGTTTAACATTCCATAGACTTCAAAAAGCTTATGCCATGATTTGGCATTAATTTAAATGTTATTTTCTATGTAGAAAGGCATGGACACAGACAGCAAAATGTAATAAAATAGCTATTCATCATTGAAATAATATTTCACATTCTTTTTAAAAAACACAACAAAATTCTCTTTAGGAACTAAGAGAAGGAGATACCTACAGTAGATAATACCAACTGTGTTACTGAGAAATTAGTACAAGTTTGACTTTCACATTTCACATATTGCAAATTTATATATATAACTAGATGACAGAGAGATAATCCCTTATAACTGTTGAAATAAATTTCAAAGTAAATAGAATGTAACTGACATTGTTACATTAATTGTTACATCACCCCGGACATGTTTAAGGGTCATAAAGAACTATATTAAAGGCATTTCCACATTTTAATTGAATATTTTTTAAAATTTTTTTAAAAATTAATTTTTAATTCATTTTAACTTAATTTTTTGATTGCACATAATATAATTATTCATATTACTATTTGTTTTACTTTAGATTTAATATAATAAGGAAATTAATCTATCATGATATTTTTAACCATTTATGTCTTTTACAATTTGATTATTTGGTTATTATGACTCATTCTTCATTGAACACCTTTCCACATGCCTCCTTGTTCATTTGTTCATGTACTTCTCCTGGATAGATATCAAGGGATAGAACTGATGGTCATAGTATACAGACACTTAAAAAGTAGTGCTGTTATATTTTTCTCAAAAGTGCACATAAAAATATTTTAGTTTTTTCAGGAGTGTATGGGACTATAATTTCTCTATTCCCTTGAAAACATATATTATAAAATGTTTAAATTTTCCAATTTTAAACACAATAAGTGGTATGTCAGCATAGTTGTAACTTGTACTTAATTTGCATTTTCAGTTACTATTCTTTTACTGTTTGCATTAGATGTTTCCATCCTCAAAACCATGATGATGGGGAAGAGAGAAAATGACAAAAATTAGGCACCATTTGATGAGCACTGGGTTTCATTTCTCTTGGTTTTCAGAATTGTGATGTAGTAAATAGTGCAAATGCCTGACATTCTGGGGTCGTTCCAGACAAGGGCCATTCCCAAGTGACCAAGGCATTTGTGTTATTGGGAAACAAGATAGGAGATAATCTTGGAAATGTAAATCAGTACTGAATTGTGAAGTGCATTTTAAATTCTACCAAGAAAATTGTATTTTATTTTTAAGGAGTAAAAGACATTTAAGCCTTTAAGCATGTAAGTGACATGATCTGAATGGCAGCATGAAAGATAACACTGGCCATACTATGGACATGGATGATAATAAAGTTAGGGATATGTAAATAGTCACATAGGAATGTATTTATGAAGAAGCTATAGTTATGGAGAGGTTTTTGTAGGTTTACAAATTGAAGGTTACTGCCCAGATAAATGTGTGAAGAGAAAGGAGAAGGAAAAGAGTCAGGTATGACTGAAAATATCCTTGCATGGGCAGCTGATGGATAAGTTCGTTTTATTCAAAATCAAATGTTAAAGACATACATAGGCAACAGCATTACAGAAGTCATAACAGAGAAAATATCCACTGACTGACAGCCAATACTAGCTTTAATTTACCTATTTGAATTATCCAGGAGAGTATCTGCCATTTAAATTTTTTTTAAGGACCAGATTTGATTATATAGTCACAATAAGAGAGTGGGCTCATCTTGTACTCTTACCAGAGTACAGATAGTAGTACCTTATGTCAGTGGAATCAATTGTGGACAGAGACGAGCTCCAAGTTTATCATGAATTAATGCAGTAGATGTGACAGTCATAATATAAAGTCATTCTATTGGACTTGTCTTGGGGAGTCATTCCTCAAGCATGACCAGGTTTAGCAGGGTTCTTCCTGGGTCCCTGATGAGCTAAATCTTTAACTGCCAATCCCCTAACTATTTGCATCTAGGCGATTATTTCTTTAGCTTTGCTACATGAGATTCATTTTCTTTACCAAATGGTCCTTATCCATCTTCTGAATCCTTAATCATGCTGCTCCCAGTGCTTCCCTCCTAATGGTTGAAGAACCTGGGCTAGGAACTTGTTAATCACACTGCCCTTAAAGCTATACTTGGTAACTTTAAGAAGCCATCCCAGAGTCTCTGCCCTATTCCAGCTTTAGAAGTCTGAAGCAGAGAAAAGAGTAATCCCATCCTACTGATGAAAATTATCCCTCTGAGTTGGCTCAGGCTAGCAACTTTGTTCTCCCCAACTTTTCCTCTCTCCCAACTTCAAACTTCAGCCTTCCTTCTTTAAATAAGTCCTGTCTGTAGAACAAACAGTGGGGGAAAAAAATCACCATAACACCAACTTATTAATTATAATGAGAAATACAACTGTCAAGTGGACCAAAATGGTTGATGTGGAAGAACTTCTGAATGAAAAGTTAATTATAATGTGAGAGCCAGCTTATTATTTTATTCTAGGGAGAAAACTCCCAAAGTCAACAGGTACATTATTAAGGCAGCACATTCTCTCCTTGTGGACATATTATTTGTAAAGCCAAATAATAATTTTTGTGATGATAATTTCATAATAAGGGAGAAAGATATAAGATTTGAATTTTAAGTGGCTTCTCCTAAAGGTAAAGTTTATATCACTGCAGACTGCAGCAAGGCTGTTTAGGCCTTATCCTTGAATCCCACCACTCACTTCCCTGGACAGTGTTGGGTGGACATCATCACCCTTTGCCTCTTTTGGTTTACCTTATATGTAACAAAATAAGATATTATGTATAGTCAGCATAGAGTTGGTAGACAAAGACATGAAAACAATATCTCAGAAAGACATTAGAGGGAAATTAAAGGAACATAAGTGTAAGGAATAGAACACTGAGGCAAAAGTATCATGAATTGACAGACTATGGGTTCATATTAACTATAAAAAGATTAAATTAAACTTTTGAAAGGAAATGAGCTATACATTTTGTAGCTATTCTTAGCAATGATTGCATATTTATAATTTCAAAGATGACAAAGTAGTTTTAGAAGTTAAAAAGCATTAGGTGTGGCCATAGTGAAGTGAAACAATCTGGCCAGGATCTACGGCCCAGCACATCCATTTCTCATGCCAAGAAATCCTCTAGAAATTCAATGAGTGGGAATACAAAAACAGTAGATTCCTTTGGAGAATCAAGCCACTTTGGATTTAATCAGATATCACAACTAGCCTAAGTCAGTTTTCATACAGATGGGAACTATTAGTCCAAACACTTGTTATAAGGTCACAGAACATCAGAGATGACACACAAGTCATTTCATCAAAAGTGTAATAAGATAGATAATTTAGGAAATTATTGCCTTAAAATGTAGGCAATCATGAATAATATCTTAATTTTCTCATCATAAAAATATGTGTATATAATGAGAATAACACCCAATGAAACATGAAAAAAAACTCATTGAAAACAGCTTCTTTCAGAAAACCTTGCTAATAAATGTATATAAACCATCAACATGAAAAAGGCAATAGACCTTCACTCATTATTCATTTTACTACTAAAATATCCTAAGACTCTTTTGATGTTCCTTGTTATTCCAGACTTAGTAAAGGATACACAGTTAGCAAATGATTCTCAAGTAATTAACCTAAAATCTTGCCTTTTCTTTTGTTGCTTAGATCATCTGAGATAATTCATTTAGAAAGCAAATGCTAATTCCACAATACAGATGGGAGATCTGAGCTGAAGGATTAGACAAAATAAAAATACTTTACATATTTACTACATGTTTATTTTAAAAAGTGTGATTTTTTTTACAAAAAAAGAGTCCAAGAGACATGATAAATATTACTTGTGATATATTCTATCACATGCAAGGTGAGTACTTGTTGCATAAAGTTTACATTAAACTTTATGTACCTGGTTGTGTTATTGCACTTCCAACAGGGAATAAATATTTTTTGAAGGTTTGGAGAGGATAGAGAAGTTATCTCTGTTGTGCTGTGGTAGTCTGGTTAATGAAATTTGATATTTGTATCAGATATTCATCACAGAATTCCTATTGGGGTACAAAGATGGGGATTTGAGGGAGTATTTAAGTTCTTATTTTGCAGCTTTGATTAGTCCTGAAGAGAGCGATTATACCATAGGGTAGGATGAAGGCCATTCTCCATTCCTCTAGCGGGGTTGGTAAGGTACATGAGCTTAATCTTATAATCCATGCCTTAAATCTCACTAGGAGAAAATACATTTCTCTCTCCAAACACACTGGTCCTGCTGATTATTTCTATTTGGAAGGTGGCTGCTTAGAATACAGTCCCTTTTTATGTTTCATAATAACTGAAGTGATTGAAGCCAACAGGGCTAATCTGATTTGTAAGAATAATTGAGGTCAATATGTTCAGGCTAGAGAGTGGAAAACTTACTGTTAAATACAAATGAAATTATAATCTTCTCTATCTGAATGATAAGTACAGAGAAAGTCAGGAAAAACTCAAGTAAAATTCAGCCTAAATAATTATAAGAATTGAAAAATGAAATGCCTGGGTTACAAAGTCTACCTGAGATTTCATGGTAGACTGAGCAGATGAAAAACATCATTACAGCATAAAATAAGCTATCATATCTTAATTACTAATCACTGAACATAATTAAAATCTTCTTAATAGTTTAACTGCACACCATCATAGTACATACAGAAGAAATGAACACATTCCTTAGCAAAATATCACCGGAATCTCTATTTATAGTGGGTTCACATTCAAGAAAACACTGGTTTAATGTAGTTAAAAACAATAGAAATGTAATTCACCATTAAAGATATGTAAATCATTTTAAAATAGCTACCAATGAAAGTCAGTGAAATAATTTTTCCTGATTATAAGCACACATATCATCAAATATATATGGGCATGAGACTTCACTCATCCATTTTTCTATTCAACAATCATTTATTGGACATTTTAATATGCTCAGTATGGTGCCTGGCACAATGTGGGCTCATAATAATTTTGGTTTAATAAGTATGAATAAATATAAATGATATAATGCTGTATTGAACTCATGTACTTATAACCTTTTAAAACATTTCTTTATTAGGATCATTTGGATAAGTAAAATAAAATATATAATACAAATAAAGTTGGTAGGTTACAAGAGTAGAAACATATTAATTGCTAAATATTACTCCAAAAGTACTTTAGAAAATTAAAATTCAAAACAAGAGAACAAGAATAATAACTCTGGGCTTCCCTGGTGGCACAATGATTGAGAGTGCGCCTGCCAATGCAGGGGACACGGGTTCGTGCCCCGGTCTGGGAAGATCCCACATGCCATGGAGCGGCTGGGCCCGTGAGCCATGGCTGCTGAGCCTGCGCATCCAGAGCCTGTGCTCCACAACGGGAGAGGCCACAACAGTGAGAGGCCCGCATACCGCAAAAAAAAAAAAAAAAAAAAAAGAATAATAACTCCCCCATATTTTTAAATTTACCACCTTAGCATAAGGGGAGCATTGCTAAATACTATGTTGACAATAACTGAAGGTGTCGTGGGCTCATCTGTAGAAATGGCAATTGCATTATGGCTCCTCCTTGCCAGGTCTTTCCACTCTTTCCTTTTTGCTGCCACTCTTCATGAGAACAGGTATGAGCTTCCTTTGGAAGTGAGATTACAACTGAGAAGTCACAGTCTCAATCAGAATAATAAAGCTGTTATATCCAACAATGCTCAGGAAATACTATCCCAGCTGGATACCCTATTGGAAGAGTCCAGTTGTCAACTTTATACAGGTCTTAAGTTGAAATTAATTGAAACTGTACAGGAAAATTTCCTCACGGTGACACAAGGCTAAGAAGATTTGAATGAAAAAATGTACAGTAATTTACTTCTCTGGCTCAGACAATTCAGTTTCCTCAGCTATAATTTGCTGTGCAGATTCTGCTCCAAGATGAAGGTATAGTCTAAATACCTTGGGTGGACTGAGCTCCTATTTCCCACAAAGCCAACAGAAGGGGAGAAATGCTCCACAGAAAACTGATGTGAAATGAAGAAGTTCTTATAAGTCCACAATTTCTGATATAAAAAAATGAAAAAGTATGTTAAACATAAAAGTTATTAATGGTTTTCAATTTAAACATTTGTTTTACTCATCCAAAGAGAACTGACCATTTGAAAAGAAAACAAAATAGTTGTACTGTTTATATTTTATGTTTTACCCTTTACTGAGGCATAAAAATCAACTGCACATATTTTAAATATACTATTTGATAAGTTTTCATGTATTCACACCTGTGAAAACATCATAACCATAAAGGGAGTGAACATATCCTTTACCTGCAAAAGTTTCCTTGTGTACTTTACAGCTTTACTGTGCCCCCTCTTTGCCCATACCTAGGTAAATACTAATCTGATTTTTTTCCATATAGATTAGTTATATTAATATAATTTTATATAGATGCAATCACAGAGAATGTACTCTTTCTTGTCTAGTCTTCACTTAGAGTAATTTTTTTTACAATTAGTGCTGAGAAGTATCCCGATCTATGGATATACCACAATTTGTTCATCCATTTATGGTGAACATTGGGTTGTTTCAAGTTTTGGGATATGACAGATATATCTCCTATAGAAATCTGTATACAAGTCTTTCTATCAACATATAGGACAGCCATATTATCCTGTTCGTATCTGTAAAATCTGCAATAATATTACCTCTCTCATTCCTGCTGTTGGAATATTTGTGTCTTCCCTCCTTTTTCCTGTGATTGATCTGACTAGAGGTTTACCATTTTTTCCCTGAAGAACAAGCTTTTGAATTCATTGATTTTTCTCTATGCCTCTCTTTTTTATTTATTTTTGCTATGATCTTTATTTTTTCCTTCTCCTTACTTTGGGTTTACTCAGTGACACTTCTCTAGTTTCTTATGAGAGAGATGAAGTTATTGGCTAGAGACCTTTCTTCTTTCCTAATATAGGCATTTGGGATTATAAATGCCACTTAATACTATTTTAGCAGTTTTACTATTTGGATATGTTGTATTTTATTTTTTGTTGACTTCAAAATACATGTTTATTTTCACTTTTTATAGCTTTTTGATCTATTTGTAGTTGAGAAGTCTGTTATTTACTTTCCAAATATTTGGCAATTTCTGAGAGATCTTTCTGTTTTTGAGTATTTAATTCATTGTGAACAGAGAAAGATATACTTTTTATGACTTCTTTTAAATTTATTGAAACTTGTTTTATGATCTATCTTGTTAAATGTTTCATGTGCACTTGAAAAGAGCTTGTATTCTGATGGCTTTGGGGTGAGAAGTCTATAAATGTCAATTAGATAAAATTGAATGATGGCATCTTTCTATATCCTTACTGCTTTTCTGTCTACTTATTCTCTCAATTATTGAGAGTGGTATTGAAATCTTCAACTATACTTGTGAATTTGTCTAGTTCCCCTTGCAGTTCTATCAGTTATTGCTTTGTGTGTTTTGAAGCTCTGTTATTAAGGGAATAACATTTAAGATTGTTATGTCCACTTGATGTCTTAAACCCTTCAACAATATCAAATGGCCTTCTTTACACCCAGTAATATTTTTTGCTTTGATAACTTCAAGATTAATATAGCCAGTAAAGCTTTCCTTCTTCTCCTCCTCTTCCTTTTTTCCTTTCATTTGTTTTTTCATGGTTGTGTAAGAGAGGGATCTTGGTAGGTTTAACTAGGTTCTCTGCTTAGGGTCAAAAAGTCTGAAATCAAGATGTTGGTTGCATTAGGAAGTCATCAGAAGACTTATGGGAAGAATTATATTCTAAGCCCATTTAGGTGGCTGGAAGAATCTAGTTCCTTGTGGTTTTAGGATGAAGTTCCCTGTGTCCTTGTTAGTTTTCCACTGATGATGGTTGTCAGTTCTCAGAGACCTCTCTCAAGTTCTTGTGCTTTGTCTCTTCCATAACCAAGCCAGCACCAGTGCATCAAAGTCAGCAAAGTGAATCTAGTTCTTCTCATTCTTTGAATCTATCTCTATGACTTTGTTTTCTGTAACCACAGAAAATTGTGCTTTTAAGAGCTCATGTGATTAGACTAACACCACCCCAAACTTCATTTGATTAACTTAAACTCAACTACTGAAAACTTTAATTAAATCTTTGATATCATTTACCATGAAACATAACAGAAATAAGGCATAAGTGCTCATTATATTCATATTCCCAGGGATTAAGGAAGGAAATTGGGCATGGAGGTGAAGGCAGTTTAGGAGTCTATCATACTCTTCCAGACTCCAACCTGGTCTTTTCTCTTAGACATCTCCTATGAATGCTACACCAGTGTTCAAAATATAGCTCATTTTAATGTTTCCTGGCTCTACTATTATCATTTGTCTAAGCCATATAGGTTCACAGTTTAGTCATGTTTAGCCTTTCCTTCCCTATGACTTTTGCCCATTTAATTAGCCATCAAATTTGATCCATACTGCCACTGAAATGATGCTCACATCATCTCTAATATTACTATCATTAGTTCTGACCTTCTTTCTTTTTTTTACTTGTACTGTACAATAACCTCTAAACTGATAGAGAAATATTGCCAGTCCCTCCCATCTATTATTGCATTTGTATGGCACTTTATAACTGTTAAAATATCTTCACACATATTATTTACTTCTTGTGGCAATTCTGTTCACTAAGCCTTATTGCTTCAGTGTGCAATTAGGGTCAGTCTGCAAAAGTTAAACAATTACACAGTTTCCCACAGCTAATAATTTATTTATCATCAAATTATGCTTTACCCATCTCTTTTTTTCAAGAGAACCCCAGCTTTCATTTCTTTTATTGAAGTATAATTTATAATATATTAGTTTCAGGTACACAACATAGCAATTTCATATATTTGTAGATTGTACTTCATTTCAAGTTCCTACAAAATAATGGCTATATTTCCCAGTGCTGTACAATATATCCATTTTGCTTATCTATTTTGTACATAGAAGTTTGTATCACTTGGTATCATAACCCTACCTTGGCTTCCCTCCTTCCCTCTCCCCACTGGTAATAACTAGTTTGTTGTCTATATCTGAGAGTCTGTTACTGTTTTGTTATAGATATTTGTTTTATTTTTTAGATAACTATAAATCTAAACTGTAGTTTAGATTACTATAACACAGAGTAATAGTCTTTCTCTGTCTGACTTATTTCCCTAAGAATAATGCTCTCTAGGACCATGCACATGGTTGCAAATGGCAGAATTTCATTCTTTTTAATGGCCGAGCAACCACTGTACACATATACCACATCCTCTTTATCCTTTCATCTGTTGATGGACACTTAGGTGGCTTCCATATCTTGGCTACTGGAAGTAATCAGCTAGGAACACTGGGAAGCATGTATCTTTTCAAATTAGTGTTTTTTGTTTTCCTTGCATACATACTCAGAAGTGGAATTGCTGGATCATATGCTAGTTCTATTTTTAGTTTTTTGAGGAAACTCCATATTTTTTCCATAGCTGCAACACCAGTTTACATTCCCACTAACTGTGGTACAAGGGTTCCCTTTGCTCCACATCCTTGCCAACATTTGTTCCTTGTGGTCTTTTTGATGAACACCATTCTAACGTGCGAGGTGATAGCTCAGCATGGTTTTGTTGTTGCTGTTGTTGTTGTTGTTGTTGTAGAATTGATTGTTTTATTTCCTCAACAGAAGGGAGGTGGGACTCCAGCTGAACACCATGTGGGCTGCTCCTCTCCCCCTGTGCCCTTGATGTGGTTATGATTTGCATTTTTCTGATGATTAGTGATGTTTAGCATCTTTTTATGTGTCTGTGGGTCATCTTTATGTCCTCATTGGAAAAATGTCTACTTAGGCCTTCTGCCCATTTTTAATCAGGTTGTTTTTTTTTATGTCAATTTGTAAGAGCTTTTTTATATTTTGGATATTATTTTATATTTTGGTTACTCATATCACTTGCAAATGTTTTCCCCATTCACTAGGTTGTCTTTTCATTTTGTTGATGGTTTTATTTGTTGTGCAAAAGCTTTTAAATTTAATTAGGTCCCATTTGTTTATTTTTTATCTTGTTTCTTTTGCCTTAGGAGACATACACAAAAATAGTGCTATGATTTATGTCAAAGAGTGTTCTGCTTATGATCTCTTCTAGTTTTATGGTTTCAGGTATTACATAGAGGTCTTTAACCCATTTTGAGTTTATTTTTGTATATGGTGTGAGGAAATGCTCTAATCTCATTGTTTGACATGGAGCTCTTCAGTTTCTCCAGCACCACCATTGACAAGGCTATCTTTTCTCCATTGCATATTCTTGCCTCCTTGTTTCTGGGTTCTCTGTTCTGTTCCATTGATCTATGTGACTGGTTTTGTGCCAGTGCCCTGTTGTTGTGATTATTGCAGCTTCGCAGTATAGTCTAAAGTCAGGGAGCACGATACCTCCAGTTTTGTTCTGGTGGTCCCATAGGATGTATTTGGGAGTGCTCAATCCTCTTTAATGTTTTGGAATAGTTTAAGAAGGATAAGTATTAGCTCTTCTTTATATTTGATAGAATTCCTCTATGAAGCTGTCCAGTCCTGTGCTTTTGTTTGCTGGGAGGTTTTTGTTTCTTTGTTTGTTTGTTTGTTTTACAAATTCAGTTACACTATTGATTGGTCTGTTCAAATTATCTGTTTCTTTTTGATTCAGTCTTGGCAGGCTGTATATTTCTAGAAATTTGTCTATTTCTTCTAGGTCATCCAATTTGTTGGCATATAGCTGTTTTGTAGTATTCTCTTGTGAATTTTTATATCTCTGTGGTATTTGTTGTTATTTCTCCTCTTTTATTTCTTATTATGTTTATTTGTGTCCTTTTCTTCTTGATGAGTTTTCCTAAAAGTTTATCAATTTTGTTTATTTTTTCAAAAAAACAGCTATTGGTTTCATTGTTTCTTTCCAGTGTTTTTTGTTTGTTTGTTTTTGTTTTTTTCTAATCTCTATTTTATTTATTTCCTCTCTAATCTTTATTATTTCCTTCCTTCTGCCGACTTTGGATTTTGTTTGTTCTCCTTTTGCTAATTCCTTTAGATGGTAGGTTAAGTTCTTTATTTGAGATGTTTCTTGAGGTAGGCCTGTATTGCTATAAACTTCTCCCTTAGAACTACTTTTGCTGCATCTCTAAACACAACTTTAGAAAGTTGTGTTTCTATTTTCATTGTTTTGAGGTATTTTCTGATTTCCTCTTTGATTTCTTCATTGACCCATTGGTTTTTTTAGTAGCATGTTGTTTCATCTCCACATGTTTGCACTTTTCATTTTTCTTCCCTATAATTAATTTCTTGTTTGATAATGTATGGTCAGAAGAAATGCTTGATTTAATTTATATCCTCTTAAAATTTTTGTGACTTGTTTTTTGGCCTAGCATGTGATCTATCCTGGAGAACATTCCATATGCCCTTGAAGAGAATGTTTATTCTGCTTTTTTTTAGATAGAATGTCCTGTAGATATCTATTAAGTCTAACCGGTCTACTGTGTCATTTAAGACCAATGTTGCCTTATTGATTTTCTGTCTCAGTTATCTGTTCATTGATGTAAGTGGGGGTATTAAAGTCCCCTACTATCATTGTATTATTGTTACATATATATATGTAATATGTATTATTGTTATATATATGTAATATACTCTTCTCATATCTATCCATCATTATATAATGTCTTTCTTCATCTTTTGTTATAGACTATGTTTTAAAATCTATTTTGCCTGTTATGAATATTGCTTCTCCCATTTTCTTGCCATTTCCATTTGTAATAAAGATCATTTCCCATCCCCTAACTTTCAGTCACTGTGTGTCTTTAGCTCTAAAATGAGTCTCTTATTAGCAGCATGTAGATGGGTCTTATTTTTATGCCCAATCAGCCACCTTATGTCTTTTAACTGTAGTCCATTGATATTTAAGGTAATTATTAATATGTCTGTACTTATTGCATTTTTATGATGTTTTACAATTGTTTTGTAGTTCTAATCTGTTCTTTTCTTCTTTTTTTTGTTTCTCCCCTTATGGTTTGATGATTTTATTTAGTAGTATGCTTGTGTTCATTTCTATTTTTTGTATCTCTGTCAATTTTTGATTTGTGGTTACCATGGGATTCATATATAATGACCTATAACTAACTCCTTGCTTTAAACAGGCAGTCCTTTAAATTCAAAAAATGCTAAAAGGTCTACATTTTTTACACCCTTCTACCACATTTTTGGTTTTGATGTCAAATTTTATGCATTCATATTTATCCCTTTACTGATTTCTGTAGTTATAGTTGATTTTACTGGCTTATTTAAGTGTTTGATTCTCAGCCTTTACAATACATTGACTTGACTAGAGTGATTTTTCATTTCCTATAGAGTCTCACTTCTTGCTATAACCTTTTATTTTCCACTTAAGAGATGACCCTGTAACATTTATTTTAGGATAGGTGTAGTATTGATGAACTCTTTTAGTTTTTGTTTGTCTGTACTTCTGAGAAGTCATTTATTTTTCCTTCATTCTAAATAATAATTTTGCTGAGTAGAGTATTCTAAGTTGCAGGGTTTCTCTTTCGACACTTTGAACATATTTTGTTACTCTCTTCTGTTCTCCAAAGTTTCTGCAGAAAAATCAGCTGATTGTCTGTTGGGGTTCCCTTGCATGTAACTCTTTGTTTTTCTCTTTCTTCCTTTAGAATTCTCTCTTTATCTTTAATTTTGCCATTTTCATTATGTTAAGTCTTAGTGTGGTTTGTTTGGCTTCTTCTTATTTGGGATCCTCCTTGTTTCCTATACCTGGATATCTCTTTCCTTCTTCATGTTTGGGAAATTTTCAGTAATAATTTAATTAAATACATTTTTGACCCCCTTCTCTCTCTCTCCCCTTCTTGGGACCCCTATAACATGAAAGTTGGTATGCTTGAAGTTGTACCTGCATGCTTGAAGTTGTACCTGTAACTGTTTTGATTTTTTTTTTTTTTTTTTTTGCGGTACGTGGGCCTCCCACCATTACGGCCTCTCCCATTGTGGAGCACAGGCTCCGGACGCGCAGGCTCAGCGGCTGTGGCTCATGGGCCCAGCCGCTCCGCGGCATGTGGGATCTTCCCGGACCGGGGCACGAACCCGTGTCCCCTGCATCGGCAGGCGGACTCTCAACCACTGCGCCACCAGGGAAGCCCCTGTTTTGATTTTTTAAATTTGTTTCTCTTTTTGCTCTTCTGATTGGGTAATTTTCATTATTCTATCTTCCAGATAGCTTATGCATTATTCTGTATCACCTCATGTGCTATACATCCCTTCTAGTGTGTTTTTCATTTCAGTTATTATTTTCTTCAGTTCTGACAGGTTCTTTTTTATATTTTCTAGTTCCTTATTAAAATTCTCACTGTGTTCATATATTCCTTTCCCTAATTAAGTTAGCAGTCTTATTACTAATGCTTTGAATTCTTTATCTGGTAAATGATTTAGTTCTAGTTCATTAGTTGTTTTCTTCAAGGGTTTTTCTCTTGTTTTTCAGTTGAGACTAATTCCTCTGTCTTCTAATTTTGCTTACCTTTCTCTGTGTCTAAGAAATTAGGTGATACAGTTACCTATTGCAGTCTTGAAGGGGTGTCCCTGTGTGAGTGTATCCCTATGCAGTATGCAAGTGCCTGGTGGCTTTGATGGGAGATTTGCATTTGATGTGAAAACAAGTCATGTCTTTCCTCAGTGTGTGCTGGCAACTATCAGCTTGGTAGGAACTGAGGTTGGATATGGAGTGGTTAGAGCCAGAGACAGGTGTAAGCTGGGGCTTCTCCTGTGCTCATTTGTTGTCATGTCATTGCCCTATCAGGGTGGGGGTTGGTTCCAGGTTACTTGAACAGAATCACTGAGGTTTGGGTCTGAACTGGCACATTTTCCTTTAAGTGTGTGCTCTCCCCCTACCAGCACTAGCACCTTTGCCCCTTGCACCTTTGGAGCAAGAGGGGCTGGTGTGGGCACTTGCCATAGATCACGGCACTTCTGTGGCAGTCTGCCTGTGTTCTGAGACTCAGACTCCTTCTGATGTGCTGCCCATGTAAGTACCAGTAATGGTTGCCCATGCCCTGTTCAGATGTCGCTTTGGATCTGAGCTGCCTGTGTCTCACAGCTGGACCCTCACCCCAGTGTGGAGTTGCTTTGTGAAAAAAGTGGGGTTGGAGTGTTTGCTCAGCTCAGGCTGGGACATGCAATGGGGCAGTAATGAGAAGCCAGCCAGCCACTGGGACAGTTTTCAATCCACCCTCTCTGCCCTGCTTTTGGAGCAAGTAAGTGTGTACATGATTTTCATGAGTAGAGTCCAGGTTTCCCACATCCCTCTTGTTAGTCCCATTGGCCCTCCAACCAGTCAAGTGAGCTCATCTTCCCTGTGTCAGACTCTAAGGGTGGGCACCTAACATGTGGCTTGAATTGTTCATTCCAAAGATAGGATTGCATTCTATGTAATAATCTCTTCTGAGGGACACAGGTTCAGATTTGATTGATTCTCTTCCCTTCCTACTCAATTCCATGTGAATTTTTCTTACAGGCTTGGTTGTAGAGGGGTCTTTCTGTCAGTCTCCAGTTAGTTTTCAGTGAGAATTATTCCACACATAGATGTATTTTTAATGTGTTCATAGGGGGTGATGAATTCCATGTCCTCCAACTCTGCCATCTTGATCTCCCTCCCTCAGATTTTTTTATTTAGTATTTGCAAGTATTTCTTTTTTTCTTTCTTTAAATTTTAACCTGTATATTGAATATAGTTTAAAACCTGTATATTGTAACCTGTTACAAAATTGTTAACCTGTATATTGTATCTGTATATTGAATGTTTTTTTCCTATAGGCAGCATATCTTTGGTTTTGAATTTTAATTTAGTATGATATTTAATTAGAATGGTTAAATCATTTATATGAAATTATTACCATGTTTAGTTTAAATCTATTAACTCATTATTATTTTCTATGTAACTCATTTGTTCTTTGATGTAATTTTCCTCTTATTCTGCTTATTTCAGATAGAATTTTTTTGTGTGTGATTCCATTTTATATCCTTTGCTGGTTGATTAGCCATTTTAGTGGTTACTTTAGAGTATATAGTATATTATATACCTTTAACTTACCATAGGCCATTACATTTGGCCGAAGAAACTAAAACAAAGGAAGATGGAAGCAGAAATACAGCTAAGTTGACTATGAGTTCCTAGAAGACAGGAAACTGACCTGAACAATCCTTAGATTATTACCCTCAGGTAATTCCCCTTCTTCTTACCTCCTAATCTGAGGAAAAATAAAGATATTGTATGTGGTCATGAACTCATTTTAGGTGCATGTGCATTGAAGAATTCATAGATATAAACAAGTGGAGTACTGTGTAATCATTGTATTATGTTTTAAAAATGCCATAAGGGACTCCCTGAACTTTACTATTGAAAATATGTTTTATAATATAATATTTCTGTAGAAATGTGCAATTATTATACAATTTTTTAACATATTTTCCTAAATTTTCTTGGTCCTCTAGAAATATGTATTCATTCAATGAACTTGGAAACATTTTTAAGGAAAACTTATTATCCAGTTTGGCTGGTGCTTGTAATGTAAATTGTGTTTATATTGTTGGAGGATCTTGATGCTTTCACATAGGTCTTATACAATAGGAAAAGTTAAAGTCTTTGATCAGAGAATATATATGATGACAATTATGTTCAGGAAGAATAATCAAGCAGAATGATATATAATTTGAGCAAGGATGAGATGAAAGGAGAGAACTGAACTGAAGTCTTATCAGAGGAACCAAGGAGCAATGCCTGATTAAAGGCAATAGGGCATCTTCTATTAGTTCCAGTGGGACATTCAAATTCTAATCGGATAATCCAGTTAATTCAGCTTTCCATGTATAAATCCTTATGTGGGTGCAAAAAAATCTTTGGGTTTGATACCTTTTAGTATACAGAATGTATTCTTCTATTAAACATAAAATCAGAAAATGAAGTTGTTATTTGTCTTTTATTACACTAAGATCAATCTTTATCATAAAGGACCTCTAGTTTGCTCAGTAACAAGAATCTTTTCATCCACATTATAGTGACCTATCATATACTTGAATAATTTAGTGACAGTAATTTTTGGAATATTTAAACTTGGAGATAGAACTTGAGCTAGAGTCACATTGATCTAAATAGGCAGGGCCAGCTGTCACATGGGATCCTAGGCTCAGAAGGGCTCCACTCTTGATTTAATTCTATGTGATTTTCCTCTTGAAATTATTAATTGTTTTATCTCTGAAATTGTGTTTTATGATTGACATCTAATGGAAGAAGGAAATGTGCCAGAATCTTTGGATTTGATACCTTTTAGTATACAGAATGTATTCTTCTATTAAACATAAAATCAGAAAATGAAGTTGTTATTTGTCTTTTATTACACTAAGATCAATCTTTATCATAAAGGACCTCTAGTTTGCTCAGTAACAAGAATCTTTTCATCCACATTATAGTGACCTATCATATACTTGAATAATTTAGTGACAGTAATTTTTGGAATATTTAAACTTGGAGATAGAACTTGAGCTAGAGTCACATTGATCTAAATAGGCAGGGCCAGCTGTCACATGGGATCCTAGGCTCAGAAGGGCTCCACTCTTGATTTAATTCTATGTGATTTTCCTCTTGAAATTATTAATTGTTTTATCTCTGAAATTGTGTTTTATGATTGACATCTAATGGAAGAAGGAAATGTGCCAGAGACTAACAGCTTAGACTTCAGTGCAATCCTACTTCTCACTTTTTTCCTTCCTCCATAGAACAGGTTTGCAGTTGCCCATTCCTCTGCTCTTGTCCAGCTACTGCTGGGGGTGTGAGAGGGAGAAGTTTTGGCTTGTGGCTCAGGTATCAGATAGTGGGGTGGATAGAGTGCCTGTGAGCCTTTGAGAGGCTGCACTGTCCCTGCCAATATCCTGATCCAAAGGCAGTGCATTATTCCATAGCAAATAGGAAAACTCTATGACAGGACTAGAGAGAAACATGGAAAGTAGGAGAAGCCTATTTTCTGAATTGTGAACAAGAGTCCACATTTTCATTCTGCACTGGACCTGGAAAGTTATGCAGTTGGCCCTGTGCTTAGGACTGAAACAATATGGAAAGGACCTGAGCAAGGGTAAAAGAGAAACATAGCTGAATGGGGAGGTAAAAGTTGAAAATATTGAGGGCTACGGGTGAAAAAAGAAGAGACTTCTATTTGATCAAGGAGAAAAATGTATAATAAGTACTTTTTTGGTGAAATGTTGTATATTGTCCTAAATAAACATTTATTATTAAAATCTTCTATAAAATTTGTATTTCTTAAAAATCTAGTTGTAGGAATCCGATATATTTCATGGTGAAAATAGAGAAAACATAAGTAATCCAAAAATAAGTAAAGGACATATAATAATATTTATTAGAAAATTGGTTGTTCTCCCTCTTTCCATGACATAAACATTTAAAAGAAATTTAAATATTATTTTTAAAGTAATTTTAAGATATTTTCTTTTCCTAAGAACACATCATGATTCAGGAGAGATATAATAAGGATCTGAATTAGGGATATGACATCAGAGATCAAATGAATAAGGAAGTTATAAAGACAAGTAAGAAATAGAATAAAAAAAAGTGACACGAGTGTATATGAGAATCAAAGAGGATAAATGATAAAAGGACTCTTCACATTTTGAACCCAGGTAATGCTATTAACAGAAATAGGCAGTTGGATATGTTAGTGTAGTTTAATTGATATAAATTGAATAGTTAAAAAAGTTACTGTGAAAAATAATTATAAGTTACATAAATTTGATGTATAATAAATAAATAATCCAAGACAAGAATAGATAAAAACGGAGCATTACTTTAGTACAATGACCATGTAAACTCATGTAAGTTTTCTCTAAAAAAGAGATTTTTGTACTGATAATTAAGAGAAGGAATAATCAATGTTAATTGAATAAAGAAGAGTTTTTCTAAAGGAAGGAGCAATATGCTTAAGTTGGGAAAGAGCGTGTAATGTTTAAAGAATAAAAAGAACATTACGGAGGCTGGAGGACACAGAACAGAGGGAAGAGCTGTAAGTGGTCAGGGACTTGGAGATCATGTGAGAAGACTGGATTTTACTTCTGTTGTAATGGGTAGGTACTTTGAGCTTAAGATTTGTACCTGGGTAGTAATAAGATCATATTCTGTATTAAGAAAAACAAATGTATTTAATTAAAAAATTCTCTCTCCCATGTAAAAGATGAGTTGCAGTGACACAAAAATTGATGTATTAAAGACTGAGTCAGAAGATTTCATAACTGTCCAAGAGAAAACTGTTGAGGAGTGGACCATAGAGATGTTCAACAACTCTAAGCATCAAGGAGGTGCAACTCAAAAACCACAGTGAGACATCATCTCATACCTATTAGAATGACTGCTATCAAAAAGCCAAGAGAAAATAAGTGGGAATGATGTGGAGAGAAAGAAACTCTTTTGCACTGTTGATAGAAATGTAAATTGGGTCAGCCACTGTGGAAAACAGTATGTAGGATCCTAAAAACAATTAAAAATAGAACTACCAAATGATCCAGGAATTCTACTTCTGGGTATACATCCAAAGGAAATGAAATCACTATCTATCACTATCACTATTTGTATCTTAAGATATTTGAGAAAAAAAATTACATCCACAAAATGGCATGGAATGACCTAACTGTCAAGTTCATCTTCTGTGTCTCTGTGGAAGAATTTAGTCTTAAACATCCAATTATCATCTTTTTATAACCGTTGGAAATTAGAGACAAGAAGAGAAACTTGTACAAATTAGTTTAGTTAAATTTGCAATGCACATATACAGAATAAAAAAGAAGTCACTATCTTATATGTCACAGCTATAAACAATTCATAAAATAACTGCATGTAAATTTAAATCTAAGATATGAGAAAACCTCCAAAAACTAGACAATTTCCTAAGAAGAAATCTTCAAAGGAAAATAAACATAATTTTAAAAAATTATCTTAGATTTAAAAGTATCAAACTGTTTCCAAGTAACTTAACTCTTTCCTAGAACAAGGATCAAGATTATATATAAATTATAAAAGTATCCAGAACTCAATAAATGAAAATTTTCATTTTCTAGTATAGTGTAAGCACTGACATTCAGCTTTTATTTTTGTAATGAAAGTGCCTGATTTGAGCTTTGATAGTGGAGGTAGCCACTTCAGTTAGGCCTCCACTTCAAAGATGGCTATCTGTAATAAACACATTGCCAGCCACAGGCCTGCCCCTGCCCTTCCCCCTGCCTTCTTTGTCTCCCTCTCTCTCTCTCCAGGACTTCACAGCGTGGCCCCAGGTATGCCATGCAATTTCCAAGACTCATAAATAATCAGTAATAAACTTTTTTATTTTTTCAAATTGTTATTGCTGATGGTTATTGCTGAGGGTATCTTGCAATGCATAGTAAGAACCACAAGGGCCAGTCTAGTCATAACACTGGTTATTGATAGGCTGAGACCACTGGACAACTTCTGGTTTCCAAGAAAAAAATTATCAGGCATGTGCTGAATCAGGAAAATATGGTCCATAATGAAGACAAAAATAAATTAATCAAAAACCACACAGAACTGACACAAGTATTAGAATGAGCAGACACAGATATCAAAACAATTAGTATGACTGTTTTCCACATGTTGAACCAGTTTGGAAAATAGTTCTTTCATTTCTTAAAAATTAGATGTATACCTACCATATGATCCAGGCATTCCATACCCAAGAAAAATGAAAGCATATATCTATAAAAATATTTCTAAGTAAATGTTCAAAACAGCTTATTTTAATATCCCAAACCTGAAAATATCTGTCTACCAAAAAATTAATCAATCAGTCTAAGGAAGAAATGGAAATTTTTATTTGAGGCAAATTGAGGATTATAACCTGGGACCAGCCTCTCAGAAAGCTCTGAGAACTATTCTGCCCATTAAAGGTCAACACACAATTATATAAGTTTTTGAGACAGAAGGCTGAACATTAAATGCCTTATTACTGACAATTAACAGAATCCAGATCTAAGCTCACAAAGTAGTGGGTCATCATGCCCCCTTACAAGATTAAGAAGGAAGGTCATCTCTTAAGGAGTTGTAATTCTTAATGAGATTAAAAAGCAATATTATCTCCTAAGGAGGTCTGATTAATGCATATGCATGTAATACACACTAGAAGGGAGGGAGGAGGCCCAAAGGGCCAAAGAAAAATTTTATGTTTAAATATTTCTTATCTTGCCATAAAATATGAATTTTACTTCATCAAGTCTCAAATGTCCAGTCACAAGTTAAGGGGTAAACAAATCATGGTATATCCATATAATGGAATGCTACTCAGTGACGTAAAATATTGATCTATTGATGCACACAACAATAAAAATAAATTGCAACATAATTATGCCAAGTGAAAGAAACCAGGCAAAAAGAGTACATACTGAATGATTCATAAATATAAAACTCTAGAAAATGCAAACTAATCTATAGTGACAAAAAGAAGATCAATTATTACCATAGGACTGAGATGAGAAGAGCTGGTGGTAGGAAGGAAGGATTTTATAAAGCCACAAGGAACCTTTGGAGAGTGATGGACATTTTCTTTAACTTTGTGGTGATTATTATTTATGTAATACATATACACACAGATAAATATATACACATGTAGGCATGTGTTGTTAACATTTATCAAATACTAATGTGTATAATAGCCAAAATCTGAAAACGACTCATGTCCATCCACAGGTTTAATAGATAAACACAGCTGCTTATTATATGTCAATTTATACCTCAAAAATCTATTTAAAAATCCAAGGAAATGCTGTTTTTATTAGCCCTAACTACCAATTTTCCAAAGTATATATAATACCTGTACTACTTTAAATGTATGCCAGCATAGAAAATGACATTTTCCTCAAGCATATTTACCAAATGATTCTTACTTTGTAAATAGCACAAAACATGTAAAGAGTAGTTTCACATTTAGAAATTCTAAGTAAAAACATTTTTGAACAAGCTCAAAAATAACTCCTATAAAATCAGGAAAGCAATCACAATTGCTTTTAAATACACTAGTATGTAATATAATTCTACATCAATTATTAAATAATTAAATTATCTAACTAATTATCTAATAATTAAATTATCTAAGTTATCAAA
This sequence comes from Physeter macrocephalus, assembly GCF_002837175.3. NCBI lineage: Eukaryota > Metazoa > Chordata > Mammalia > Artiodactyla > Physeteridae > Physeter > Physeter macrocephalus. The sequence goes on along the minus strand of NC_041225.1, from coordinate 3,170,774 downwards.
TAAAATAATACACACATGAAGAAAATAACTCACTATTTTCAAATGACCGTTTCTGGAAAAACATTGAAATACTTAGAAAAGCTATATAAAAATGGATCATTTTTCAAGACTTCTGGTTGAAAAGTTAATATATATATATTACTATATTTCTACAATTATCAGTTAAAAAATGACAGTAATAAAATTTTCATTTCCCAAAGCTGAAGAATATAAAATATCTAGGAATAAGTTTAACATAAAATAAGTTATTCTTGCATAAAGAAAATATTAAGACTTCACTGAAAGTTGTAATAAAGTGCATAAATATATGGAAAAACATTTCTTACTTTGTGATAGGTTAATTCATCCCTATAAGATGCAAATGGTCTCTTTATTTCTTTAAAAACTTGAAAAATTATCTATATTTATATTTGAAAGTTGTCCTTTTAACTCAGTTTTTCAAATTTCGGTTGTGAACTTTAATATCATTGTGTTACTTTGAAAACAGTTGCTGTTTATACAGCAACTTTCTATTTTCATTAATTTCTTAGTTTAGTTTTATGTTAGAGAAGAAAAATGAAGAGGGATTATGTTTGTTTCTTTTTAGGAATTCATTCCATTATAAAGAATACTCATGACAATATAAAAGTACTTGACTTTTGAAGGACTCCTGTGGAAAAATAACCTGTGCAAATTTACCCAGATTTTTCTGTAGGATATTTCATAATGTCCTAGGAAGATCCTTGTGTTGAATTTATTTTGAGTCCAGATCCTTAACAGCTTCTAGAGCTCCTTCTTATATCTTAAGTTGCAATGTCCTAGAATATTAAATAATGCATGCTAAGAATGGCTTTTATTTCTTATCATCAACTTCCAGCATTATATATCCTGTTCATAAGCATATCTGTGTTTTTCTCTACTTCTTCCAGGAAATATTTTAGAAGTAGTTATTAGACATTATTGTATATTCCATAAAAAAAAGTTTTAAAACCTTATTTATTAGAAATTTCTGGGTCACTGTATTTGAGCAAGAGTACCCAGCATTAAATAACTACAGTTCAATCTAGGATCCTGATGTTTTGAATCACCCTTTAGATTCATAGTTATTGCTTCTAGTTTTGTTAAGTGTTTTCCTATGGTTCTGTCATGGAGAGTTCATTATTTTCCTTCAGAAATATCAGGTCTTCAAAGGGAAAAAATGGTACAAATTCATATTCTGCAAGACTGTCTCCCATAGTGCTCTGGGACATATGAAATCATGCCCTTTAACCATACATTGGTGATCCTGATAAAACACAAAAGTATTTAAATTATAAATCAGAAGCAGATAATGCATTATAAAACTATCTAAAAAGAATTTGTGCTTAGTACAGTTCTACCCCTGGAGAATTCTCAGAAATTATTCAATTCAGCAATTATTTATTGAGCACTCACTACATATATACTATTTGTTGTGTGTCTTAGAAGATAGAAAGAGTCAGAAACAAATCTTTTGTTTATGCTGCTACTATTAAACTTGGAGATTGGACAAAAGAGCACATTTTTATAAAACAAATTGTAGTAAGGTATTTTTTGTATAAGAAGAACAATAAAAATGCTTTGTTGGAGTGTGGGCTTTGGTGACTCAGAAAAGAAACTACTCATAACCTATAAAAAGAGAGAGAGAGAGAGAAAAGGAAAAATAAAAGACCAGGAAGTCTAAACTAAAAAGGCGACACTTGAAATGAAGGGCAAGGTGAATTCCACCCTCTCTATATTTATATTGAGAGGGCAGAGTTTAGTTGCCCTGACCTCAGCATTCCTAAATTGGATTACTAATTCCACCATTGGTGTAATGAACTGAACAAGTAATATAATCTTTCTAAGCCTCCATCATATGTTGTATATGATAGAGACAGTAGCATGTTAACACAGATGCTGTGAAGTTTAAATGAGAAAACATTTATAAAGCATGTAGCACAGCCCTTGGTATATAGTACATATTCAAAGTTTAGTTCTTATTAGTAGTTTTAATAATAATTATAATTACTACATGTACTAGTGGGGAAGGTACAACAGTAGTAAAACAAATATGAGCAAAACCCAAAAACAACAGCTTGAACATTTTTGAGATACAGTAGAAGGTAGTTTTGATTGGAGCATATGGTTCACTTAGAGAATAGTGACAGGGTGGCAATGTTGGAAAAGTTGATTGGGGATTTATGGAGGGGCTTAAGTTCTGGGTTAATAAATTTATAATTAATTTGACATACAATAATGAGTCACAGAAGTTAATTGAGCATGGAAGTGATACAATTTGACCTGTTCTTTAAGAAGATTAGTCATGGACTTCAGTGGAAAAATAAAAGAGGCAAGAAGGCCACTTTGAAGCCTATTAAAGTAGTCACTGCAAAGGGAATAATATCATTTATAATAATAATAGCTATAGTAATGGAAAGAAGTATTCCAGAAGGATTACTGAAGAAAAATCTTCATATTGGCTTTGGGGAGAATGTAGAAGATAAAAAGGTTAAGTTGACTAACACTGCTCTCAACAACTGGAAGTTGAGTAGGAACTATAAATAAAAACTGGGAAACAAGGATTGGGGGAATTCATTCTGTGGAAAACATGGCACTTTTTGATTGGTACATAATAAGCTTGATGAGTCAATGAGATGTACAGTGTAAGGAAACAAAGGCAGTTAAAATCCAGGCTGAGCCTGAAGAGAGAGCTCAGGGCTCTAAGCAGATATTTTGGAGCTATTCTTATTGAGTGTTGGTTTAAGACATCAGAGAAGTTAAACCCTAAAGAATAATGGTTTGAGAAAGAAAATAAGAGGACTGAGAGGAGACCCCTGGTTCTTTTCCTTTAGTTCTTCTAAAAAGTTCTAATACAACTGGGTCAGGTAGGGAAAACAATCTAAATTGTAGACTTCTACAACTAATTCCTCCAAACCTTAGCATACACACAATCATACAGATCAATAAGACATCATATGCCTGCTCATTCCCAGTTCAAGGTTGTTTATAAAACTATGCAGTCTTGGAGAGGTAACCAATGTGAGCAGCTACATGATCTACTATCTACACTGAGTGAAGAAGTAATAAGTTGGTGCCTTACCCAGGAAATCTTCAACAGACAGTTTCAGAATTAACTCCTTTCCTCTCATGATTTCTTCAGTATATACTGTTGAAACCCCTTCTTGATTTCATCTCTAGATTATCCCTTGAGGTAGAACTAGTCTGTCCAAGAGAGTTGAATTTAGTTTTCACTTTATTTTTTCAATTGCACTCATATTTATAACACCATTAGTTTAAGTCACCTTTTATACTCCCCAGATGTAGCTCTGCTTCTTTGGGACAAACTGCTCTTGACTCATTTCAGCTTTAAGAACACATTCTTTCAAACATTCGAAAGTTCAATCAAACATGCATGTCCTCTGAGTTCACTGAACTTAACATTTTATTTGAGATTATATTGCTTGTGTCAGCAATACAATAAATAATCCCTTCATCAATATTTTCCAATTAATATTGATAACAGAAACATGAGGAACTCCTATTTTTCACTGGACATACAAAAGGAAAGAAAATGTAGAAGTTTCAGAAAAGGAGAAAAAGGAAATTTCACAGCATGAGAAATTCCACAGAGGAAAAAGTTTTAATTAAATGTAGTTGTCAAAATATACAATAGTATAAATAATTTAATAGTATAAATAATATAAAAATTAGTATAAATAGTATAAATAATATTAATAGTATAGTATAAATGATTTGTAAGAGGCACTTGGTAATTTAAAAGTTTTTGTTAACAGCTGAAGGATACATTACTAAACACTATTAGGAGAGAAAATCATATGACAAGCTAGAGAAAATAGAGTCAGTAAATGTAGACAGTTCTTTCAGAACTTAGGTATTTCTGGGAGAAGATTGGAATTTTCAGATAAATATAACTGCCCTATCAATGGGGTTAGTCATTATTGGTCTTGATTATAATATTGTGGGCAGGACAAGGAAAAAGGGGAAAATAAATTATAGGATGGTAAAATACTATCTTAAAATACTTTAAAATAGTATTTATAATATATTCATATTAGTAAATACTACTAATAATACATGGTTCTAATGTCTTTAAATTTAATTCTTTGCTACAAATATTGAACCTAAAAACAAACAAATCAATATTTATATTCTTGACATTTTACTCATGTTCCTGGATCCTATTTCTCTCATCTCAATGTGGCAACAAAAAAGTTGATTCTTTAAAACATTTCTTATAATTATCATTTACTGTCATTTTTATTTCTGAAACTGTATTTATTTTCTTTATCTCACCAGGCCTGGAAAAAAAAGCCACAGATTTCTAAGAGACCATTCTTGAGATCCTTTTTAATTTCATTTCATTTTATACACAGTTAAGATTATTAATCCCAAAATTTTCAATATTAAACTTTTGTCTTCAGGGCAATCTCTACCATTCAGGAAAACATAAATTGAAGTGCTCAGCATTTGTTAACATTCCCAGGTGTTATGCTGTGGTCATTCTAGACTTTATATTTCCTCTTGTCTAGATGGACGATGACTATGAAATCCTAATTTTTAATTTGTTGTGATCTTCTATTTTTCTTGAATTTTCTAAATCTTTCTGTAACTAAAACACCTATTCACAACTTATAGACATTTACCTTATATTTTACCAAATACTTTCATATGTATGTCATATGCTATAATCAATATTACTGTTATCTCTTAATCTCTCCTGTCCTTGGTATTGAAGCTGGTCAATTCCCTACAGATAAAAAGAAACAACATACTACTATGTCTCTGAATCCATCCATAGATAAGTACTTCCATATATGTTATATCTTATTCTCATTTTGCACCTGAGAAAAAGGGTGTTCAGAGAGGTTAACTGATTTGTCCACATAATGCAGTGAATATGTGGTAGGGGAAATCCACAAATTCTGAACCTAGGCCATTTCTCCTACTACAAACACACTATTTTCTTTCATTTTCAATTACTTTCTCCACATAAATATAAAAACCCAGCACTACAACACAAAGTGATGTATATAGATTAGCACTTTTATTTTCTATTTCTTCAAGGAGCTGAAGTGCTGGCATTAAATAAGAACTTTGTGTTTGACTTTGCTTTGGATAATACACCAGTTAAGAGATTTAATCTTACATCATATAAGATAATAGATGATCTGCTGAAGAAAGAAATTGATTTTGAAGTTGTAATTTACTTGAAGTGTTTCGATGATCTCATAAAATACAGGTACAAAATTGAAGTTATTTAGGATTTCATGGCTCTCTTAAAGCTTGAATTACTACTTTAGTGCCAAAGTCCCCAGGAAAGAACCACAGGTTCCTGTATTACAGACTATATACTTATTGCACTGTGAACATATTTCCTGTTATAAGAAAGAAGCTTTTTCTTCACTCTCTCATTTTTGCCCTCTTTCCTTCTCATTCTCTCTCTCTGTCTCTCTCTCTGTCTCTTTACCTGGCAAGTGGCCCACTCCTATGTTGTTTGTGTGTCTGGCCCATGGCTGACATTTCTATTAAAAATTTGTTTTATTTTAGCTAGTGGAAATAACCCTGTATGTATCATCTCTTTATCTCTCAGCCATTTCTCTTGAAAACAATTCTAGTGTTGTATTAGTACATAGGAATTTGTCATTTACCTTTACCTTTTATCATTTGATATATTTAAGCAAGGATAATAACATCCAGAAAGAGGACATAAAAAAACAGTCTTCTCTGCCTAGTCCCTTCTAAGGGAGGAGGGTAGAAAGGGTAGCTTGAGAAGCTTGAAGGGTTGCTCTCCTGCAGTGGTCTTCAATAGAATAGTATAGAATAGAACCACCTGGAGAGCTTTGGAAACCATCCAACCAGATCAATCAGATTCTCTGGAGGACATAGATTTTTAAGCTCCCCAGATGAGTTCAATGTGTAGCAAAGTATACTAAACATAACTCTAGTGGAAGTACCTTTATCAGAAACATGACAGCATTGGAAAGCATTATCCTCTGATAATGTGTTGATGAGTGTATAGATAAGTAGTTATGCAGGTAGACAGACAGAGAGATAGAAATAGAAATCAAATAAGAATATAAATTATACTTCTCAATTGGTTCAAAACCTAGAAAAATTAAAGCAAGTAATGTGATTAATTATCATTGACACAATTCTTACTTCAGTTGATAAGCTGTCTGACACACACTTGATCAACATTTTTCAAAATGTGGTACATAAACTCATTTGTGATGAATACAATCATTTAGGTGGCAAAAGATGAATTTGCTTTTTTTAAATAATTTTCACATATGTTAAAGTGTAATAGAAACTTACATGTATCCTATAAAAATACAAGATTACTGATTTCTTTGCTTAAAATGAAGCTCACATAGAAATCATTGCAATTATCCATTTTATACATACTACATAATTTACAGATGACATTTAGTCTTACCAGTGAAGGTTCTAAACTATTCATTTCTGTATCTTTGTCGGTGTTGGAAATATGGATTATATAGATGCTATGGATCATGTGTGTGGATTTTTGAAAATTGAATTTCAAAAAACTTCCTGCTTTCTTTTACAGTGGTAAGTCTAAAATCACCTTTAAAAGTGAATGATTATTTAATTAATCAAGTGTGTATAAGCACATATAATAACTAAAACTGGGACTACATTTTCATTGCTGTTGTGATGATAGTTATGTTTCTTGAAGCATCACTAAACCATGTTTAAAATTGGAATTTTTAAAGTGTAATGGTGCAGATTTTAATTACTCATGGTGATTATAATAAAATATTCATATGGTCTTTGTATAGATATGAACACCAATTTAATGAATCAATTAAGAAATATTTTGGTATTGCTTAACTACCAACTGCAAAATAGTTCATGCAAAAATTATAAATTTGATTTTTGAGTGTTGACAAAGAGAGTAGTTCTATTTAATTTTCTCTCATCTGTGAAGAAACATTCATAAATTCCGATATTAAATATGAACATTTACAATATTTTGAAACCAAAAAAAAAGAAAAACTACCATATAAAATGTATCTAATTTTGTTAAAAAAGAATAAAATATTCAAGTACCATAAGAGAAAAATATTCAGTGTGACTTGGAATAATGATGGAAAAACAGCAACAGCTAGATGTCATTTATAGTGTTGTATTAAATTACAAACACTGGAACCACAAAAGTAATTGTGAATCACTTTAATTAGTTTAATTAGTTTCCTCTGTTAAATACTATAATTCATTACAGAATTATAGATATGACTGGAATCTTGACTTATCAATGACTACACCTGGAATGAAAAGCTAATAGTCTTCACTGAAGACTGTTTATACTACAAATACTTTGAACTCAACTAATTATTTGGTATTTATCAGACAACAGCTGTATAAGAAATTCCAATTTTTGAACAAGAAATTTTGTAAATTTTTCCCACATCTAAAAATGAAAAAGATAATTTTCAAAATAATTGATAACTTACTAATGTGAAGACAAACAAAATACAGCCTAGAAACTACGTATTGGAAAATGCACTGAGGATGCTAAAACCATAATTTGTCTCTTAAGAATATTGTTTGTTCCTCAAATAAAGTTAGACATTACTTCGATTTTGCTACTTTGGGTGCAGAATAGACTCAGATATACACACATGGGAGCACACCCCACAAGGTGCACTGCATGAAGAAACGTGTTATTCATATTAATGTCAGGTTACCAGATTTTTTTTTTCTCTCTCATTGTCTCTTTCTCTGTCTCTCCCTCTGTCTCGCTGTCTCTCTGTCTTTGTCTTTCTCTCTCTCTTTGGGACCATAAACAACTCTTATTTTTTGGTGATGCTTGCTTGCTGGCCTTTCATGCATAATAGTACTCTGCCCATATTGAGAAAAGAATATAATGTTGTCCAAGTAAGACTTCATTTCAGAAACAATGCATACATGTTTTGTTTAGCTTTGCATTTTAGCAGATGTAATTATTTCACTTGTCTTTAGAGGCATGGTTATAAAGGAAAATTAAACTTGATGATTACAGAAAACTGCAGAGACATGTCTAGGTTTATATAATTGGTTTCGTATTATCATCTAAAAACCCACTAACAATATTCTGAATGTTATGAAGACATTTTTTAATGGCTTACCCTTATTTTCCCAAGTGAATTAATGTTGGTATGTGGATGAGAAACTTTGTCATTACTTTGTGAGCATTACCAGATAATGTGAACTAATCAGAAGAAAAATAGTATCTGGAGCTTGTTCAGAAAATGTTTTGAGGTGAATTGGTTGAACAAAATTTCTGCTGTTTTTTTAAGAAATTAATGTACAATAACATAGCTCATCAGAGAACACAGCAGCTTTGGGTCTTTTATGATTGTACATCTATGAGTTGAACATCTCAAGGACAAGTAGCAACAAAAGCTACAGAACAGAATTTAATTCTTGTGTTAGAATTACTTATTTTTAAATGAGTGACATCAAGTAGAGTATCAATTTTATTGACTGATCAGAGTCAGCCTCATTCTTTTCTTTAGAATGATTTTCAGGTATTTATTTTTGTAAATTGAGTCAAGTCTTTCTTTTGTAATTAGTATCACTTTAATCTGTTTTTATGTTAATTATATGTTTTTCTTCTTTTTAATTGCATGTTGTGATTTTTTAATTGCATTAATTTGTTACGGTGCTTCTAACTTAGAAGTGATATTTCCCTTTAAAGTGATAGTTCCCTTTAAAGAAAATGGAATAAAATAAAATTCTTAAACAAGTCATTTAAATTTAAGATATAAGTTGATTTAAATAAGTAATAATTATAATGGCAGGCAGCTACACTCAAATAGCTAAGATAGTATACAAATGACTGAAGCTGCTGAATATTCCACATATTTCACCTCCCACCTTTTTAAATCAACTTATTTCCTCAAAATATTTTCCTCTTCATGAATATAGAAAATAAAATTATTTGAAGAAAAGAATAGATATGTTGGAGTAGAGCAGATAGAATTAGCAATTTACCTATTTACTTGATTGGTAGAGGTTGTTTTTCTGGTTCAGGGAAGGGACAGGGAAAGTTAAAAATTCTCACTTTCACTGAAACCTGACTGGCTTTCTTCTTCTTTTTCACCCCTCCACCTACCATTAACTTCTCTATCCTTAGTAGTGTACTCTAATGTAGTTTAAACTTTTGAACAAGTACTGGGTAGCAATTTTTTAAGTGTTATATATTTTAAATCATACAAATTAAAAAAAAAACATAATGAACACATCATCCAGTTTTAGAATTATGCCGTATTTGCTTTAAATTTTCTATTAGTCAATGAAACAAATACAGCTGTATCCCCACTTGTAACATGCTTTGAAGCCTTTCTCATTCATTCCTTCCTCTCTAAAGGGAGCTGATTTCTTGAAATTTCTATGCATTTTAAGCACCTATATATCTATATGAATATTTTTATCTTTAATAGTGTTAGTTATGATTTTTAATTCACATAAGTGTATTATATTATTCATAATGGTTTTTGACTTGCTTTTACTTAAGACACATGTTTTAGAATTGTTTGTTTTTATATAAGGAGAAGTACAGTTTATAAGTTGTAGTTACTATGCTGATTCCTTTGAATAAATATACTATATTTTATTTATGCTTTCTTCAGCTGGTGGGCACTGTGTTGTTTTCCAGTTTTCAATATTATAATCAAGTATTTCTTAATTATTTTCGTGTATGTATCTTTTATGTGCATATGTAAAAATTTATCTAAGACATACCTAGAAGTTAGAATTGATCAATAATCCATTATATCCATCTTGAAATTAAAAAAAAAAAAACACCAAATTGTTCTCAAAAGTGCTGTGGTCTTTATATCCTATTGCACTGTAAAGAAGCTCCACCTTTTTAATCCTTGATAACAAACTTTATAATTTTGCCAATCTGATTGATATAAATTTATTTAAGTTAAGTTTTCTTTAGTGCTAATCAGGAGTAACTTTCATATGCACATTCGCTATTTCTGTTTCCTCCTCTGTTAATTATCTGTTTTTATCCTTTGTAAAATTCTCTCTTTAGGCCTTTGTACCTTCTTTAATATATTGAATCAAAGACATTTCTGAAAATTCTGAATATTCATCTTTTGTTGGCTATGTGCATTGAAAACATATTTTCCCAAATTTGGCTTTTTTCCAAACTTACTTATACTTTGCCATAATGATAAGCAGTTTTAGCATTTACTCTGATCAAGCTTTTTTTTTCTTAATGGTTTGTTCTTTCCTGTCATTGAGAAATACTTTCATTCCCTGAGGATATGAAAAACATGCTCCTACATACAAGTCTAAAAGTTCAAAGTTTTTATTTTACAAATAGTCTAATAACTATCTAGATTTTTGGGGAATGATATTAATTGGCAGTAATTTTCATTTTCCTTTGGAGTGCCTATTGTGTCAGCACCATTTATTGAATATTTGAATTCATTCCCACCAGTTTGTAATGACTCTTCTCTGTCATATTTCAAGTTTCCTTAACTGGGTCACTTTATTGGTTCTCTATTTTATAGTGTTGATATACTTGCTATCCACTCTGCCTATTCCACTTCAATTTTTATTACTATAACTTCAATAAATTTCAGCAACCAGTAAAGAAAGCCTATTTTTTCCTCATGTTTCTTCTTTGAAAATAATCTTAGCTCTTCCTGCTCCTTTATTTTTCCATATAACATTGGGGTTAGTTTTTGATTATGTGTTGAGACTTTGGAAAAAAAAATGTTGAGATTTTAATTAAAACTGTTTGGAATTCATATGTAAATTTGGAAAAAGTTGATATGACACAGTTAGTTATAATATGACTGATATGTCGTGCATGATATGGTTTTTAGAATTCTTATCCATGGACATGGCAGTTCTATGTTGCCTCCTGCAGAACTCTCAATACAGAAACAAGTTTGCATCTGTAGTTAAGAGATCTCATAATATAGTGATATTGGGGTTATTGCAATTCCAGTACCTGGCTTGTTCCTACTTGGCTGCATGTTTTTGTGCATGCTCACTCCAACCTCCTTTTCTAAGCCCCTTTATATAATCCACAAACCCAGGTAGAGGTAGATGGCTGTTTCTTAGCTTCTTGCAAAATGAGTGCATAGACCCAGATTTTAAGCAATGAAACTGACTTCAGGTTCCTGCCTTGAATGAACTAGTTTTTCTCAATTTTTCTCAGAAGCCACCTCTTCTTTATGATTATAAGAATCAGAGATTACATGCAGGCAATCAGTTTCAGTTCTCGGAACCCATGTGTTTATGTTCCATTTTGTGTACTTGGACAAGTTTATTCTGTTGTTTGGTGCAGATATATTTAATTCATTTTATTTCAATATTTAATTTATTATTGTTCTCTATTTGGGGCTGAGGGTCTGAAAATATTAACTTACAATTCCATATTGACTGGAAGTAAGTGATTAATAATTTTTAAATGTTTGTGGTATGAGCTCTTGTTTTTCTTTCTCCTTTTTTTTTTTTTGCTTTCAAGGAAAGTTGAGAGTATATTGGGGTGATCAGAAAACAAAATCATTTTGAATCAGATCACTGGAAAAATATTTGTAAGGTAAATACAGTGTGATACATCTTTGAAACTATCCCTTATAGTCTGATAGAATTACTTAAAGGTGAAGCTTCCTTTGCACATTTATTACAATATCAATGATGATACAAATTTATTAGAGATTTGTAAACTATTTCTTAAAGATGTTAATTAGTGTAATTTAACTTTTTATTCACTATCAGTTGAAACTGGTTGAAAATAACTGTTGTGTGCTCAAATTTTACAGTGGAATTTGGTTTTTAGTTGTAATAAAACTAATCTGAAGACAGCCTTGGGGAATATAAATCATAATAGGAATTAAAGTTATACTTGGCAATAATGATGTCAGATAAATGTAGCCATAACTACAATAGTCGTTGACATTGATGTGGATCTATAAATGTATATATGTAAAATATATACCTATATATACACACATATAAACATATTCATAGTAAAATGAGGAGATACTTATGACAATTATAGTCTTTACTTCTGTAACTGGTCACATGGTCATAGCTGTTACTTAAAACTACCTGCTTTCACTACCCATTCATTATTTCCTTTAACTTCAGCAAGCACCTCAGCTGGTCATGATTCTTTACCTGGTGGGTTACCCAAACCTTCACCCCTGAAGGGTCTGGAACATTACTAGCTCTGCCTTGATTGTGTTGTAGTTTTCCATTGACCTTAACTTCAGGGCATGGTAATAGTAAGAGATGCTCTAAGGGATCTTCTATATTCCAGACATACTCCTCCTCACCTGCATGGTGAAATAGCAGTCCAATTTCTCCTTAGTATTCAGGATCAATTACCCAGCTAGCACAGTAACTCCCTTCTTTGCCTGGTAATCCAGAGGTAGGAGGAACACAAAAGTGCCAGGTGAAAATCCTAACTTCAGTTCAATGGAATCATTATTGTGTCTCCTGGTGGAAACATTCCTTCCTCTGGAACTAAGGCCTCTAGGCTTCAGAGCATTAGATCATGGGAATAAGAAGTAAAAAAAAAAAAAAAAAGAAAGAAAAAGTGCTAATGACTCACTGGGGATAATAGTGAGTGATGGCACTCTCATTTCCACCCCTTGAATTAAACCACTTTCCTGGACCTATAAATCCTGGTTAAGGGATAAGGAGCACAAAATACTGGGTGCTGATTCAGAGCATAAACAGCTTCATGGTAAACCTTGCCCCAGCCCTGCAAGGTATTACCACATAACTGGCCTTATTCAACAAGGCAATTTTACCATTCTATCAAACCCATTGCTTCAGGATGGTGAGGAGCATGGTAAGACCAGTGAATTCCATGAGACTGGGCCCATTACCATTTCTCATTTGTTGTGAAGTGAGTTCATTGATCAGAAGCAATGTTGGGTGAAGTACCATGATGGCAGATAAGGCATTCTGTAAGTACACAGATGGTATTTTTGGTAGAAGCATTGCATGCAGGGAAGGCAAATTTATACACAGAATTTATATAAATTCTAGTAAGAACAAAACATTTCCTCTTCCATGATAGAAGTGATCCAATGTTACCAACCTGCCACTAGGTAGCCATAAATGCAAGCTGTAAAAGAGAAGGCAGTGTAGCAGGAGTGGAAACCATGGATATTTGAGATATTTCTTCATGTAATTTGTGCTTTCAAGATCTGCTCAGGCCTGATCACGTATATACCATTTTTATTTGGTGGTGGGGTGCTGCTGTGCATGCCAAACTACGGCTTGATGGGTGAGAAAACACACAGTTCATCATAGCAGCTCAAGTCACATAGTAACTGGGTGGCTCATGGTGAAACATTCAGTCTCTACTAAGGTCCAGTGGAGGCCAAGAGCTATTTCTGAAAAGGGAGGGTAGTTATCCACAGAGGTGGATAGGAGCAAGTCTTTGCTCCTAAAACCTAGGGACGTTTGTTGTGATTAGGGGCCTGACAAGGTACACAAAGAGCAACCCTATCTGCTACTGGAATGTCAAGCACCATTGGTCCTGTGGATCATACAGCCCAAGCGGCAGAGTAGCCTGGACCTGTTTCAGAGCCTTCTTTTGGTCCTCTCTAAAGTAGCAGTTTTTCAGGTCACTTGAGACAGAGTGACACAGCCAGATGAGGATTATATTGCTTTCAAAATCCCAAGAGGCCCACTAGGCATTGTTCTTCTTTAATGGCTGTAGGAAGGGCCAGATGCAACAGCTTATTCTTTACCCTAGAAGACAAATCTCAACATGCTCACATCACTGCTCCACTAGAAATGTCACTAAGGTAGAAGGACCCTGAACTTTTATTTTATATTAGATTTATTAGATTTATTTTCCATCCACTAGCACACAAATGTCTTACCAATAAGTCTATAATAGTTACTACTTCTTGCTCACTAGGTCCAATCAGCATAATGTCATCAATGAAATTGACTAGTGTGCTAACTCATGGAAGGGAAAGGTGATCAAGAGCACTGTGAACTAAATTATAACATAGGGATGGAGAGTTGATATACCCCTGAACTAGGACAGTGATGATATATTGCTGGTTTTGCCCATTGAAAGCAAGTTGCCTCTTGAAGACCTTATTGACAGGATGGATAAAAAGCCATTTGCCAGCTCAATAGCTGTGTACCAGGAACCAGAAGAGGTATTAACTTTCTCAAGCATTGAAACAACATCTGGTACAGCAGCTGTAATTGGAGGCACCGCCTGTTAAGCTTACGATACTCCATTGTTATTCTCCAAGACCTGTCTGCTTTTTGCATAGGCCAAATAGGTGTGTTGAATTGGATATGGTGGGAAGAAATATCCTGAATCTTTCATGTCCCTGATTGCATCTCTGCAGTCCCTCCAGGAATGCGGTACTGCTTTTGGTTTATTATTTTCCTAGGTAGAGGCAATTCTAGTGGTTTTCATTTGGCCTTTCCCTCCATAATAGCCCTCGCTCCAGAAGTCAGGAAACCAGTATGGGGATTCTGCATTTGCTAAGTATGTCTATTTCAATTATGCAGTCTGGGACTGGGGAAATAACCACAGGATGTGTTTAAGTACCCACAGGCCCCACTGTGAGATGGATCTGAACTAAACCTCTATTGGTTATCTGACCGCCAAAAGACCCTACTTTGACTGGTAGATCACAGTGACATTTTGGAACTCCTGGAAATAGTGTCAGTTCAGAGACAATGACCATAGTCCCTGAAAGTTTGATTATTTCCTTTTCCCTGATGCAGTTACCCTGGAAAAAGACCCTGGATCCCTTTGGGCAAGGCTGGAAGAAAAATTAACAATATTTGCTTTTGACAGTATACCAGGGTCCTTCCTCAAGTAGACCCAGCCTCCCTTCATTCAACGGGTTCTGAGGCTGTAAACTAGGTCAATACTGGGAAATGACTGAGGAGCTATGACTCTCTTTTTTATGATTCCTATTAAACTTTTGTTCATTTGACCTAGAACTTTTCTGCTTATACAGATCAATTAAGAATCTAGCAGGGTTCCCATTTGTTTCACTTCTAGGAACACCATAATCAACTAAGCAACACCATAGGTCTGTGTGCCAGAAAATTCTCATTGCTCCTTCGGCTCTGCTGTCCGTTATAGTAACCACATCTTTCCTTTGGTGTTTGACTGCCACCACTTGGCCCCTGGCAGCTGAGATCCAGTTACCTCCCACTGCATTTAGGTTTCCCAATTCAATGACTGTACCTACTGTAAGGTCTGGCCTGCAGAGAAGAGTGATCACAAAATTATCTGGGGATGTCAAAGCTCCCCTCACAAATTTATTTCTCATAGTCATGGTGTAAGATATGTCTCCTGGAGTCTCCCAGGATGGGTGAGTAGGACTTAAATGACAAATCTACTCAAACATTCCAAACTCCTTGAGCCTTTCAATCCACATTAAAACTAAGCAAGTTCCTGACATTTCTAACACACTCACTGTGGGCCACCTTGTGGTCTATGTTTCAGCCAACGAACCAAGCAGTTAGATCCCTTTCTGACTCCCTGAGCTGCAATATTAAAAGCAGAATGACTCCTTAGTAAGACAATATCAGTAGATTCAGCTCCATCCAACATTGTGTTTGTCCCACACCCTTAATAAAAATTCCCACACAATTTTCTCAGATTTCTGTCTGTATAGTTGTTTTCTATCAGTAGTATAGCACACTTCCTCATGGGTCACTCTTTGTACCTCACATCTAGGGGTCTGCTGGGACTTGAATCTAGTTATGGATCTAGAAGCAAAGAGGGGTAGTAAGATTGTGCCCTGAGGAGAATCAGCATTGTCTTGAAGGACATCTACCTCAGGAGAGGCCTTTACAGTTTCCTCTGGCAATGCATTGTGATCCCCTCAGATAGGGGTGGAGAATCCACCTCCATTATTGGTGGGGAGTGCCCTCCCGGTGACAAAGAAGAATCAGTAGAATTTAGGGGCTCAATGTCTTTAGCTTCATCAGGGTTTCCTCACACATCCTCATTCCAATTTTCAGAATCCCATTCATTCCCAATAAATACAATAAATTCAAAGGTAGATACTCTACAATGTTCGGAGTTCAAGTTGTGATGTAATTCAGCCAGTCACAGGATAAGCCTCTACGTTTGATTTTTAGTGGTCTCAGCACTGCATTTATAGGAAATAAGTGCCTCCTTCCAGGCACCCATAGTAGCTTTAAGGTTATGAAGCACTTGAGCTGGGAATACCAGTCCCTGAGCTCATCCTTTTATTTCCCCTCTTTGTTCAATGACATTAGGAGCAACCAGTAAATTTATTTATTTATTTATTTATTTATTTATTTATTTTAAACATCTTTATCGGAGTGTAATTGCTTTACAATGGTGTGTTAGTTTCTGCTTTACAACAAAGTGAATCAGTTATCCATACACATATGTTCCCATATCTCTTCCCTCTTGCATCTTCCTCCCTCCCACCCTCCCTATCCCACCCCTCTAGGTGGTCACAAACCACCTAGTTGATCTCCCTGTGCCATGCGGCTGCTTCCCACTAGCTATCCACCCTACGTTTGGTAGTGTATATATATCCATGCCACTCTCTCACTTTGTCACAGCTTACCCTTCCCCCTCCCCATATCCTCAAGTCCCTGCTCTAGTAGGTCTGTGTCTTTATTCCTGTCTTATCCCTAGGTACTTCATGACCTTTTTTTTTTTTTTCTTAGATTCCATATATATGTGTTAGCATACAGTATTTGTTTTTCTCTTTCTGACTTACT
>NC_041225.1:3146520-3153092 GCF_002837175.3 Physeter macrocephalus | reverse complement strand
ACTTTTCTCTACACCCTCTCCAGCATTTATTGTTTGTAGACTTTTTAACGATGGACATTCTGACTGGTGTGTGGTGATACCTCATTGTAGTTTTGATTTGCATTGCTTTGATAATTAGCAGTGTTGAGCATCTTTTCATGTACATTTTTGCCGTCTATATGTCTTCTTTAGAGAAATGTCTATTTAGATCATCTGCTGATTTTTTGATTGGGTTGTTTGTTCTTTTGATATTGAGCTGCATGTGCTGTTCTTATATTTTGGAGATTAATCCCTTGTCCTTTGCTTCATTTGCAAATATTTTCTCCCATTCAGTGGATGTTTTTTTGTTTTGTTTATGGTTTTCTTTGCTGTGCAAAAGCTTTTAAGTTTAATTACATCCCATTTCTTTATTTTTGTTTTTATTTTCATTACTCTAGGAGGTAGAATGAAAAAGATCTTACTGCAATTTATGTCAAAGGGTGTTCTGCCTATATTTTCCTCTAAAAGTGTTATAGTATCTGGTCTCACATTTAGGTCTGTAATCCATTTTGAGTTTATTTTGTGCATGGTGTTAGAGAATATTCTAATTTCATTCTTTTACATGTGGCTGTTCATTTTTCTCAGCACCATTTATTGAAGAGACTGTCTTTTCTCCATTGTATATTCTTGCCTCCTTTGTCATAGTTTAATTGACCATATGTGCATAGGTTTATTTCTGAGCTTTCTATCCTATTCTATTGATCTATATTTATGTTTTTGTGCCAGTACCATACTGTCTTGAATACTGTAGCTTTGTAGTATAGTCTGAAGGCAGGGAGCCTGATTCCTCCAGCTTCATTTTTCTTGCTCAGGATTTCTTTGGCTATTCGGGGCTTTTTGTGTTTCCATACAAATTTAAATTTTTTTTATTCTAGTTGTGTGAAAAATGCCATTGGTAATTTGATAGGGATTGCACTGACTCTATAGATTGCCTCAGGCAATGTAATCATTTTGACAATATTGATTCTTCCAACCCAAGAACATGGTCTATCTTTTCGTCTGTTTGTGTCATCTTCAGTTTTTCATCAGTGCCTTATAGTTTTCAGAGTGCAAGTCTTTTCCTCCTTAGGTAGAGTTATTCCTAAGCATTTTATTCCTTTTGAGGTGATGGTAAATTGGATTGTTTCCTTAATTTCCCTTTCTGATCTTTTGTTGTTAGTGTATAGAAATGCAGCAGATTTCTGTGCATTAATATTCTATCCAGCAACTTTTCCAAATTAGTTGATGAGCTCTTACTTTTTCTAAAGTTAATATAGTCACTCCAAGTTACTTTTGGTTAAAATTTGCATGGCAAATCTTTTTCCATCAATTTATTTTAACTATTCTGTGTCTTTATAATTGAGTTGTTTGTTATATATAGTATTTAGTTAGGTCTTTTCCCTCTCTGTCCCAATTTGACAATATCTGGTTATATTGGTGTGATTTTGCTATTTGTGTTTAAAAGGAAGAGTGTTGAAATTTTGAGTTAGTCAGTTCTTCTGGGTTTTATCAACCAAAAAATATGCACAACCTAGAAGTTGAGAGTTATGTTTTATTCAAGGGAAAAATCTGACGACTTAAGCCTGGACACAGCATCTCAGATAGCTCTGAGAGACCATTCCAAAGAAGCAAAAAAGGGGGTGGGCAGGAAACATAGGAGTTTTTGCAACAAAGACCAGATAGTTGGAATATCAAAAAATTACTGTTAATAAAAGAAAACCAGTTATCTCAGGTTAAGGAATTTTTCACTTTTCTATGTATGAGAAGATGCGAGAGTCTTGGCTCACAGAATTCATTCCTTTGATATGCACCTTAGCTGTCTGGGGCCAGTACCCTGTGTTTCCTATCATGAATCTCCTCAAGCTGCACCATCGGGAGTGGCTGCAGTTGCTGATTGCTTGGTGGTAGACATCCTGTTATATCCTGAGTTCCCTCAGGGCTCACCACTGGGGAGGCTGTAATGTGATGGCTTGAGAGATGCAAAATCTTTTGCTTACTGATATGGCAGGTGATAGTTTTCATTCACAGTCTCTACTGTATACATGTTATTAAGCTTTATTTGATTGTCTCCTGTTAATCTGTCTCATGTCAATATAATTTTTAAAGCAGCCAGAAGAATGTAGAAGGGTAGAGGAAAATTTCTTCCTCCAACAGTTGGTGACTGTCCAACTTTACTAGCTGGCCACTACTTGCCCGAAAGTTGCTGCAGATAAGACATCCCAGAACACCTAACAAAAGCCTGCAGAATGTAAAAATTCTTACTATGTCAGTCAGTCTTCCAGATCTCAGTCTGTTGGAAATGGGAGTGGTAAGAGTTTTTCTCTTTTCTGAAATTAAAGTAGCAGGAGAAAATATTTATAGGGTTACCTCCTTGAACTCAGGAATCTTTAGAAATTTGCTACAGAACCCTTAGTTTGTTGATCATTTTCCTCTAAGAGATGGTAGCTGTTTTTCTTTGTTTCTGTCTATTGTTTGTTTGTCATAAGAATGAAATTCCATAAGGTACAATGCAGGCATAAGCCTTATAATAAGTCCATTGTCTTGGCCAGCCCCACAGACTGATGAGTTTGTGGACCTCAACAGACCAGGCTCTATTTAGACAAACTTTGTTGTGGGTTAATATGCACATGAGGTAAGAGCTCTTGCCAAAAGATAACTTGAAAGCCACAGCTGAACCATTGGTGTGCATGAGTCAAGCATTTAAGGGCCATTAGGTTGCTCACCCCCTCAAGAAGGCACAGATGAAAGAATAGGTTAGTCATGGAATGGGTTAGATTGACACAAGATTACCTACCAAGCTCAAGAAAATTTCCATGCAATGAGGTAATCTGTAAAGCAATACACATTCCCCAACGCTGCAGCACATTCCTCTTAAGTATTAGATTAACTCCAAGAAACCCAAGAATTAGCTAAAACTGTTAATGTCCATATAAGAAAAAAAACTGAATGAGGTTGTTCCTTCATCTTTTTATGTCCTGAGAACTTGACTTGTGGCCCAGTGAGAATATTCTATCTATTCTCTGACATCTGGAAGGTGCACTTACTGGTTGGTGTGTATTTAGTGGTCAGTTGAATAGATAGGATTCTGAGCTGAGCATTCTTTGTCTGACGGAGTCAGCTGGCAGGAGAGTTTGTCATAAGGGTGTCTTAGTCCATAAGAGGTCATTGTTTTCTCAGTCTTTGTTATTTCTGCTTATATGATGAAACAACATCATCTTAGACTATCCTTGAGAGTGAACTTTCTGCATCTTGTGAGGACTGAATCACCCTCTTGTGGGGTACCTCTTATGTCCTTGGTTAAGCCATAAAAAGGCTCATTAGTTTGAGGAAATGTTCAAATTCTACTCATCAATGACCAGATAATGGATTTTTTAAATTGGAAAAACTTCTAAATTGGTAATTTTTTTAGAGTGCTCTTATTATAAACAGCTTTTACATTGGTACTTAAAGAAAAACCAAATTAAAAGGTAAATACAAAGAAATATAACAGCTAGCCTTAAGAACTCCCCTATTTGAAAAAAAAATGGTTTGGGAGGCCTTATTGAATTTGTGGCCTCAGCTTCCCCTCATAGGTCTTACAGATGTAATGAAAACATTAGGTTAATTAACAAGACAATGGGAAGAAGTTGAAAGAAGAATCAAGAGACTCTTCCTAACAAGGTCAAAATTTTTAAAGGGTTATTAAAGTGACAAGTCACAGGACTCATTCCAGCAGGATGAAAATATTTAGATGGTGATTAGGAAATGTAAGAAATAAAATGGACACTGATGGGATTAAAACAAATATTTCTAATACAGCACTACTTAAGACTGGGTGGGGCAAAAGGACCCTCAATTAGTCCCTCAACATTAAAAGGCCTCAAACAAGTCTGCTCTATTAATCCCAATTTGAAGAAATTTAAAGGGCTGGAAAGTAAAATTATACTGAGAAACCTGACCAGTAATCGCCTGGGGCAACAGTTAGGCCAATTAATCAAACTAAATATTGACAAAAAGGGCCTGGATCCCTTGGTTTGACCCTTCACTGGGTACCCCAAAGCCTTTTATACAGGAATGTATACAAAGGCTGGAGTGTAGGAAGGAAAAGTTTCTGGGACTCCTGGTAAGACTGAGACATGTTGATGGGATCCTATTGGATGCTATGGTTAGAGGTATAACAGTTAATTGAGGGACTTCCCTGACAGTCCAGTGGTTAAGACTCTGTGCTTCCACTGCAGGGGGCGCAGCTTCTATCCCTGGTCGGGGAACTAAGCTCCTGCATGCCGCAAAGTGAGGTCAAAAACAAAAAAAAAACAATGAAAGAAAAAGTGAATTGAATTGCATTGGATGCTTATTTTTAAAAATTGCATATTTGAATATGTTCTATGTAAGGTGGATGCTTCTCTTTTGCCTGATTGTATCATGGGATTGGACGTTGTGTCTCACTGGGGAATGCTTCTCCTGACTGGTATCATAAAACAGGGCATGTAAATCTGCCGTTTGGGCAATGTTAATTGAACATGCTAAAAGGGATCAATAGGGTTACTGGAACCCACACAAGATAAGGTGGAAACTGAGGCCTTATATTTGGGGGTCTAATAAAAGCAATAGTGAAAGATTTTTGCCCTTAGAGTGAATTGATAGGGGCCTGAATCATGTGCTCAGAAGAAGGCCTTTATTGAATGCTTGTGCAGATTTTTTGAAGTCATGATACATTGAACCTTGAAGTTCTAAAACATATAAATTATTTTTAAAATTCCATCTTATTTGGAAACTATCTCCCTGATATAAAGAAGCAAATTAAAGAAAATATAGTTGGGCAGATCAGCCTTTTGATATCATTTACGTGGCTGCCCAATTCTTTGAGGAATTTAGAAAGGCTGTCCTTCATTTTACAAATCTAACCAGAGATTTGGCTTCAGAAATAATTCAAAGGCCAGCAACCATTGTTGCCACTCCCAAAACCTCCCCTATTTATCTTAAGAGGCTTGTAAGTATTGAAAAAAATTCTGACCTTAAGGGAGCAAAAGTCCTCCTGGGAGGGACTTGCATTTCCTCCCTGTGTACTTGAGATTTAAATGTTCTACCTGGTTTTCTCCAGGAACTCTTATCTAGGTCATCTCTTTAACAAGTAAATTTCAGAAAGATAACTCTTATCAAAAGAAAGAACAAAAGAGGGATAGGCTATTTGGAACTTGACTTGTCAAGGACAGACACAAATCTTTAGTATCTTCTTCATAAGTGTTAATATAAAGGGTTTAGCCATCCAAACCAATGACTTTTATTTGTTCCATCAGCCAGAAACACAATTTGAATTCAATCTCTTTTGTAATTGGTGGATTTTTTATTATTGTACCTCATTCATGGCTGAAATTTCGGAATGGGAATATGAGGTCTCTGTTTGTGTCTGTTTTATATGCTTCTATGTGCCTGTTTCTATGTTCATATGTGTTATAGATGTGTCACATTTTCTACCTGTAGATGGTATTGGAATATAACAGAAACTAACCCAATGAAATTCAGCTTTACATGATCTGAGAAAATATTCAGTATTAAAGGCAGCTTAAGGTTTTTGGTTTAATTAATTAAAGACAAACATGTCTTTAGAGTTATCAAGTGAAGTATGATACTTTTATTATACTTAGTTTACTGAAAGTCAGATAAGATCATGATATCTCTGTTACAAAATTTGCCAGGAAGAAAAAGAGTTTGGAATGATGGTTGACTTTGTCTCATGAAGTTTTCATGGGTAATCTAAATATAATTGTTGGGAACAAGTAAATTAAATAAATATAAATGGGATAAGAGCTTTTAGGTGAACTCTTTAAGAATAATTGTGTTTTATGGTATGTCTGCTTAAAAATGGTTTCTTTAAATCTTTTAATAATTTAAAACTTTAGAGTTTTCCTACATTAAATTAAATGATGAGAGTTCATTGAATGTTTAGATTATTTCCATATAAGATGAAACACTGAAACATTAATTGTTAAACAAGACTAAGTTTACCTACTTTATTCTTCCTATTACAGAAAAACTAAAACTGTCTGGGATATTAGAAAAATGTCTTGTATCCCATTGAAAATATGCTACGAGGAAAGGTTTGTTTTTAGAAATTTTAATATGTATTCATAAGTTGGCCAATCAAAATAGCACTAGTATAACAGATTACAATTGCTTACTTCTTAAGTTTTCACTAGACATTTTTTCCAAGGGTTAAAAATTCTAATTAATGTATGTAATTAAAGCTACTAAAATTCATGAGGAAACATCTTCATATACAAGGAAGAAAAAAGGTACAAATAATGGAAATGCATGTTGTTAAGAGAAAATTATTTTTGTCTAAAGAGAAATGTCTATTTAGATCATCTGCCGGTTTTTTGATTGGGTTGTTTGTTTTTTTGATATTGAGCTGCATGTGCTGTTCTTATATTTTGGAGATTAATCCCTTGTCCTTTGCTTCATTTGCAAATATTTTCTCCCATTCAGTGGATGTTTTTTTGTTTTGTTTATGGTTTTCTTTGCTGTGCAAAAGCTTTTAAGTTTAATTACATCCCATTTCTTTATTTTTGTTTTTATTTTCATTACTCTAGGAGGTA
>NC_041225.1:3129847-3143291 GCF_002837175.3 Physeter macrocephalus | reverse complement strand
TTTTTTTTTCTTAGATTCCATATATATGTGTTAGCATATGGTATTTGTTTTTCTCCTTCTGACTTACTTCACTCTGTATGACAGACTCTAGGTCCATCCACCTCACTACAAATAACTCAATTTTGTTTCTTTTTATGGCTGAGTAATATTCCATTGTATATATATGCCACATCTTCTTTATCCATTCATCTGTCGATGGACACTTAGGTTGCTTCCATGTCCTGGTTATTGTAAATACAGCTGCAATGAACATTGTGGTACATGACTCTTTTTGAATTATGATTTTCTCAGGGTATATGCCCAGTAGTGGGGAGATATTTCTTATAGAAAGCATACAAAAGAAATAATGATTTGAGGTTAGAAAATATTTTTAATAGTACACAAATAAATCATAGGTACAAACATATTGAAAAATGACTTGAAAAAAAGTAAATTTCTCTTCTTCTAATGTGTATGTCAAGCACAATGCAAAGGCAAATAAGACCCTAGGTGGAAATTGCCGCAAATCGCTTCAGTAAAAACCTTGTATACACAAACATGTAAAGGACTCTTAAAACTCATTAGTAAAAATTTGAATGATTGAATAATGAATAATAAATCATTATTTATCAGGGAGATGTAAATTAAAACCATGATTAAATGTTATTACATAAAAACAAAGAATGAGTAAAATTTAAAAATTTGATAATATCAAAGTGTTAGTGATAATACGGAATAACTGGAACTCATGTATTGTTTGTAGCAAATGCAAAATGATGCATCCATTTTGGAAAACAATTTGTCAGTTTCTCATGAATGTAAAACATCCACTTAACATGATTATTATGACCGTTGCTCTTTTTTCCTGGTTATAGTTCTTCTTTTGAAGTCTACTTTTTCTAAATTTTTAAAAATTTCTTTATATTGGAGTATAGTTGTTTTAAAATGTTGTGTTAGTTTCAGTTGTACCACAAAGTGATTCAGTTATACATAGACATATATCTGTTCTTCTTCAGATTTCTTTCCCATGTAGGTTGTTACAGACTACTGAATAGAGTTCCCTGTGCTATAGAGTAGGTCTTGTTGATTATCTATTTTATATATAGTACTGTGTATATGTTAATACAAAACTCCTAATTTATCCCTTCCCCACCATTCCACTTTGGTAACTGTAAGCTTGTTTTCCAAGTCTGTGAGTCTGTTTCTGATTTGTAAATAAGTTCATTTGTATCTTACTTTTAGATTCCACATATAAATGATATCATATGATATTCATCATTCTCTGACTTACTTCAATTAGTATGATAATCTCAATGTCCATCCATGTTGCTACAAATGGCATTATTTCATTCTCTTTTACCACTGAGTAATGTTCCATTGTATATATGTACCAAGTCCTCTTTATCCATTCATCTGTCTATGGACATTTAGGTTGCTTCCATGTCTTTGCTATTGTAAACAGTGCTGCAGTGAACACTGGGGTAAATGTATCTTTTCAAATTATGGTTCTCTCCAGATATATGACCAGGAGTGGGATTGCTGGATCATATAGTAGTTCTATTTTTAGTTTTTAAAGGAACTTCCATACTGTTCTCAATAGTGACTGTACCAATTTACATTCCCACCAACAGTGTAGGAGAGTTCACTTTTCTCTACACCCTCTCCAGCATTTATTGTTTGTAGACTTTTTAACGATGGACATTCTGACTGGTGTGTGGTGATACCTCATTGTAGTTTTGATTTGCATTGCTTTGATAATTAGCAGTGTTGAGCATCTTTTCATGTACATTTTTGCCGTCTATATGTCTTCTTTAGAGAAATGTCTATTTAGATCATCTGCTGATTTTTTGATTGGGTTGTTTGTTCTTTTGATATTGAGCTGCATGTGCTGTTCTTATATTTTGGAGATTAATCCCTTGTCCTTTGCTTCATTTGCAAATATTTTCTCCCATTCAGTGGATGTTTTTTTGTTTTGTTTATGGTTTTCTTTGCTGTGCAAAAGCTTTTAAGTTTAATTACATCCCATTTCTTTATTTTTGTTTTTATTTTCATTACTCTAGGAGGTAAAATGAAAAAGATCTTACTGCAATTTATGTCAAAGGGTGTTCTGCCTATATTTTCCTCTAAAAGTGTTATAGTATCTGGTCTCACATTTAGGTCTGTAATCCATTTTGAGTTTATTTTGTGCATGGTGTTAGAGAATATTCTAATTTCATTCTTTTACATGTGGCTGTTCATTTTTCTCAGCACCATTTATTGAAGAGACTGTCTTTTCTCCATTGTATATTCTTGCCTCCTTTGTCATAGTTTAATTGACCATATGTGCATAGGTTTATTTCTGAGCTTTCTATCCTATTCTATTGATCTATATTTATGTTTTTGTGCCAGTACCATACTGTCTTGAATACTGTAGCTTTGTAGTATAGTCTGAAGGCAGGGAGCCTGATTCCTCCAGCTTCATTTTTCTTGCTCAGGATTTCTTTGGCTATTCGGGGCTTTTTGTGTTTCCATACAAATTTAAATTTTTTTTATTCTAGTTGTGTGAAAAATGCCATTGGTTTCTGACTGGTGTGTGGTGATACCTCATTGTAGTTTTGATTTGCATTGCTTTGATAATTAGCAGTGTTGAGCATCTTTTCATGTACATTTTTGCCGTCTATATGTCTTCTTTAGAGAAATGTCTATTTAGATCATCTGCTGATTTTTTGATTGGGTTGTTTGTTCTTTTGATATTGAGCTGCATGTGCTGTTCTTATATTTTGGAGATTAATCCCTTGTCCTTTGCTTCATTTGCAAATATTTTCTCCCATTCAGTGGATGTTTTTTTGTTTTGTTTATGGTTTTCTTTGCTGTGCAAAAGCTTTTAAGTTTAATTACATCCCATTTCTTTATTTTTGTTTTTATTTTCATTACTCTAGGAGGTAAAATGAAAAAGATCTTACTGCAATTTATGTCAAAGGGTGTTCTGCCTATATTTTCCTCTAAAAGTGTTATAGTATCTGGTCTCACATTTAGGTCTGTAATCCATTTTGAGTTTATTTTGTGCATGGTGTTAGAGAATATTCTAATTTCATTCTTTTACATGTGGCTGTTCATTTTTCTCAGCACCATTTATTGAAGAGACTGTCTTTTCTCCATTGTATATTCTTGCCTCCTTTGTCATAGTTTAATTGACCATATGTGCATAGGTTTATTTCTGAGCTTTCTATCCTATTCTATTGATCTATATTTATGTTTTTGTGCCAGTACCATACTGTCTTGAATACTGTAGCTTTGTAGTATAGTCTGAAGGCAGGGAGCCTGATTCCTCCAGCTTCATTTTTCTTGCTCAGGATTTCTTTGGCTATTCGGGGCTTTTTGTGTTTCCATACAAATTTAAATTTTTTTTATTCTAGTTGTGTGAAAAATGCCATTGGTAATTTGATAGGGATTGCACTGACTCTATAGATTGCCTCAGGCAATGTAATCATTTTGACAATATTGATTCTTCCAACCCAAGAACATGGTCTATCTTTTCGTCTGTTTGTGTCATCTTCAGTTTTTCATCAGTGCCTTATAGTTTTCAGAGTGCAAGTCTTTTCCTCCTTAGGTAGAGTTATTCCTAAGCATTTTATTCCTTTTGAGGTGATGGTAAATTGGATTGTTTCCTTAATTTCCCTTTCTGATCTTTTGTTGTTAGTGTATAGAAATGCAGCAGATTTCTGTGCATTAATATTCTATCCAGCAACTTTTCCAAATTAGTTGATGAGCTCTTACTTTTTCTAAAGTTAATATAGTCACTCCAAGTTACTTTTGGTTAAAATTTGCATGGCAAATCTTTTTCCATCAATTTATTTTAACTATTCTGTGTCTTTATAATTGAGTTGTTTGTTATATATAGTATTTAGTTAGGTCTTTTCCCTCTCTGTCCCAATTTGACAATATCTGGTTATATTGGTGTGATTTTGCTATTTGTGTTTAAAAGGAAGAGTGTTGAAATTTTGAGTTAGTCAGTTCTTCTGGGTTTTATCAACCAAAAAATATGCACAACCTAGAAGTTGAGAGTTATGTTTTATTCAAGGGAAAAATCTGACGACTTAAGCCTGGACACAGCATCTCAGATAGCTCTGAGAGACCATTCCAAAGAAGCAAAAAAGGGGGTGGGCAGGAAACATAGGAGTTTTTGCAACAAAGACCAGATAGTTGGAATATCAAAAAATTACTGTTAATAAAAGAAAACCAGTTATCTCAGGTTAAGGAATTTTTCACTTTTCTATGTATGAGAAGATGCGAGAGTCTTGGCTCACAGAATTCATTCCTTTGATATGCACCTTAGCTGTCTGGGGCCAGTACCCTGTGTTTCCTATCATGAATCTCCTCAAGCTGCACCATCGGGAGTGGCTGCAGTTGCTGATTGCTTGGTGGTAGACATCCTGTTATATCCTGAGTTCCCTCAGGGCTCACCACTGGGGAGGCTGTAATGTGATGGCTTGAGAGATGCAAAATCTTTTGCTTACTGATATGGCAGGTGATAGTTTTCATTCACAGTCTCTACTGTATACATGTTATTAAGCTTTATTTGATTGTCTCCTGTTAATCTGTCTCATGTCAATATAATTTTTAAAGCAGCCAGAAGAATGTAGAAGGGTAGAGGAAAATTTCTTCCTCCAACAGTTGGTGACTGTCCAACTTTACTAGCTGGCCACTACTTGCCCGAAAGTTGCTGCAGATAAGACATCCCAGAACACCTAACAAAAGCCTGCAGAATGTAAAAATTCTTACTATGTCAGTCAGTCTTCCAGATCTCAGTCTGTTGGAAATGGGAGTGGTAAGAGTTTTTCTCTTTTCTGAAATTAAAGTAGCAGGAGAAAATATTTATAGGGTTACCTCCTTGAACTCAGGAATCTTTAGAAATTTGCTACAGAACCCTTAGTTTGTTGATCATTTTCCTCTAAGAGATGGTAGCTGTTTTTCTTTGTTTCTGTCTATTGTTTGTTTGTCATAAGAATGAAATTCCATAAGGTACAATGCAGGCATAAGCCTTATAATAAGTCCATTGTCTTGGCCAGCCCCACAGACTGATGAGTTTGTGGACCTCAACAGACCAGGCTCTATTTAGACAAACTTTGTTGTGGGTTAATATGCACATGAGGTAAGAGCTCTTGCCAAAAGATAACTTGAAAGCCACAGCTGAACCATTGGTGTGCATGAGTCAAGCATTTAAGGACCATTAGGTTGCTCACCCCCTCAAGAAGGCACAGATGAAAGAATAGGTTAGTCATGGAATGGGTTAGATTGACACAAGATTACCTACCAAGCTCAAGAAAATTTCCATGCAATGAGGTAATCTGTAAAGCAATACACATTCCCCAACGCTGCAGCACATTCCTCTTAAGTATTAGATTAACTCCAAGAAACCCAAGAATTAGCTAAAACTGTTAATGTCCATATAAGAAAAAAAACTGAATGAGGTTGTTCCTTCCATCTTTTTATGTCCTGAGAACTTGACTTGTGGCCCAGTGAGAATATTCTATCTATTCTCTGACATCTGGAAGGTGCACTTACTGGTTGGTGTGTATTTAGTGGTCAGTTGAATAGATAGGATTCTGAGCTGAGCATTCTTTGTCTGAAGGAGTCAGCTGGCAGGAGAGTTTGTCATAAGGGTGTCTTAGTCCATAAGAGGTCATTGTTTTCTCAGTCTTTGTTATTTCTGCTTATATGATGAAACAACATCATCTTAGACTATCCTTGAGAGTGAACTTTCTGCATCTTGTGAGGACTGAATCACCCTCTTGTGGGGTACCTCTTATGTCCTTGGTTAAGCCATAAAAAGGCTCATTAGTTTGAGGAAATGTTCAAATTCTACTCATCAATGACCAGATAATGGATTTTTTAAATTGGAAAAACTTCTAAATTGGTAATTTTTTTAGAGTGCTCTTATTATAAACAGCTTTTACATTGGTACTTAAAGAAAAACCAAATTAAAAGGTAAATACAAAGAAATATAACAGCTAGCCTTAAGAACTCCCCTATTTGAAAAAAAAATGGTTTGGGAGGCCTTATTGAATTTGTGGCCTCAGCTTCCCCTCATAGGTCTTACAGATGTAATGAAAACATTAGGTTAATTAACAAGACAATGGGAAGAAGTTGAAAGAAGAATCAAGAGACTCTTCCTAACAAGGTCAAAATTTTTAAAGGGTTATTAAAGTGACAAGTCACAGGACTCATTCCAGCAGGATGAAAATATTTAGATGGTGATTAGGAAATGTAAGAAATAAAATGGACACTGATGGGATTAAAACAAATATTTCTAATACAGCACTACTTAAGACTGGGTGGGGCAAAAGGACCCTCAATTAGTCCCTCAACATTAAAAGGCCTCAAACAAGTCTGCTCTATTAATCCCAATTTGAAGAAATTTAAAGGGCTGGAAAGTAAAATTATACTGAGAAACCTGACCAGTAATCGCCTGGGGCAACAGTTAGGCCAATTAATCAAACTAAATATTGACAAAAAGGGCCTGGATCCCTTGGTTTGACCCTTCACTGGGTACCCCAAAGCCTTTTATACAGGAATGTATACAAAGGCTGGAGTGTAGGAAGGAAAAGTTTCTGGGACTCCTGGTAAGACTGAGACATGTTGATGGGATCCTATTGGATGCTATGGTTAGAGGTATAACAGTTAATTGAGGGACTTCCCTGACAGTCCAGTGGTTAAGACTCTGTGCTTCCACTGCAGGGGGCGCAGCTTCTATCCCTGGTCGGGGAACTAAGCTCCTGCATGCCGCAAAGTGAGGTCAAAAACAAAAAAAAAACAATGAAAGAAAAAGTGAATTGAATTGCATTGGATGCTTATTTTTAAAAATTGCATATTTGAATATGTTCTATGTAAGGTGGATGCTTCTCTTTTGCCTGATTGTATCATGGGATTGGACGTTGTGTCTCACTGGGGAATGCTTCTCCTGACTGGTATCATAAAACAGGGCATGTAAATCTGCCGTTTGGGCAATGTTAATTGAACATGCTAAAAGGGATCAATAGGGTTACTGGAACCCACACAAGATAAGGTGGAAACTGAGGCCTTATATTTGGGGGTCTAATAAAAGCAATAGTGAAAGATTTTTGCCCTTAGAGTGAATTGATAGGGGCCTGAATCATGTGCTCAGAAGAAGGCCTTTATTGAATGCTTGTGCAGATTTTTTGAAGTCATGATACATTGAACCTTGAAGTTCTAAAACATATAAATTATTTTTAAAATTCCATCTTATTTGGAAACTATCTCCCTGATATAAAGAAGCAAATTAAAGAAAATATAGTTGGGCAGATCAGCCTTTTGATATCATTTACGTGGCTGCCCAATTCTTTGAGGAATTTAGAAAGGCTGTCCTTCATTTTACAAATCTAACCAGAGATTTGGCTTCAGAAATAATTCAAAGGCCAGCAACCATTGTTGCCACTCCCAAAACCTCCCCTATTTATCTTAAGAGGCTTGTAAGTATTGAAAAAAATTCTGACCTTAAGGGAGCAAAAGTCCTCCTGGGAGGGACTTGCATTTCCTCCCTGTGTACTTGAGATTTAAATGTTCTACCTGGTTTTCTCCAGGAACTCTTATCTAGGTCATCTCTTTAACAAGTAAATTTCAGAAAGATAACTCTTATCAAAAGAAAGAACAAAAGAGGGATAGGCTATTTGGAACTTGACTTGTCAAGGACAGACACAAATCTTTAGTATCTTCTTCATAAGTGTTAATATAAAGGGTTTAGCCATCCAAACCAATGACTTTTATTTGTTCCATCAGCCAGAAACACAATTTGAATTCAATCTCTTTTGTAATTGGTGGATTTTTTATTATTGTACCTCATTCATGGCTGAAATTTCGGAATGGGAATATGAGGTCTCTGTTTGTGTCTGTTTTATATGCTTCTATGTGCCTGTTTCTATGTTCATATGTGTTATAGATGTGTCACATTTTCTACCTGTAGATGGTATTGGAATATAACAGAAACTAACCCAATGAAATTCAGCTTTACATGATCTGAGAAAATATTCAGTATTAAAGGCAGGTTAAGGTTTTTGGTTTAATTAATTAAAGACAAACATGTCTTTAGAGTTATCAAGTGAAGTATGATACTTTTATTATACTTAGTTTACTGAAAGTCAGATAAGATCATGATATCTCTGTTACAAAATTTGCCAGGAAGAAAAAGAGTTTGGAATGATGGTTGACTTTGTCTCATGAAGTTTTCATGGGTAATCTAAATATAATTGTTGGGAACAAGTAAATTAAATAAATATAAATGGGATAAGAGCTTTTAGGTGAACTCTTTAAGAATAATTGTGTTTTATGGTATGTCTGCTTAAAAATGGTTTCTTTAAATCTTTTAATAATTTAAAACTTTAGAGTTTTCCTACATTAAATTAAATGATGAGAGTTCATTGAATGTTTAGATTATTTCCATATAAGATGAAACACTGAAACATTAATTGTTAAACAAGACTAAGTTTACCTACTTTATTCTTCCTATTACAGAAAAACTAAAACTGTCTGGGATATTAGAAAAATGTCTTGTATCCCATTGAAAATATGCTACGAGGAAAGGTTTGTTTTTAGAAATTTTAATATGTATTCATAAGTTGGCCAATCAAAATAGCACTAGTATAACAGATTACAATTGCTTACTTCTTAAGTTTTCACTAGACATTTTTTCCAAGGGTTAAAAATTCTAATTAATGTATGTAATTAAAGCTACTAAAATTCATGAGGAAACATCTTCATATACAAGGAAGAAAAAAGGTACAAATAATGGAAATGCATGTTGTTAAGAGAAAATTATTTTTGTCTAAAGCAAGGTAAAGGGTTAAAAGAAGGGAGAAATCACAGGACAATCAAAAAGTAAAAAAGGAAGTTATAGAGGTTTGTGGAAAAGGAACCTTGAAAAGAGTTATGCTTGGGCAAGTTGGCTGAGATTGGAATGAGTTAATTGAGCAAATTTTAATATCAAATGTCAGCTTGTGGAATGCTAGAATTTGATTTTCTTTATTGAGAGAACAACATTTTCCTAAATTGTTGATCTGATTTTCATAACAGATTGTAAAGTATCTTTAAACTTAAGTAATCTGTTTTAATGTTCTTTATTTGCCATTGAGATACTTACTTTCACTTTGGTTAAGTGAATAAGTATTGTTTCACAGTGATCTATGATACTATTCGACCAAGTAGTTAAAACGTTTGATATCTTTGACAAACTTTCTCAAATCAAAACCTAAATGAAATCTTTTTGACCTCTAGTTAACTCTGGGATATTTTAGAGGGCCCCTGAAACATCTCAAAGAGAGATATTAAACTAATTAGGTTTATCTGGTATATTAAATTATATGAGAAGCATGTCAAATGAGTGATGATAAGCCTTCTTAAATTATACTGTATGGGTAAGTGTTATCAATATAAATATTTTAGAAATTATATAAAATTCCTAAAATTTGGATATGTCCTAATATAATATTGGTCGTAATTCTAGTTATTTTTGTAAAATGTTGTATGTCACAAAAAATAGCAAAATGTCTTTGTAAATTGCACTGTAATCAGATTTTTAATTATGCCATTTTATGTCTTTTGTCATTTATAAAGAGTTAATTGTTTTACTCTGGTTTTACAAAAATGCTTCATCTTCAAGGAGATTCATATAAACCTGCATTGACATATACAGGTTTCTGATAACTTTAAGATCATACCATTTAATAGGGTAAGAAATTATAGAACTCTACTGGAAAATTGATGGCTTCTTAAAATGGCTAACAAAGGATCAAGTTCAATAGAAATTAATTGCATGGGTCTAAATAAACTGATGAGTAGGATTTTAATTTTTACGATTTTTTGTCTGAATTATTACTGGCTTTTTCAGTCTTTGTTTTCCAATATAAGGAAACCTTTCCTCTTAAGTTAACTATGATTGACAGAATTTTGCTAAATTATACATTTGTAAGCAGAATTGAAACATATATTTCTTTTCTCCCTACCTGATCACTCTAGAATGTGGAGTCTTTTTTTTTAACATCTTTATTGGAGTATAATTGCTTCACAATGGTGTGTTAGTTTCTGCTTTATAACAATGTGAATCAGTTATACATATACATATGTTCCCAAATCTCTTCACTCTTGTGTCTCCCTTCCTCCCAACCTCCCTATCCCACCCCTCTAGGTAGTCACAAAGCACCGAGCTGATCTCCCTGTGCAATGAAGCTGCTTACCACTAGCTATCTATTTTATGTTTGGTAGTGTATATATGTCCGTGCCACTCTCTCAATTTGTCACAGCTTACCTATCCCCCTCTCCATATCCTCAAATCCATTCTCTAGTAGGTCTGTGTCTTTATTCCCGTCTTACCCCTAGGTTCTTCATGACCTTATTTTTTTTCTCAGATTCCATATACATATGTTAGCATATGGTATTTGTTTTTCTCTTTCTGACTTACGTCACTCTGTATAACAGACTCTAGGTCCGCCCACCTAACTACAAATAAATCAATATCATTTCTTTTTATGGCTGAGTAATATTATATTGGATATATGTGCCACAACTTCTTTATTCATTCATCAGATGATGGACATGTAGGTTGTTTCCATCTCCTGGCTATTGTAAATAGAGCTGCAATGAATATTTTGGTACATGATTCTTTTTGAATTATGGTTTTCTCAGGGTATATGCCCAGTAGTGGGATTTCATGGTCATATGGTAGTTTTATTTGTAGTTTTTGAAGGAACTTCCATACTGTTCTCCATAGTGGCTGTATCAATTTACATTTCCATCAACAGTGCAAGAGGGTTTCATTTTCTCCACACCCTCTCCAGCATTTACTGTTTGTAGATTTTTTGATGATGGTCATTCTGACCTTCTTTGGAGAAATGTCTATTTAGATTTTCTGCCCATTTTTGGATTGGGTTGTTTGATTTTATGATATTGAGCTGCAATGAGCTGCTTGTAACTTTTGTAATCCTTTGTCAGTTGCTTCATTTGCACATATTTTCTCCCATTCTGAGCATTGTCATTTTGTCTTAATTATGGTTTTCTTTGCAGTGCAAGAGCTTTTAAGTTTCATTAGGTTCCATTTGTTTATTTTTGTTTTTATTTCCATTTCTCTAGGGGGTGGGTCAAAAAGGATCTTGCTGTGATTTATGTCACAGTGTTCTGCCTATATTTTCCTCTAAGAGTTTGATAGTGTCTGGTCATACATTTATATCTTTGATCCATTTTGAGTTTATTTATGCATATGGTGTTAGGGAGTGTTTTAATCTCATACTTTTAAATGTACCTGTCAAGTTTTCCCAGCACCACTTATTGAAGAAGCTGTCTCTTCTCCACTGTATATTCTTGCCTCCTTTATCAAAGATAAGGTGACCATATGTGTGTGGGTTGATCTCTGGGCTTTCTATCCTGTTCCATTCATCTATATTTCTGTTTTTGTGCCAGTACCATACTGTCTTGATTACTGTAGCTTTGTAGTGTAGTCTGAAGTCAGGGAGCCTGATTCCTCCAGCTCCATTTTTCTTTCTCAAGATTGCTTTGGCTATTCGGGGTCTTTTGTGTTTCCATACAAATTGTGAAATTTTTTGTTCTAGTTCTGTGAAAAATGCCAGTGGTAGTTTGATAGGGATTGTATTGAATCTGTAGATTGCTTTGGGTAGTAGAGTCATTTTCACAATGTTGATTCTTCCAATCCAAGAACATGGTGTATCTCTCCATACATTTGTATCATCTTTAATTTCTTTCATCAGTGTTTGTAAATTGCACTGTAATCAGATTTTTAATTATGCCATTTTATGTCTTTTGTCATTTATAAAGAGTTAATTGTTTTACTCTGGTTTTACAAAAATGCTTCATCTTCAAGGAGATTCATATAAACCTGCATTGACATATACAGGTTTCTGATAACTTTAAGATCATACCATTTAATAGGGTAAGAAATTATAGAACTCTACTGGAAAATTGATGGCTTCTTAAAATGGCTAACAAAGGATCAAGTTCAATAGAAATTAATTGCATGGGTCTAAATAAACTGATGAGTAGGATTTTAATTTTTACGATTTTTTGTCTGAATTATTACTGGCTTTTTCAGTCTTTGTTTTCCAATATAAGGAAACCTTTCCTCTTAAGTTAACTATGATTGACAGAATTTTGCTAAATTATACATTTGTAAGCAGAATTGAAACATATATTTCTTTTCTCCCTACCTGATCACTCTAGAATGTGGAGTCTTTTTTTTTAACATCTTTATTGGAGTATAATTGCTTCACAATGGTGTGTTAGTTTCTGCTTTATAACAATGTGAATCAGTTATACATATACATATGTTCCCAAATCTCTTCACTCTTGTGTCTCCCTTCCTCCCAACCTCCCTATCCCACCCCTCTAGGTAGTCACAAAGCACCGAGCTGATCTCCCTGTGCAATGAAGCTGCTTACCACTAGCTATCTATTTTATGTTTGGTAGTGTATATATGTCCATGCCACTCTCTCAATTTGTCACAGCTTACCTATCCCCCTCTCCATATCCTCAAATCCATTCTCTAGTAGGTCTGTGTCTTTATTCCCGTCTTACCCCTAGGTTCTTCATGACCTTATTTTTTTTCTCAGATTCCATATACATATGTTAGCATATGGTATTTGTTTTTCTCTTTCTGACTTACGTCACTCTGTATAACAGACTCTAGGTCCGCCCACCTAACTACAAATAAATCAATATCATTTCTTTTTATGGCTGAGTAATATTATATTGGATATATGTGCCACAACTTCTTTATTCATTCATCAGATGATGGACATGTAGGTTGTTTCCATCTCCTGGCTATTGTAAATAGAGCTGCAATGAATATTTTGGTACATGATTCTTTTTGAATTATGGTTTTCTCAGGGTATATGCCCAGTAGTGGGATTTCATGGTCATATGGTAGTTTTATTTGTAGTTTTTGAAGGAACTTCCATACTGTTCTCCATAGTGGCTGTATCAATT
This sequence comes from Physeter macrocephalus, assembly GCF_002837175.3. Lineage (NCBI taxonomy): Eukaryota > Metazoa > Chordata > Mammalia > Artiodactyla > Physeteridae > Physeter > Physeter macrocephalus. The sequence continues at coordinate 3,130,328 of NC_041225.1, read as the reverse complement.
TACATTTCCATCAACAGTGCAAGAGGGTTTCATTTTCTCCACACCCTCTCCAGCATTTACTGTTTGTAGATTTTTTGATGATGGTCATTCTGACCAGAGTGAGATGATATCTCATTGTAGTTTTGATTTGCATTTCTCTAATGATTAATGATGTTGAACATTCTTTCATGTGTTTGTTGGCAATCTGTATATCTTCTTTGGAGAAATGTCTATTTAGATTTTCTGCCCATTTTTGGATTGGGTTGTTTGATTTTATGATATTGAGCTGCAATGAGCTGCTTGTAACTTTTGTAATCCTTTGTCAGTTGCTTCATTTGCACATATTTTCTCCCATTCTGAGCATTGTCATTTTGTCTTAATTATGGTTTTCTTTGCAGTGCAAGAGCTTTTAAGTTTCATTAGGTTCCATTTGTTTATTTTTGTTTTTATTTCCATTTCTCTAGGAGGTGGGTCAAAAAGGATCTTGCTGTGATTTATGTCA
>NC_041225.1:3127392-3129693 GCF_002837175.3 Physeter macrocephalus | reverse complement strand
ATCTGTAGATTGCTTTGGGTAGTAGAGTCATTTTCACAATGTTGATTCTTCCAATCCAAGAACATGGTGTATCTCTCCATACATTTGTATCATCTTTAATTTCTTTCATCAGTGGCTTATAATTTTCTGCATACAGGTTTTTTGTCTCTTTAGGTAAGTTTATTCCTAGATATTTTTTCTTTTTGTTGTACTTGTAAATGGGTGTTTTTTCTTAAATTCAATTTCAGATTTTCATCATTAGTGTATAGGAATGCCAGAGATTTCTGTGCATTAATTTTGTATCCTGCTACTTTACCAAATTCATTGATTAGCTCTAGTAGTTTTCTGGTAGCATCTTTGGGATTCTCTATGTAGAGTACCATATCATCTGCAAGCAGTACAGCTTTACTTCTTCTTTTCTGATTTGGATTCCTTTTATTTCTTTTTCTTCTCTGATTGCTGTGGTTAAAACTACCATACCTATGTTGAATAATAGTGGTGAGAGTAGGCAACCTTGTCTTGTTCCTTATCTTAGTGGAAATGATTTCAGTTTTTCACCATTGAGGACGATGTTGGCTGTGGGTTTGTCATATATGGCCTTTATTATGTTGAGGAAAGTTCTCTCTATGCCTACTTTCCGCCGGGTTTTAATCATAAATGGGTGTTGCATTTTGTCGAAAGCTTACTCCGCATCTCTTGAGCTGATCATATGGTTTTTCCTCTTCAATTTTTTAATATGGTGTATCACGTTGATTGATTTGCATATATTGAAGAATCCTTGCATTCCTGGAATAAAGCCCACTTGTTCATGGTGTATGATCCTTTTAATATGTTGTTGGATTCTGTTTGCTAGTATTTTGTTGAGGATTATTGCATCTGTGTTCATCAGTGATATCGACCTGTAGTTTTCTTTCTTTGTGACCTCTTTGTCTGGTTTTTGTATCAGGGTGATGGTGGCGTCATAGAATGAGTTTAGGAGTGTTCCTCCCTCTGCTATCTTTTGGAAGCGTTTGAGAAGGATAGGTGTTAGCTCTTCTCTAAATGTTTGATAGAATTCGTCTGTGAAGCCATCTGGTCCTGGGCTTTTGTTTGTTGGAAGATTTTTAATCACAGTCTCAATTGCAGTGCTTGTGATTGGTCTGTTCATATTTTCTATTTCTTCCTGGTTCAGGCTTGGCACATTGTGCATTTCTAAGAATTTGTCGCTTTCTTCCAGGTTGTCCATTTTTTTGGCATAGAGTTGATTGTAGTAAAAGATCTCTCATGATGTTTTGTATTTCTGCAGTGTCAGTTCTTACTTCTCCTTTTTCATTTCTAATTCTATTGATTTAAGTCTTCTCCCTATTTTTCTTGATGAGTCTGGCTAATGGTTTATCAATTTTGTTTATCTTCTCAAAGAAACAGCTTTTCGTCTTATTGATCTTTGCTATTGTTTCCTTCATTTATTTTTCATTTGTTTCTAATCTGATCTTTATGATTTCTTTCCTTCTGCTCACTTTGGGGTTTTTTGTTCTTCTTTCTCTAATTGCTTTAGGTGCAAGGTTTGGTTGTTTATTTGAGGTGTTTCCTGTTTCTTTAGGTAGGATTTTATTGTTATAAACTTCCCTCTTAGAACTGCTTTTACTGCTTCCCATAGGTTTTGGGTCGTCATGTCTCCATTGTCATTTGTTTCTAGGTGTTTTTTAAATTTTCTCTTAGATTTCTTCAGTGATCACTTCGTTATTAAGTAGTATATTGTTTAGCCTCCATGTTTTTGTATTTTTTACCAATCTTTTCCTGTAATTGATATCTAGTTTCATAGCATTGTAGTCGGAAAATATACTTGATACAATTTCAGTTTTCTTAAATTTACCAAGGCTCGATTTGTGACTCAAGATATGATCTGTCCTGGAGAATGCTCCATTAGCACTTGAGAAAAATGTGTATTCTTTTGTTTTGGGACGGAATGTCCTATATATATATATAAATTAAGTCCATCTTGTTTAATGTATAATTTAAAGCTTGTGTTTCCTTATTTATATTCATTTTGGATGATCTGTCCATTGGTGAGGTCTGGGTGTTAAAGTCCCCTGCTATAAACGTGTTACTGTTCATTTCCCCTTTTATGGCTCTTAGTATTTGCTTTATGTATTGAAGTGCTCCTATGTTGGGTGCATAAATATTTACAATTATTATATCTTCTTCTTGGATCAGCCCCTTGATCATTATGTAGTGTCCTTCTTTGTCTCTTGTAATAGTCTTTATTTTAAAGTCTATTTTGCCTGAAATGAGAATTGCTACTGCAGCTTTCTTTTGATTTCCATTTGCATGGAATATCTTTTT
>NC_041225.1:3120239-3123318 GCF_002837175.3 Physeter macrocephalus | reverse complement strand
TGCTATCTTTTGGAAGCGTTTGAGAAGGATAGGTGTTAGCTCTTCTCTAAATGTTTGATAGAATTCGTCTGTGAAGCCATCTGGTCCTGGGCTTTTGTTTGTTGGAAGATTTTTAATCACAGTCTCAATTGCAGTGCTTGTGATTGGTCTGTTCATATTTTCTATTTCTTCCTGGTTCAGGCTTGGCACATTGTGCATTTCTAAGAATTTGTCGCTTTCTTCCAGGTTGTCCATTTTTTTGGCATAGAGTTGATTGTAGTAAAAGATCTCTCATGATGTTTTGTATTTCTGCAGTGTCAGTTCTTACTTCTCCTTTTTCATTTCTAATTCTATTGATTTAAGTCTTCTCCCTATTTTTCTTGATGAGTCTGGCTAATGGTTTATCAATTTTGTTTATCTTCTCAAAGAAACAGCTTTTCGTCTTATTGATCTTTGCTATTGTTTCCTTCATTTATTTTTCATTTGTTTCTAATCTGATCTTTATGATTTCTTTCCTTCTGCTCACTTTGGGGTTTTTTGTTCTTCTTTCTCTAATTGCTTTAGGTGCAAGGTTTGGTTGTTTATTTGAGGTGTTTCCTGTTTCTTTAGGTAGGATTTTATTGTTATAAACTTCCCTCTTAGAACTGCTTTTACTGCTTCCCATAGGTTTTGGGTCGTCATGTCTCCATTGTCATTTGTTTCTAGGTGTTTTTTAAATTTTCTCTTAGATTTCTTCAGTGATCACTTCGTTATTAAGTAGTATATTGTTTAGCCTCCATGTTTTTGTATTTTTTACCAATCTTTTCCTGTAATTGATATCTAGTTTCATAGCATTGTAGTCGGAAAATATACTTGATACAATTTCAGTTTTCTTAAATTTACCAAGGCTCGATTTGTGACTCAAGATATGATCTGTCCTGGAGAATGCTCCATTAGCACTTGAGAAAAATGTGTATTCTTTTGTTTTGGGACGGAATGTCCTATATATATATATAAATTAAGTCCATCTTGTTTAATGTATAATTTAAAGCTTGTGTTTCCTTATTTATATTCATTTTGGATGATCTGTCCATTGGTGAGGTCTGGGTGTTAAAGTCCCCTGCTATAAACGTGTTACTGTTCATTTCCCCTTTTATGGCTCTTAGTATTTGCTTTATGTATTGAAGTGCTCCTATGTTGGGTGCATAAATATTTACAATTATTATATCTTCTTCTTGGATCAGCCCCTTGATCATTATGTAGTGTCCTTCTTTGTCTCTTGTAATAGTCTTTATTTTAAAGTCTATTTTGCCTGAAATGAGAATTGCTACTGCAGCTTTCTTTTGATTTCCATTTGCATGGAATATCTTTTTCCATCCCCTCACTTTCAGTCTGTATGTGTCCCTATGGGTGTAGTGGGTCTCTTTTAGGCAGCATGTATATGGGTCTTCTTTTTGTATCCACTCAGCCAGTCTGTGTCTTTTGCTGGGAGAATTTAATCCATTTACATTTAAGGTAATTATCGATATGTATGTTCCTATTCCCATTTTGGTAATTTTTTTTGGATTTGTTACTGTAGGTCTTTTCCTTCTCTTGTGTTTTTTGCCTAGAGAAGATCCTTTGGCATTTGTTGTAAAGCTGGTTTGGTTGTGCTGAACTCTCTCAGCTTTTGCTTGTCTGTAAAGGTTTTAATTTTTCCATCAAATCTGAATGAGATCCTTGCTGGTTAGAGTAATGTTGTTTGTAGGTTTTACTCCTCATCACTTTAAATATGTCCGGCCACTCCCTTCTGGCTTGCAGAGTTTCTGCTGAAAGATCAGCTGTTAACATTTTTGGGATTCCCTTGTGTGTTATTAGTTGTTTTTCCATTGCTGTTTTTAATATGTTTTCTTTGTATTTAATTTTTGATAGTTTGATTAATATGTGTCTTGGAGTGTTTCTCCTTGGATTTATCCTATATGGGACTCTCTGTGCTTCCTGGACTTGATTAACTATTTCCTTTCCTATATTAGGGAAGTTTTCAACTAGTGTTTCTCCTTGGATTTATCCTATATGGGACTCTCTGTGCTTCCTGGACTTAACTATTTCCTTTCCTATATTAGGGAAGTTTTCAACTATAATCTCTTCAAATATTTTCTCAGTCCTTTTTTTTTTTTTCTCTTCTTCTTCTGGGACCCCTATATTTTGAATGTTTCTACGTTTAATGTTGTCCCATAAGTCTCTGAGACTGTCCTCAGTTCTTTTCATTCTTTTTTCTTTATTCTCCTCTGCAGTAGTTATTTCCACTATTTTGTCTTCCAGGTCACGTATCTGTTCGTCTGCATCAATATTCTGCTATTGATCCCTTCTAGAGTATTTTAAATTTCATTTATTGTTTTGTTCATTGTTACTTGTTTCCTCTTTAGTTCTTCTAGGTCCTTGTTAAATGTTTCTTGCATTTTCTCTCTTCTATTTCCAAGATTTTGGATATCTTTACTATCATTATTCTGAATTCTTTTTCAGGTAGACTGCCTATTTCCTCTTCATTTGTTAGGTCTGGTGGGTTTTTACCTTGCTCCTACATCTGCTGTGTGTTTTCTGTCTTCTCATTTTGCTTATCTTTCTGTGTTTGGGGTCTCCTTTTTGCAGACTGCTGGTCATAGTTCCCTTTTTTTTTTTTGGTGTCCATCCCCATTGGCTTATGTTGGTTCAGTGTGTTGTGAAGTCTTCCTGCTGGAGGGAACTAGTCCCTGTGTTCTGGTGGATGAGATTGGATCTGGTGTTTCTGGTTGGCAGGTTCATGTCTGGTGGTGTGTTTTGGAGTGTCTGTGGCCTTATTATGATTTTAGACAGCCTCTCTGCTAATGGGTGTTTTTGTGTGTCTGTTTTCCTTGTTGTTTGGCATAGGGTGTCCAGCACTGTAGCTTGCTGGTCATTGAGTGAAGCTGGGCCTTGGTGTTGAGATGGAGATCCCTGGGAGATTTTTGCCATTTGGTATTATGTGGAGCTGGGAGGTGTCTTGTCGACCAGTGTCCTGAAGTTGGTTTTCCCACCTCAGAGGCATAGCCTTGACTCCTGGCTGGAGCACCAAAAGCCTTTCATCCACATGGCTCAGAATAAAAGGGAGAAAAAGTAGAAAGAA
>NC_041225.1:3043964-3119943 GCF_002837175.3 Physeter macrocephalus | reverse complement strand
GAAAGAAAGAAAGAAAGAAAGAAAGAAAGAAAGAAAGAAAGAAAGAGGATAAAATAAAATAAAAAAGTAAGATAAAATTAATAACGTTATTAAAATAAAAAATAAGTATAAAGAAAAAAAAATTTAATAAAAAAAAAACAAAACGGATGGACAGTACCCTAGGACAAATGGTGAAAGCAAAGCTATACAGACAAAAACTCACACAGAAGCATACACATACACACACACTCACAAAAAGAGGAAAAGGGCAAAAAATAATGTATCTTGCTCTCAAAGTCCATCTCCTTAATTTGGGATGACTCATTGTCTATTCAGGTATTCCTCCGATCCAGGATACATCAAGCTGATTGTGGAGATTTAATCCACTGCTCCTGAGGCTGCTGGGAGAACTTTCCCTTTCTCTTCTTTTTCGCACAGCTCCTGGGATTCAGCTTTGGATTTGACTCCTCCTCTGTGTGTAGGTCACCGGAGGGCATCTGTTCTTTGTTCAGACAGGACGGGGTTAAAGGAGAAGCTGATTCGGGCGCTCTGGCTCACTCAGGCCAGGGGGAGGGAGGGGCACGGAGTGCGGAGCGCGCCTGAGGTGGCAGAGTTGGGCGTGACGTTGCACCAGCCTGAGTCATGCTGCGTGTTCTCCCAGGGAAGTTGTCCCTGGATCCCGGGACCCTGGCAGTGGCGGGCTGCACAGGTTACCAGGAGGGGAGGTGTTTATAGTGACCTGTGCTCGCACACAGGCTTCTTGGTGGAGGCAGCAGCAGACTTAGCTTCTCATGCCCATCTCTGCGGTCCATGCTGTTAGCCGTGGCTCTTGCCTGTCGCTGGAGCTCCTTTAAGCAGCTCTCTTAATCCCCTCTCCTCACGCACCAGAAAACAAAGAGGCAAGAAAAAATCTCTTGCCTCTTTGGCAGGTCCAGACTTTTTCCCTGGACTCCCTCCTGTCTAGCCATGGTGCACTAACCCCTTCAGGCTGTGTTCATGCCACCAGTCCTCTCCCTGGGATCTGACCGAAGCCTGAGCCTCAGCTCCCAGTCCCCGCCCACCCTGGTGGGTTAGCAGACAAGCGTCACAGTCTGGTGAGTGCTGGTCGGCACCGATCCTCTGTGCGGGAAACTCTCCTCTTTGCCCTCTGCACCCCTGTGGCTGTGCTCTCTTCTGTGGCTCTGAAGCTTCCCCCTCCATCACCCGTAGTCTCCACCCACGAAGGGGCTTCTAGTTTGTGGAAACCTTTCCTCCTTCACAGCTCCCTCCCACTGGTGCATGTCCCGTCCCTATTCTTTTGTCTCTGTTTATTCTTTTTTCTTTTGCCCTACCCAGGTACGTGGGGAGTTTCTTGCCTTTTGGGAGGTCTGAGGTCTTCTGCCAGTGTTCAGTGGGTGTTCTATGGGAGCAGTTCCACGTGTAGATGTATTTCTGTTGTATCTGTGGGGAGGAAGGTGATCTCCGCGTCTTACTCTTCCGCCATCTTCTCTCTACCCAGGAACTGACTCTTGAATGACATGTTCAAGGAAGTGTAGGGTTTCACTAGATAAATAAGGGCAGTGGGTCCATGTGGAAAGAACAATAAGAATAATGTTATGGAACCAAAGCTGTGTTCAGGAGAGTGCATTTACTTTAATTGACTAGAATATAAGGTGCAGGTCTGAGGTCTTCTGCCAGCTTTCCGTGGGTGTTCTGTAGGAGTTGTTCCACGTGTAGATGTTTTTCTGATGTATCTGTGGGGAGGAAGGTGATCTCCGCATCTTACTCTTCCTCCGTCTTCCCCCTCTCCTCTAGAATATGGACTCTTAGTGAGTAGTCTTATTTTCCTGGCAATAGTGTTATTTACATAAGTTCACTAAGAATCTGTTTTCATTGTAACAGGACACAATTGGAAATATGGGTTATATTACCAAGGCTTTGGTTGAAGAGTCATATTTGAGAATTTGCATAGACTCAGAAATGACGAAAGAGCTTTAAGGAACTAAGATTGACTTTATGGAGCCATAAAGCCCCTTGGAAAAACAGCCTGGTACCTTGCTTACTGGAATCCCAAGAGCTTTATAATGTGAGTAAGTAAACTACCTGGAAAGTATAAGAACCTCAGGATATTTGGGGACCTCAGGAAGAGAGGAATTCACCAAAATCTATAGGTATTATAGATGGATCTGATTGGAAGTCCTTGGCATGATTTCCTGGCCTCCAAATGCATTTATGAGTTCTATCTGGAAATTCCTTAAGAAAAGTTCCAGCAAAGCAGATTGAAAAGAGCTTATATGATCAATTGCTATAATTAATAAACTTATGTAAATAATCAGGCCAAGTTTACTGAATCTCGACTTATTTTGAAAAAAAAATTAATCTTCATTTGGCTATCTTTCGTAGAATTGAGGGTGATTTTAGAGAGGAAAAAAGTTGTGTTTCTGCAGAAACTATAACACACAGTTATGGATATTTGACCATTATTCTGTTAATTGTTTGTGAGGGTTTGTTTTCCCATAAACTGGACTGAGTCTTGAATTCTAATTTTCTCAAAATTTTGCTCTAGCTCTTCAAACTAATTTTTCTTTTGACTTGGAATCATTGAGAACCAAAGCTTGCCTTTTCCTGAAGACCTGCAAACTTAAGCTGAACAACTTGATATAAACTTGAGAGATCACCTCAATAACCCATATGTAGACAATCTTCATTGCTGTTGCTGTGTAAGCCACTCAGAAAGTTTACCTTAACACTCAATGACATCATCAGAGACATTTCAAACTGCAAAAGATGCTTCAACATTGGCATCTAGAAAGCATCTCTTTTGACAGCTCTCAGGACTCAGACACTGGGTTTTTAATTTGCTCCAATCATTAACCTTTGTTTTTCTTTTTGTGCCCATGGAAATGCCTCTTATTAAGTATCTAATTGCTTGGAAAAAAAGTGTTGAACTTTCTTCTGATACACAGATAAGTTACTTTGGATCTAGTTATTTCTTTCAAAGCATATTTTAACTGTATGAGGAGATGCTCAGAGCAGCCTTTAGTCTGAGGCTAATTTACCCCCTTTGCTAAGGTGATAATCTGAGTATTCTTCATTATGTCTCATAATTATGAATTCCTTTTACTCTGGTTATGGGTACTCTAACTCTTTCCATCAAATGTTAGTTTCAAGAATATTTTACATACTACTTTCTGGTGGTTCTTTCTCTGACATGCACAGTGAGTATAATCACCTAAAGACTTGAGAGGACCCATCTGCAGATATTTGTCCCTCTCTGTGTGTCTCTCCTCTAAAAGAAATTTTGACCTGCAAATTCTAGCTACCTCTCTAATATTTCACTCTTTGTCTTTGAATTTGTCAAGTTTTCTAATTGTTAAAGTAGGGGGAAAATTTCAGTCCCAGTTACTCAATCAAGACAAAAAGTAGAATTTGGTGTTTAATATTTAAGTGAACAAATAAATGAACCATCTCTAGGCTGTTTTGTCAGGAGTTGTAATTCTGATGTGTTAGTGAAAACAGGGTATAACAGACACTCAACCATTAGGTGTTGAATCCTGCCCAATCATTCTCATCATAGCTATAGTTGAGTAATGGAAAATCCTTACCTTTTTTTTTTTTTTTTTTACATTTTTCCAAAACATAGGTCAATAGTGTAATGCCTAATTATTAATTCAATAGATGCCAGGAAGATATCTAATAAAATTTACCAACATTTCTAATCAAACCTCTTAGATAAATAGGAATAATTTACAAAATAAAGAATGAAGATTACAGCTAACAGTACAACTTCCCACTAAAGGGTAGAACACTAAAGACATCGATTGAATTCATAAATAAGAGATAATAGTAAATACATATGACTCATATAAAATATATGAATATAACTACTGAAAAGTATAAATTCGACTTGATTCATGGCAAACATAAAACCGTCTTGGTTAGGAATTATAAGTCACATAAAAATTTTCATTTCCAAAAATTTTCCATATATTGAATATATTTGCAATAAAAAGCCAATGCTGGGCTTCCCTGGTGGCGCAGTGGTTGAGAGTCTACCTGCCAATGCAGGGGACATGGGTTCATTCCCCGGTCCGGGAAGATCCCACATGCCACGGAGCAGCTAGGCCCATGAGCCATGGCTGCTAAGACTGCGCGTCCGGAGCCTGAGCTCTGCAACGGTAGAGGCCACAACAGTGAGAGGCCCGTGTACCACAGGAAAAAAAAAAAAGCCAATGCTAATTTTTTTGTCATTTTACAAATAATTCTAAAATTCATTTGGAGGAATTTTAAAAATAAATTTTAGAAGTTTTAAGGAAGAACTAGCACAATTAGGAAAATCTGCAATCATATATTTGAAGAAATGAATGATTGGGTACATTTAAAATAGTGAATCTACTAGAAATTCTAGAAACTGGTCAAAGTATCTTAAAGATTAAAGGTGGTACTTCACATCATGTATAGGATTATTATTATGCTCTATGGAAGACTGGCTAACAACTTGGGAGAGAGTAAGAAGACTAACTCATGCTATATGTAGTCATTTCCTAGGGCCAACATGACAAATTACCACAGACTTCTTCAAGGGTTAAAATAACAGAAATTTATTGTTTCACAGTCTGGAAGCTAGAAATCTGAAATCAAGTTGTTAGCAGGGCCATAATCCTTCTGAAGGTTCTAGGCAAATTTAAATGACATTTGAAAAAATTGTATTAGCTGTCAATAAACTCATTATGATATACTTAAACTAAAAAACAACTTAGGGCTGCTCTGGTGGCGCAGTGGTTGCGCGTCCGCCTGCCAATGCAGGGGAACCGGGTTCGCGCCCCAGTCTGGGAGGATCCCACATGCCGCGGAGTGGCTGGGCCCGTGAACCATGGCCGCTGAGCCTGCACGTCCGGAGCCTGTGCTCCACAACGGGAGGGGCCAGAGCAGAGAGAGGCCTGCATGCCACAAAAAAAAAAAAAAAACAAAAAAAAAAAAAAACAAAACTAAAAAATCAATCAATAAATTGTCATTCATTTATGTGCTGTAACAATAAAAGTAACATTACTATTTTTTTCTATGAAATATAAATCTTAATTCACAGTCTTAAATCTGTAATGATAGTTCTTTAATAACTGTTTATTTTCTTTCAATGTATTGATCTGGTAAGACATATTGTAAATATTGATAGTTCTATAAATCTATGTATTATCAATATTTTCAAAGATTTTATTTTAGGCTAAAATATACTGTTATTTTTTTTCTAATATCTTGAGTATCTAGAGTTATATTTTTTTCAGCTCTATCAATGTATATTTATATATTTTTCCTTCTTAATTGATTAGTCTTACAAGAGTTTATTTCATTGAGTGTTTCTAAAGATATGTTTCATAAAACAGTTTTGTGTTAATGTTTATAAATAAGCTAAGATACAGAAATATATGTGTGCATATTTGGAGTATTATTTCATGGAAATTAATGGAATCAAACACAGATGAGGGGACTCCATGCTCTGTGGGAATGGCTTTACCCTGAGAAAAGAAACAATCTGGCATATTTAGCTAGCCTCAGCAATTAACCTGAGGATAACATGAAGGTGATATGTCCAGATACAACTTGACTGTTGTGGCTAATGTCTATTCCAAATACATCTCCATTAGGAGAATTCATGAAAGCTATGGAGAGAATACCTATAGGTGAAATATATTAAAAAGCCAACACTGAGATCCCCAAAATACCTCTATGAGACCCTTTTGAAAGTGTTGAAATCAAGAGAAACACATTTCTTTATTTTACAGTGTAAAAGTAAGTACTATTTTTTTAACAGAGTGGAGTTGATGTCTTAAAAGACTATGGCATGAATAGAAATGAAAGCTTGCCCTGGAGCAGAGCAACTGTGATATCAGGCCCCCAAGTGGTATGGAGGAAAAGTTGCAGTTCATGGGTAGGGCACCAACTGCTTTGTGGGTGATAGCCCAAGAGCCAAAACATGTGTGTTGGCTACCAACAGTGAATTTTTTCTTAATTATGGGATAATTAAGCATTTTTTTAGATAGTTTTATACTGAACATTATTTTCCAGTTATTATGCAATAAAATTAAATTTTATGTACATACTTGTTAGAAAAATAAAATTTTTACTATGGAAATAATTTTCCAGGAGAAGTATTCATTCACTTAAAACTTCTAAAAAATTCACAGCTATACAAATATACCAATATCGTTTGAAACATACAAAAATATTTGTAGAATTTAAAATATCAACATAATAATTTGACTTTCTCTGCTTAACTTCAGAGTAGCTAGGAAATTTTTATAAGCCCCCACAGATTCAAACAATGAAAATTTCTTAGTCTGAATCCTAGTAAAAATGCAAGATAGCTTCATAATAAATTAGTTCCTGAGCATAGAAGAAAGACAATGGGTGGAAAGAATAACAAGAAATTTGTACTCAGGGATTTTTAGTTGTTGTTCAAAATATTGGTTTAGGAGTCAGATATATTAAGAATAATTCCTTAGTTCTACCATTTACTATCTGTGTGTCTTTTCTTAAAATTACTTTATGTCTAAGTTTCTGTTTCCTTGTTTGTAAAATAGAATTAGTAATAACTATCTCACTAGATTTTTATAAACATTATATAAGAAAAGATATAAAATCAATTAGCCTAGTTGCCAGAGAAAATTCCTAATATAGGAATTATGATTAATACATAAACAGTTTAAATATTAATCAATAAAACTATTAATAACTTTAATTACTGGACTAATTTGATAAAATGAAGCACATTCCAATGTTCTTTCTTATTTCCTAAAGAAGACTCTTCTCTTAATTACTTGTGCCACAAGAAGTTAAGTAATCTCTTAGATGTTTAATTAAGAATTCCCAATATTCCTGTTATAATTAGCAAAAACACAGCTTCTGTTAACATGCAACATGCAGAACACATTTCATAAACCAAATTTTGAATGGATGTAAACTCAGAAGTCCCTGAGGCAGTTCCCAATCAGCCTACTGCTAAGTGGAATACCCTCAGAATTGCATTAAATGCTTTGATTAAACATAAAAAGCTCTTGTTAAACAACCATAATGAAACATCTCATTAACTGTGATATAGGATTGTGTGTGTGCGTGTGTGTGTGTGTAAGACAGATGATACTCCCCACTTTTCAATAAAGAATAGTTAACTAATTGTCTGGTATTTGCATTATGTGTGGAAACAGCCACTTCCTTGGTCTTGATTCACGTTAGACAGCTAAAATTCATTTATCTCTCAACCTTGGAGTTTACAAGCTGTTATTAATATTTTCTACATTTATTAATTCAAAATTAAAAGATCCCATTGGTTTTGGAGTCAACAGAAATATAGAACTCCAGACCTCAATCGAACATATTTTAGGTTTTGTGGAAGGACCACGTCCTGAGGAGTAATCATTAGTGTTTAGGTTAAAGAATTAGTATCTCTGAATCTTATCTTAACTCAACCATATTCCCAGAATAAGTTCAAAACCAAATATTTCCTTTATTATTAGCTAGGTTTTGAACTCAAGTTATTTAATTCCTTGGTAAACTGCAGAAACTTCCTTAAGTAAGTGATAGGCAAAACTACAATGTTTTATTTATTTTCTTGGCATCTTTTTATTGAGTTTCCATCCCAATCTGAACATTTTAGAACTGTGACTCTTAAACATCATTGTGCATCAATATCATCTGTGTTGTTTTTAAAAAAATGATTTATCCTAAACCCAGCATGAGAATGTATTGGATTGATGACTGAAGTACCATCATCAAAGTACTGAAGTACTTTAGCTTTTACCATACTAATGACCAGAAAAGCTAGAAAAGAAACACTCAAAAGAGTAGTAAAAGGGAGTATCAAGGAAGGGAGGAGAATATTCTCTCCAAAACCTAGAGTGAAACCAACCTAACCAACAACCTTAAACCCTTCACAAATTAGTAAAACTTCTCACACTGTAGGGAGTGCCCAATTCATGTTTGAAAAGTGTGTGAATTTGACTTTTCATCTTCTAACTTTCCCACTCAAAAATCCCTAACAATTTAATTTTTCCAGTATCAAAGTAGCTCAGTTTATTTTAGTCTATGAAATATTTTTCTTTACTTGTCTGTTAATCACTTAGTTTTACACTTTGTTTACACAGATTATTTTGTAATATTCCTCAAATATTTTTCTTTGAAATTAAACATATGTAGCTTGAGAATGAAGATTGTTTTGAGACTAGGGATAGGATACTTATGGTACCTACACATACCTCTTAATTATATTTTATTTTTGATACCTAAAATTCTTATCAGGTATCAGCAATTCAACTTTCCATTCTCTTTTTATTTTTATAGCACAGTAAGATCAAATGCAGCAACATATTCTGTATTTTAAAAAGCTATTTTAGAGTCAAAGATGATAATGCCAAAATTAAACAGTTAATTGACATACAGGTCCAGTATGTTTATGCTTGGGATGTCTTAATTTTAGCTGATGGACAAATGTTCAGAATGATGGTAAAATTTTTGTCTTAATTATAATGGTTTAATTGCCTAAAAGTTCACTGTATAAAAACTGAACATATAGGAGTAGTAGACTTCCCTGTAATAACGGAGCAGTAAATTCTAAACATGTTATTTAAAAGGTGCAATTGTACAAGTTATACAAACACCACACATTTAGACTACCACTAAAGGACTTTTGTTACAAAATATAAATATAAATATATATATGTATATATAAAGAATCTACCCCACTCTCCTTCAGTCAGTTGCCTTATTGTTCTCTGCAACAAACTCCATGGGACTTCTCTGAGTTTGTTGGACATGTCCTGCTTCTTAAGCAAGGAACTCCATGACACCCCCTTCATTTTGCCTCTGTAGCTGTCCTTGAAACCACCCAACAAAGTCCATAATTATTTGCTTATTTGCATTAATGTTCAGTTAATGTGACTCTCCCATTAAATGTATTTATATTAAATTATAAAAATATTTGTGTGATTTATGGGTAGGGTAGTAAGATGGGAGTGAGAACACTGTGAGATGTCTCAGTTCATGGACAAATAATCAAAAGTTTGGTGTGCACATTTTAAGTTCTAGCATACAGTATAAGTCTGTGAAGGTAATTCAAGTATTTAGTGGGAAGACAAATACATAGGAGAGTTTTCTGTGCTAGAGATATATTTAAATCCTTGGGATCTTAGATCACAAAGGTAGAAAATTATATACTTGACTGAGAAACCTATAAGTCATCTTCAAAAGACAGCCTAATTTCCTAATCATTAATAGAACCTGTATTTTTATGTTAAAAAAAATGATGAGTACCTCTGGCCTCCACTGCATTATATAGGCAGCTAGAAAGAGTATTGCTCTTACCCTGCCACAAAGATCTAGAATAACTTTTCAAATTCTTTTTTTGTTTTTTTAACCCATTAAGATCTAAGCTCACAGAGAAACAACTAGTCTAAAATAGAGATGAAAACCTGCAGGGAGAGATGAAATGGAAGTACTTGCTCACCTAGGGTAGAATAATGCAACTGAACACAGGTAAACAAAATTTGGCTAGAATCGTTGATGACTTTTCTGAACGTGGAAATTGAGTTGGTGGGAGAGTGTGAAACCCAAGGACCTGCTGAATTCATGGAATGCAATTTTGTTGCTTCTCTGTGAAACCTAATGTATTTTCACTGAAAAGCCCAGAAAAAAATGCTAAGAATTGTCCACTGTGGTGACTTTGGGGAGGGGAAGAGCAGTTATATGTGAAGGGCAGGAAACTCTGCCCAGATTCTTCTCCCCTATACCCCTATGGAGAGAAGTTTGAATGTAAGGGGAAAAGGGAAATAGACTATGATTTTCTTGGGCATTACTAAAAACTCATGGCAGCTGGGGAAGGGAACAACAGGGAAAAATTCTTACTCCTGGTGGAGAAGCAGGATTATACACTGGACTCATAACTATAACTAAAAAAAGAATAAGAGAACTAAAAGGACCACATCCATGAGCTCCCTGGATCAGTACTTGCCAAAATCTGAAGCTAATCAGAATAAGACACCCCTGCCACCAGGCTAACAGGCCTTAAATTACAAATAACAGCATTATACTACTGGGAGAGAAAAGATGACAAACAAGAACATAGAGAATAGCCCTCTCTGAGGTACAGTGCAGGGAGAAGTTTTAAGCTCAGAATGTAAAAGATATGCTTGAACAAATCTACCCCACCCTAAACATAAAATATTGCTACAGTGTTCTGTAATGAAGGTAGCCATGGCAATTGCAAACCTCAAAACCATCCAAAGCCCTAATTTAACTCAGACACTCATAACAGATCCTAGTAAAAGGGATTCTGTGCCCATTTCCAAGAACAAAGATTATTTACCTTTGTCTATATTGTCCTACACAATATATGTGGTTCTAAAGAAATTAAAATGCATTTGAAAAGGTAAGATAAAATACACATTGAAGAGACAAGACGTTGTCAGAATACTCAATGATAAACAGAGACATTAGAGCCATCTAATATGGACTAAATAATAGTAAAATAATTACTATTAATGTGTGAAAGGCTCTAAAGAAAACCTGGGCCACATGCAAGAGCATGTGAGCAACTTCATCAGAGTCAAAAACTATAAGAAAGAATTAAATAGAAATGCTAGAAATGAAAAAGATTTTACTATCAGAAATGAAGAATGCCTCTAGTGAGCTCATCAATAGATGGGAAACAGATGGGAAAACAATCAAATAATTTGAAGACATGTCAAAAGACATTAGTCAAATTGAAGCACACACACATGTGCATGTGCATTTGATATGCCTGAAAACATATCAAATGAAATGAACAACTAAACACAAGTCTTACTGGTGTCAGACTTCTTTTTCTATTCAACTATAGGTCTACCTGGTTACTTTGTAGAAACAGACAACACATATTCCATAACATCATGTAATAGAATAAACCTGGATGGTCTTTACCCTTCTATCTAGTGGTGAAGTATCATGGACATAGAATAAAGCAAAACAGATATTATCAACATAAAAATATATCAAAATTACATTATGAGAGAGAGTATGTAGTTATTTTCTGGTAAACAGTATCATACAATAACCAGAAAATTTGAGCCTGCAAATAAAGGACAGAAAAGGAATTTACAATACTCCTTCCCAATAGTGGGACTGAAGAAAAGCATGTGGAAAATCCTTAGCGATAGAGAAGGGGGCAAGGCCAGTGGGCTAAAGGCAGAAAGAATAGGAGAACTGAGAAAAGAAAAATAACAGACTTCAATGCATCATCCTGTGTATCCTCTGTATGTTTGTGGCTAACCCTAATTTTACATTTGTGCCAGGGTCCAAACTGAATATTTTCAGACATTTGGAGCTTATGAAAAGTTATATGAGTAAAGAAGTAAACAGGAAGTTTGGGAATATTTGACTCATTCCAGTACTCACGACCACTGATGTTCACCCAAGCTGCTGCAGCCAAACTCCTTTGTGACCTTTCTAGACAGCAGTAATCATAAGGTATGTGGATATTTATATACTGTATAAAGGAAATACACAGTCTTTAAATCTATTCTCTTAAAAATAATATCTTCATCTAATTCCAGGAGATAATGCTTTCAGATTGTTTACATCTGAACAATTGTTCTCTGTTATAAAATCTTGTTAGAGAGGAAATCCATTATGAAACCAAAGCATTAGAAGATACTAGTCGGAATACAAAGAAAACAGGAGGTGGTTAGAGGGAGCTGACGGTTAGAAGCAGTTGGAAGAGATTTTTAAAACTTCTGTCATTCAGCCACATTATTTTTCTTTGAACAGTATTCCTTTGTATGATTAGTATTAAGCTTCTAATATTAAAAGATTTGTGAATCCATGACTTTGAATAGTCATGAATATCTGAATATGTGATGTGAACATCAAATTTCAAATGTGAAGAGAACATGGATTTCAAAGGTTAAACTCTGAGTTCTAGTCTAAGCTCTGGCATTTACTATGTGTGTTAACTTTGAAAATCACTTAAGCCTTCTGGGCTTCAATCTCACCATTTCCAAAACTGTTTTGTTACAAAATTACTAAGGCTTAAAATAGCTACAGAATGTGAAAGCACTTTTTATTCTATTTGATACAAAGGTAAGCATTATTTTTATGTAATTAATTAATTTTGCCCAGCTGCCTTCCTTTTTTCAAGGAGAACTCTTCATGGTTTGACTCCATGTCACATGGTTCTTGAGGGAATGGTCAATGACTACTCACCTTTCATGGCACCAGGGATGGGAATATTACCTCCCCCACCTTCATATCACTGAAATTCCTTCCCTGGCAATTTAAAAATTGGAACCAAAGAAAGCAAGTGTTTCTATCTAATGGTGAGACTGTGAAGATGTGGGTTAGATGGAACAAATAAAACCAGCCTGCAGAGAGAGGCTGACATGAAGATAGGAAGAATGCTGGCATTTTCTCCCTTGGTCTCTGCCCTTAGTGTCTTCTTGCTCTTCAGAAGGTTTTATTCCTTGGGTCACATAATTTTTTTTTTTTTTTTTTTTTTTTTGCGTAAATTAAATCACAGTGAGTTTTTGTCACCCACAAGCAGAGCTGATCTCTAGATTAATAAGAACAGTCTCAACCTTTTTTGGCTTGCTGGTGGTGATTCAGCCCCCTACAGCAAAGGATAGTATTTCATGGAGATGGTAAACATTTTTCTATTAAAAATAAATTTAATAAGTATTAGGTGATAGGACAAACATGTGCTAGTTCACATTACCACTTTTTCCATGATGAAAGCAGAAGATAATGGAGACAATGCAGAACTATATTTTCATACATAGCATCCTGAAGGGAAATTTGGTTCAGCCAAAATCATTCCCTTTAATTCCCTCTTAAACACAGTACAAAGCCCTGAGGCCATGAGAGCTAACCCAGTTTAGTATTGATTTTCATTGGTTTATTTGTCACCATAAAAAAAAAAAAAGAAAACTGTTGTGATATTATGGAGGATAAGTGAATATATCACATGTATATATTTTCCCCCTAAATCTAGTTCATGGGAGATGCTTTATAAATATTTGTATTGTAATGAAAATTTACTCTGTTTTATATTGGAGTCTTTCTAAATAATATATTAATTATTTCTAATTGCTTTTCATGCATTTTAAAGTTTAAAGGTTTGGCTTTTTTAGTTTTTGCATTCTCCTTTTAAAAAATAACTTCTTGAGGAGCTTCAAGATGGCAGAAGAGTAAGACATGGAGATCACCTTCCTCCCCCAAAATACATCAGAAATACATCTACATGTGGAACTGCTCCTACAGAACATGTACTGAAGGCTGGCAGAAAACCTCCGACCTCCCAAAAGGCAAGAAACTCCCCATGTACCTGGGTAGGGAAAAGAAAAAAGAAAAAACAGTGACAAAAGAATAGGGACGGGACCTGCACCTAGGGGAGGGAGCTGTGAAGGAGGAAAGGTTTCCACACACTAGGAAGCCCCTTCGCAGGCAGAAATGAGGTTGGTGAGAAGCTTCAGAGCCCTGGAGGAGAGTGCAGCAACAGGGGTGCGGAGGGCAAAGCAGAGAGATTCCTGCAGAGAGGATCAGTGCTGACGAGCACTCACCAGCCAGAGAGGCTTGTCTGCTCACCCTCCGGGGTGGGCGGGGGCTGGGAGCTGAGGCTCCAGCTTTGGTCGGATCCAAGGGAGAGGACTGGAGTTGGCTGCATGAATACAGCCTGAAGGGGGCTAGTGCACCACAGCTAGCTGGGAGGGAGTCGTGGAAAATGTCTGGAGCTGCCGAAGAGGCAAGAGACATTTTCTTGCCTCTTTGTTTCCTGGTGCACAAGGAGAGGGGATTAAGAGTTCTCCTTAAAGGAGCTCGGAGCTGCCGATGAGGCAAGAGACATTTTCTTGCCTCTTTGTTTCCTGGTGCACAAGGAGAGGGGATTAAGAGTTCTCCTTAAAGGAGCTCCAGAGAGGAGAGAGCTGCAACTATTAGCATGGACCCCAGAGACGGGCATGAGATGCTAAGGCTGCTGCTTCAGCCCCCAAGAAGCCTGTGTGAAAGCACAGGTCACTATCCACACCACACCCCCCGGGAGCCTGTGCAGCATACTACTGCCAGGGTCCCATTATCCAGGGACAACTTCCCCGGGAAAACACACATCACAGCTCAGGCTGGTGTAATGTCACACCGGCCTCCACCACCCCAGGCTTGTCCCGCATTCCATACCCCTCCCTCTCCCCAGGTTGAGTGAGCCAGAGGCCCCTAATCAGCTGCTCCTTTAAACCCGTCATGTCTGAGTAAAGAACAGAAGCCCTCAGGCAACCTACAAGCAGAGGGGCCAAACCCAAAGCTGAACCCCAGGAACTGTGCAAACAAAGAAGAGAAATGGAAATTTTTCCCAGCAGCCTCAGGAGCAGTGGATTTTATCTCCACAATCAACTTGATGCACCATGCATCTCTGGAACACCTGAATACACAACAAATCATCCCAAATTTAGGAGGTGGACTTTGGGAGCAACCATATATATATATATTTTTTTTTTTTTTTTAATTTTTTCTCTTTTTGTGAATGTGTATGTGTATGCTTCTGTGTGTGATTTTCTCTGTATAGCTTTGCTTTTACCATTTGTCTTAGGGTTCTGTCTGTCAGTATTTTTGTTTTTGTTTTCCTTTTTATAGTATAGATTTTAGCACTTGTTATCACTGGTGGATTTTTTTTTTTTTTTTTGGTTTCGTTTCTCTCTTCTTTCTTTTTTTTTATTACTTTTTAAAATTTTTTAATAATTATTTTTTATTTTAATTATTTTATTTTATCTTCTTTCCTTCCCTCCTTCTCTCTCCCTCTCCCCCTCTCTCTCTCTATCTCCTCTCTCCCTCTCTCTTTCTCTCTTTCTTTCTTTTCTCCCTTTTATTCTGAGCCGTCTGTATGAGAGGCTTTGGGTGCTCCAGGCAGGCATCAGGGCTGTGTCTATGAGGTGGGAGAGCCAAGTTCAGGACATTGGTCCAAAAGAGACCTCCCAGCTCCACTTAATATCAAATGGTGAAAATCTCCCAGAGAGCTCCATCTCGAAGCCAAGACCCAGCTCCACTCAATGACCAACAAGGTACAGTGCTGGATAACCTATGCCAAACAATTAGCAAGACAGGAACACAAGCCCATCCCAGAGAAGAGAGCCCATCCCTAAAATCATAACAAGGCAACAGGCACCCCAAAACGCACACAAGACGTCACCTGCCCACCAGAAAGAAAGCATCCAGCCTCATCCATGAGAACACAGGCACTAGTCCCCTCCACCAGGAAGCCTACACAAGCCACTGAATCAATCTTAGCCACTGAGGCAGACACCAAAAACAACGGGAACTACAAGCCTGCAGCCTGTGAAAAGGAGACCCCAAACACAGTAAGTTAAGCAAAATGAGAAGACAGAGAAACACACAGCAGATGAAGGAGCAATGTAAAAACCCACCAGACATAACAAATGAAGAGGAAATAGGTAGTCCACCTGAAAAAGAATTCAGAATGATGATAGTAAAGATGATCCGAAATCTTGTAAATAGAATGGAGAAAATACAAGAAACGTTTAATAAGGATCCAGAAGAAATAAAGAGCAAACAAACACTGGTGAACAACATATAAATGAACTTGACCCCTTCTCTAGAAGGGGTCAACAGCAGAAAAACGGAGGCAGAAGAACGGATAAGTGACCTGGAAGATAAAATAGTGGAAATAACTACTGCAGAGCAGAATAAAGATAAAAGAATGAAAATAATTGAGGACAGTCTCAGAGAACTCTGGGAGAACATTAAAAGTGCCAACATTTGAATTATAGGGGTCCCAGAAGAAGAAGAGAAAAAGAAAGGGACTGAGAAAATATTTGAAGAGATTATAGTTGAAAACTTCCCTAATATGGGCAAAGAAATAGGCAAGTCCAGGAAGCACAGAGAGTTCCATACAGGATAAACCCAAGGAGAAACAGACCAAGACATATTAATCAAATGATCAAAAATTAAATACAAAGAAAAAATATTAAAGGCAGCAAGGGAAAAACAACAAATAACACAAAAGGGAATCCCCATAAGGTTAACAACTGATCTTTCAGCAGAAACTTTTCAAGCCAGAAGGGAGTGGCAGGACATAAAAAGTGATGAAGGGGAAAAACCTACAATGAAGAATACGCTACGCAGCAAGGATATCATTAAGATTTGATAGAGAAATTAAAACTTTACAGGCAAGCAAAAGCTAAGAGAATTCAGCGCCATGAAACCAGCCTTACAGCAAATGCTAAAGAAAACTCTCTACATAGGAAACACAAGAGAAGGAACAGACCTAAAATAAAAAACACAAAACAATTAAGAAAATGGTGATAGGAACATATATATTGATAATTACCATAAATGTAAATGGATTTAATGCTGCAACCAAAAGACATACACTGGCTGAATGGATACAAAATCCAAACCCGTAAATATGCTGTCTACAACAGACCCTCTTCAGGCCTAGGGACACATACAGACTGAAAGTGAGGTGATGGAAAAAGATACTCTATGAAAATGGAAATCAAAAGAAAGCTGGAGTAGCAATTCTCATATCAGACAAAATAGCCTTTAAAACAAAGACTATTACAAGAGACAAAGAAGGACATTACATAATGATCAAGGGATTTATCCAAGAAGAAGATATAACAATTGTAAATATTTATGCACCCAGCATAGGAGAACCTCAATACATAAGGCAAATACTAAGAGCCATAAAAGGGGAAATCAACAGTAACACAATCATAGAAGGGGACTTTAACACGCCACTTTCACCAATAGACAGATCATCTAAAATGAAAATAAATAAGGAAATACAGCTTAAATGATACTTTAAACAAGATGGACTGAATTGGTATATATAACATTCCATCCAAAAACAACAGAATACACTTTCTTCTCAACTGCTCAATGAACATTCTCCAGGATAGATCATGTCTCAGGTCACAACTCAAGCCTTAGTAAATTTAAGAAAATTGAAATCATATCAAGTATCTTTTCTGACCACAATGCTATGAGACTAGACATCAATTACAGGAAAAAAAAATCTTTAAAAGATACAAACAAATGGAGGCTAAATAATACACTACTTAATAACCAAGAGATCACTTAAGAATTCAAAGAGGAAATCAAAAAATACCTAGAAACAAATGACAATGAAAACACGAGCACCCAAAACCTATGGGATGCATCAAAAGCAGTTCTAAGAGAGAAGTTTATAGCAATACAATCTTACCTTAAGAAACAATAAACACCTCACATAAACAACCTAACGTTACACCTAAAGCAACTAGAGAAAGAAAAAAAAATGCAACCCAAAGTTAGAAGAAGGAAAGAAATCATAAAGATCAGATCTAAAATAAATAAAAAAGAAATGACAGAAACAATTGCAAAGATCAATAAAACCAAAGCTGGTTCTTTGAGCAGATAAACAAAATTGATAAACCATTACCAAGACTCATCAAGAAAAAAAGGGAGAAGACTCAAATCAATAGAATTAGAAATGAAAAAGGAGAAGTAATAACTGACACTGCAGAAATACACAGGATCATGAGAGATTACTACAGGCAAATATATGCCAATAAAATGGACAGCCTGGAAGAAATGGACAAATTCTTAGAAATACACAACACTTCCAAGACTGAACCACAAAGAAATAGAAAATAAGAACAGACAAATCACAAGCACTGAAATGAAAACTGTGATTAAAAATCTTCCAACAGGGCTTCCCTGTGGCACAGTGGTTGAGAATCCACCTGCTGATGCAAGGGAAACAGGTTCGTGCCCCGGTCCGGGAAGATCCCACATGCCGCGGAGTCCAACAAACAAAAGCACAGGACCAGATGGGTTCAGAGGCGAATTCTATCAAACATTTAGAGAAAAGCTAACACCTATCCTTCTCAAACTGTTCCAAAATATAGCTGAGAGAGGAACACTACCAAACTCATTCTACGAGGCAATCACAACCCTGATACCAAAACCAGACAAAGATGTCACAAAGAGAGAAAACTACAGGCCAGTCTCACTGATGAACATAGATGCAAAAATCCTCAACAAAATACTAGCCAACAGAATCCAACAGCACATTAAAAGGATCATACACTATGACCATGTGGGGTTTATCCAAGGAATGCAAGGATTCTCCAATATACACAAATCAATCAATGTGATACACCATATTAACAAAATGAAGGAGAAAACCATATGATCATCTCAATAGATGCAGAGAAAGCTTTCAACAAAATTCAACACAGATTTATGATAAAAACCCACCAGAAAGTATGCATAGAGGGAATTTACTTCAACATAATAAAGTCTATATATGGCAAACCCACAGCCAACATCGACCTCAATGGTGAAAACTGAAACCATTTCCACTAAGATCAGGAACAAGATAAGGTTGCCCACTCTCACCACTATTATTCAACATAGGTTTGGAAGTTTTAGCCACAGCAATCAGAGAAGAAAAATAAATAAAAGGAATACAAATTGGAAAAGAAGAAGTAAATCTGTCACTGTTTGAAGATCACATGATACTATACATAGAGAATCCTAAAGATGCTACCAGAAAACTATTACAGCTAATTAATGAATTTGGTAATGTAGCAGGAAACAAAGTTAATGCACAGAAATTTCTGGCATTCCTATACATTAATGATGAAAAATCTGAAAGTGAAATTAAGAAAACACTCCCATTTACCATTGCAACAAAAAGAATAAAATATCTAGGAATAAACCTACCTAAGGAGACAAAAGACCTGTATGCAGAAAATTATAAGACACTGATGAAAGAAATTAAAGATGATACAAATAGATGGATGAGCCATGACCGCTGA
The DNA here is from genome assembly GCF_002837175.3 of Physeter macrocephalus. Classification (NCBI taxonomy): domain Eukaryota; kingdom Metazoa; phylum Chordata; class Mammalia; order Artiodactyla; family Physeteridae; genus Physeter; species Physeter macrocephalus. The sequence continues at coordinate 3,101,152 of NC_041225.1, read as the reverse complement.
GCCTGCGTGTCCGGAGCCTGTGCTCCACAATAGGAGAGGCCACAACAGTGAGAGGTCCGCATACCGCAAAAAAAAAAAAAAAGCTAATTAATGAATTTGGTAATGTAGCAGGAAACAAAGTTAATGCACAGAAATTTCTGGCATTCCTATACATTAATGATGAAAAATCTGAAAGTGAAATTAAGAAAACACTCCCATTTACCATTGCAACAAAAAGAATAAAATATCTAGGAATAAACCTACCTAAGGAGACAAAAGACCTGTATGCAGAAAATTATAAGACACTGATGAAAGAAATTAAAGAGGATACAAACAGATGGAGAGGGAGCCTGTGCTCCACAATAGGGAAGGCCCCACAAGTGAGAGGTCCGCATACCGCAAAAAAAAAAAAAAAAAAAAATTATAAAATATTGGTTATATTTCCTGTGCTATACAATATATCCTTTTATCTTATTTATTTTATACATGGTAATTTGTACCTCTTAAACCCCTACTGCTCTATTGCCCCTATCCCCACTTGTGACCACTTGTTTGTTCTCTATACCTGAGTGTCTGTTTTTGTTTTTTTATATTCATTCCCTTGTTTTATATTTTAGATTCTACACATAAATGATAACATAAGTATTTTTCTTTCTCTCTCTGACTTAGTGCACTAAACATAATAACCTCCAGGTCCATCCATGTTGCTGCAATGCAAAATCTTATTTTTTTATGGCTGAGTAATATCACATGGTATACATATATTATGTACACCTCATATTTTTTATCCATTCATCACTTGATGGACACTTAGGTTGCTTCTATATTTTGGTTATTGTAAATATTGCTGCTGTGAACATTGGGGAGCATATATCTTTTCAAATTAGTGTTATTGTATTCTTTGCATATATACCTAGGAGTAGAATCACTGGATCATATGATAGTTCTACTTTTAGACCTTAGGAAGCTTCATGCTGTTTTCCATAATGAATGCACCAGTTTAAATTTGTACCAGCAGTGTACTAGGGTTCTTCTTTCTTCACCTTTTTGTCAACATATGTTATTTGTGGTCCATTTCATGATAGCCTTTCTGACAGGTATGAGGTAAAATTTCATCCTGGTTTTGATTTGCATTTCCCTGATGATTAATGATGGTGAATATCTTTTCATGTGCCTGTTGGCCATGTGTTTGTCTTCTTTGGAAAAATCTATATTCAGGACTTCTGCCTATTTTTAAATTGGGTTGTTTGTTTTCTTGATATTGAGTTGTATGTACTGTTTATATATTTTGAATATTAACCCCTTATCAGTCATACCCTTTGAAAATGTTTTCTCTCATTCAGTAGGTCATATTTGCATTTAGTTGATGGTTTCCTTTGTTGTGCAAAAAATTTTAAGTATAATTAGGTCCAATTTGTTTATTTTGCTTTGGGTTCCTGTGCCTGAGGATACAGATCTAAAAAAACATTGCTACAATTTACATCCAAGAGCGTTCTGCAAATCCTTTCTTCCAGAAGTTTTATGATCTCTAGTCTTATATTTATGTCTTCAATCCATTTTGAGTTTGTTTTTGTATGTGGTGTCAAAAAATGTTCTAATTTCATTCTTTTGCACAAAGCTATTCAGTTTTCCCAGTATCACTTATTGAAGAGAGTCTTTTCTCCATTGTGTATTTTTGCCTCTTGTGTCATACATTAATTGACTGTAGTGTGAGGGTTCATTTTTGGGATCTCTATTCTGTTCCATTGATCTGTATGTTTGTTTTTGTGACAGGACCATATTGTTTTGATGGTTGTAACTTGTAGCATAGTCTGAAGTGAGTGAACATGATACCTTCAGCAATGTACTTTTTTCTCAAGGTTACTTTGGCTATTTGATGTTGTTTGTGGTTCCATATACATTTTAAGATTATTTGTTCTAGTTCTGTGAGAAGTGTTATGACATTAGATAAGTTTTGCATTAAATACGTAGATTCATTTGGGTAATATGGCCATTTTCACATTATTAATTCTTCCAGTCCAAGAGCATGAGATATCCTTCCATTTCTTTGTATCATCTTCAATTTTCTTCATCAGTATCTTACAGTTTTCACCGTATAGATCTTTTTCCCTCTTTTGTTAAGTTTATTCCTAGGTATTTTAATCTTCTTGGTGAGATTTTAAATGGGATTGTCGACTTGCTTTCACTTTCTGATTATTCATTAGTAGTGTATAGAAAAGTAGCAGATTTCTGCATACTTACCTTGTATCCTTGAACTTTACTTGATTTATTTACTAGTTCTAATACTTTTTTTGGGGAGTCTTTAGGGTTTTCTATATATAGTATGATGTCATCTGCAGATAGTTGCAGTTTTATATCTTCCCTTCCAATTTGGATGCCTTTTGTTTATTTATTTTTCTTGTCTGATTGCTGTGGCAAAGATTTTTAATACTATTTAATATAGAAGTGGTGAGAGTGGGTATTCTTGTCTTGTTCCTGATTTTAGAGGGAAAGCTTCCAGCTTTTCACCATTGAGTATAATGTTAGCTGTGGGTTTGTCATAAACAGACTTTATTATTTTAAGAAATATTCCCTAATACTAACTTTTATTATTAGTTTTCATTATGAATGGAAGTTGAATTGTGTCAAATGCTTTCTCTGCATCTACTGAGAAGATTATGTGAATTTTCACCTTCTTTTTGTTAATGTGGTGTATCACATTAATCGATTTGCAGATGTTGAACCATCCTTGCATCACTAGAATAAATCCCCTATGGTCATGCTGTATGATCCTTTTTATATATTGCTGGATTCAGTTTGTTAATATTTTGTTGAGGATTTTTGCATGTACATTTATTAGAGACATAGGTCTGTAATTTTCTTTTTTGTAATGTCTTTGTCTGGTTTTGGTATAACGGTAACAGTGGACTCAAAGAATGAATTTAGAAGAGTTTCCTCCCCTTCAACCTTTCTGGAATAGTTTGAGCAGTTCTTTATATATTTGGTAGAATTCCCCTATGAAGCCATCTGATTGATGGATTATTTTGGGGGAGGTTTTAAATTACAAATTCAGTTTCACTACTAGTGGTAAGGCTATTCAGATTTTCTGTTTCTTCCTAATTTAGGCTTGAAAAATTGTTATGTTTCTAGAAATTTATCCATTTTTTTCTAGGTTGTCCAATTTATTGGCATATAACTGTTCTAGTGTTCTCTTAACCTGTTTTATGGGCTGTTATTTCTCTTCTTTCACTTTTTATTTTGTTTATTTGGATCCTCTCTCTTCTTTTTCTTGATGATCCTTGCTAAAACTTATCAATTTTGTTTATCTTTTCAAAAACCAGCTCTTGGTTTCATTGATTTTTCCCCCTCTATATTATTTATGTTCACACTAATATTTCACATTTCCTTATATCTACTGATGTTTGTCTTTGTTTGTTCTTTCCCTAATTATTTAGATGGTAAGTTAGGTTGTTTAGTTGAGATTTTTCTTGTTTCTTGACATAGGGCTATATTGCTATAAACTTACCTATTGGAACTGCTTTTGCTGTGCCCAATAGATTTTGGATTTTTAAAAAAAATTTCATTTCCCTTGTTGTATCTCCTGATTTACTCTTTGATTTCTTCACTGACACATTGTTTTTTAGTAGCATGTCATTTAGTCTCCATGTGTTTATGTGTTTCCAATTTTAATTTTTCTAATTGATATCTATTTTTATACTGTTGTAGTTGGAAGATATGCCCAAATACAATTTCTATCCTCTTAAATTTGTTGAGACTTGTTTTGTGGCCTAGTGTGTGCTCTATATTGGAAAACGTTCCATGTGCCCTTGAAAGGAATGTGTATTCTGCTCTTTATGGATGGAATGTTTTCATCAGTCTGTACGATATGTCCATTTATGTAAATGAGGTGTTAAAATCCCCTACTATTACTGTATTATTGTCAATTTCTCCCTTTGTGTCTGTTAACATTTGTTTAATATATTTAGGTGTGCCTATATTAGGCAAATATGTATTAATAAATGTTATATCCTCTTAGTGTATTGATACATTTATTATTAATTAATGCTCTTCTTTGCCTGTTTTATAAACTTTGTTTTAAAGTCTACTTTGACTGATATGAGTATCACTACCTCAACTTTCTTTTTGTTTTTATTTGCATGAAATATCTTTTTCCATTCCCTCACTTTCAGTCTGTGTGTGTCTTTAGCTCTGAAGTGAGACTTTTGTAAGAAGCATATAGATGGATCTCTTATTTTCATCCAATTATCCACGCTGTGTATTTTTTGGAGCATTTAGTCCATTGACATTTAACGTGATTATTGCTAGGAGTGTACTTATTGCCATTTTGTTACTTGTTTTCTATTTGTTTTTGTAGTTCTTCTCTACTCTTTTCTTCTTTTAGTCTATTCCCTTGTGGTTTGATGATTTCCTTTGGTGGTATGCTTGTGTTTCCTTCTCTCTAGTTTGTGTGTATCTATTGTGGGTAAATCATCTGTGGTAAACATAAATTTCATATATGGTGACCTATAAATATATCTATTAGTTTTAAACTGAGAATGATTTAAGTTCAAACACATTCTTAAAGATCACATCTTTTACTTCCCTCCATCACATTTTATGTTTTTGATGTTATGTTTTATATTTTCATGTTTATCTCTTAACTGTTAATTGAAGTTCAATAAATATTACATTTCTTAATATTTAATCTTCCTATTAGCTTATTTAATTGTTTGATCTACAGCCTTATCTATATATTTGCCTTTAGGAGTGGAATTTTTCTTTTCCTATAAGTTCTTGCTTCTTCTAGCATTTTCATTTCCACTGAGAGAAGACACTTTAGCTTTTCTTTAGGGTTGATTTAGTATTGAACTCTTTTAGTTTTCATTGATCTTAGAAGTACTTTATATATCCTTTAATTCAGATAATAACCTTTCAGTGTAGAGTGTCAAGTAGTAGGTTTTTTGTTTGTTTTAGTATTTTAAATATATTATGCAAAGTTTTTTGCAGGAAAGTCACCTGATAGCTTTATGGGGGTTCCCTTGTATAAGACTCTTGTTTTCAGCTTTAGGAACTTTTCAGTCATAATTTTATCAAATGCATTTTCTGTCCTTTTCTCTTTCTCTTCTTGTTTTGGGACCATAGTAATGTGAATGTTAGTTAGCTTGCTGTTGTTCCAGAGGTCCTTTAAACTATCCTCATTTTCTAAAATTTCGTTTTCTTTTTTGCTGTTTTGATTATGTGATTTCCATTATTCTATTTTCCAGATTATGTATGCATTCTTCTGTATCACCTAGTCTGCTGTTAATACCTTCAGGTGTATTTTTTATATCAGTTATCTTATTTTTTATCTCTGGTTCTTATTTATATTTCTAGTTCCTCATTAAAATTCTCATTGTGTTCATCTATTTTTTCCAAGTTCAATTAGCAGTCTTGCTATTAATGCTTTGAACTCATTATCTGGTAAATTATTTATCTCTGTTTCATTATGAATTTTTTCCTTGTCCTTTCATTTTTTTCCTTATCCTTTCATATTAAACCAATTCCTTTGTCTTTTAATTTTGTTAAACTTTCTCTGTCTATGAATTTAGGTAAAACAGTTATCTATCCTGCTCTTGAAGAGGTGTCCTTATACAGGTGTGGCTCTATGCACCCTGTGTGTGCCCAGTGGCTTTTGTGGGAGAGCTGGATCTGAAGTGAGCATGGGTCATGTCTGCTCTCACCTTGTGCTAGCAGCTACCACCTTGGTGGGAAGTAAGACTGGAGATGGAGGAGCTTGAGCGAGAGTCAGTTGTGAGCCAGGGCTTCTCCTCTGCTGAGTGATTACCACAGCGCTCTAGGGGTGAGGTTAAGGCCAAAGTGGTCAATCAGAAGCCCAAGGGTCAGGTCCAAGCTGACCTCTAAGTGTGTGCTCTCCCTTGGCAATGACACCTCCAACCCTAGTGGAAAGCAGCACAGGTACTAGAGGGGCTGGAGCAAACACTAGGTGAAGTGCTGAGGTGCACTGGGACAGTCTCAGCAAACAGTCAGAGTCCCTGGCAGCTCCCAATCAACTGCCTCCACCTGCATGCTGGCAATGGCCAACTTCAACCTGTTCAGATACAGGGAAATGTCCAGGCCAGCTTCATTCCTACCATGTGTTCACACTCTCTTAATCAATGGCATCTCCACCTCAATGGAGAGCAGTACTGAAACTAGGGAGGCTGGAGTGGGCATCCAGTGAGGGATGGAGTGCATGCTGTGATGGTGTGGGCCAGTCAGTCAGAGCTCCAGGCATCTTTTATGTGACCACATTTGCATGCACTCTGGCAATGGCTGCCTTTGCCCTCTTCAGCGGCAGCGTCTGGTCCAGGCTGGTCCCATTTTCTCTAAGTGTGTTCTCTCTCTTTGGCAATGGTAGGCTTTGCCTTAGTGGAGAGCTTCTCCAGAGCAAGAGAGTCTGGAGTAGACCCCTAGTGTGGGCTGGGATGTGCAGTATGGTGGCCTTAGGAAACTGGCAAGAGACTCAGGCTGTTTTCAATCTGTTTGCTCTGCCTTATTCCTTGGAGTAAGCAAGCATCTATGCAGCTCTTCATGAGCAGAAACTTGGTTTCTTATAGCACTCTGGTAAGTCCGCTTGTTTTCAAACCAGCTAAGGAGACTTGTCTGTCCAGTGTTGGATTCCAGGGCTGTGGTGCCCAATTTGTGACCTGATGCCCTCACTCCTGATGGAAGATCCCTGAGCTTGTGATATCCCCCTCCTCTTCTGTGTCACCTACTAGGAGTGTGGGTCCCAAACTGATCACTTCTCCACACTTCCTACCCAATTTCATGTTGATATTTCTTTGCAACCTTCAATGTATAATAGCCTACTACCAGTCTTCAGTTTGTTTTCAGCAAGAGTTGTTCCACAGATAGTATATAAAATTATTTAGACCATATTCTTTGTTCCTGTGTATGTGACCTCGTCCCGTTTTTTTCTTATTTCAAGTGAGTTTATCTTAATCAAAATACCCTGATAGACTAGAAGGAAACGAAAAGGGCTGGATTAAGTTCCTCTAGCTAATATTAGTTAACTCTTCATCAGTAACTGCTCTCTATATACAAGGATTAAAATGTAAATAACATGAATATATGTGGGTACTTGTGCCGTAGTTGATTAATATCTGAGTGGGACCCTAATTCAAGATGGGATAAGCACATTGTCTTCCCTGAGAGACATAAAGACTGAATTCTTACATTGAACTTTTTATCAATTCTGCAATATATATTTTGAACCAGTTATTTAGATCCACAGAGTGGTCCTGTTATCAGTCCTTAAAAATGCTTACTTGGTTTGCAAATATTTTCTTCCATTCTGAAGGCTGTCTTTTCATCCTGTTTATGGTTTCTTTTGCTGTGCAAAATATTTTAATTTTAATTAGGTACATTTGCTTATTCATTTATTTTTCATTACTCTAGGAGGTGGGTCAAAAATCTTGCTGAGATTTGTGTCAAAGAGTGTTCTGCCTATGTTTTCCTCTAAGAGTTTTATAGTGCCTGACTTTACATTCAGGTCTTTAATCCATTTTGAGTGTATTTTTGTGTATGGCATTACAGAGTGTTCTAATTTCATTCTTTTACATGTAGTTGTGCAGTTCTCCCAGAATCAGTTATTGAAGAGGCTGTCTTTTCTCCATTGTATATTCTTGTCTCCTTTATCAAAGATAAGGTGACCATATGTGCATGGGTTTATCTCTGGGCTTTCTATCTGTTCCATTGATCTATATTTCTGTCTTTGTGCCAGTACCATATTGTCTTGATGACTGTAGCTTTGTAGTGTATTCTGAAGTCAGACAGCCTTATTCCTCCAGCCCCATTTTTCTTTCTCAAGATTGCTTTGGCTATTCAGGGTCTTTTGTTTTTCCATACGAATTGTAAAATTTTCTGTTCTACTTCAGTGAAGAAAGCCCTTGTTAATTTGATAGGAATTGCTCTGAATCTGTAGATTGCTTTGTGTAGTATAGTCATTTTCACAATATTGATTCTTCCAATCCAAGAACATGGTATATCTCTCCATCTGTCTGTGTCATCTTTGATTTCTTTCATCGGTATCTTATAGTTTTCTGAGTAGAGGTCTTTTGCCTCCTTAGGTAGGTTTATTCCTAGGTATTTTATTCTTTTTGTTGCAATGGTAAATGGGATTGTCTCCTTAATTTCTCTTTCTGATATTTCATTGTTAGTGTACAGGAATGCAAGTGTATGTATACCTGAATCACTTTGCTGTACAATAGAAATTAACACAACATTGTAAAGCAACTATACTCCAATAAAAATTAATTGAAAAATAAGTAAATCAAAAGGCTTACTTTGATTCATCTTTAAATTTTATGAGGTCCTACAATATTATTTTTGAGTGTGTGTGTATGTGTGTGTATATAGATTTTTCATTCTCTGAATCTAGTTATTTGATGAAAATATATTTGATATCAAATTTTAATATAACAGGAAACCATATTCAATTATTATAAATTGATAGAATATTAATATTTTTCCAGATTATCCAAAAATCCTCAACCTATTTTGTAAAATATAAGTAAAAGACTACTAACAATATAGATAACAATTTCAAAGGATTTCAAAATAATATAACTTATGAAAAAGTACTCATGCAATTATGTAATAATTAATTCATTAGTTCACCAAAGAGATATAGTTTCAGGTGGGAATTATGTTTACAATTAATAGTATTGTATACTACTATAGTATTATAGTGTAAACAAACACGGAAACTATATGCGCAAGATACACACTAAATGCTAACAAATTATTTAAAATAAAATAAACAAAAATAAATTTTAAAATGATTCCAAATTTTTTATTTAATAAATATCTAACAAAAATGTATTCTGATCCAACAACTTTACTAGGTAAATGGAAAAACAGATAATGATATGCTTAAGGTGAAGAACTTCATTTTATCTCCAGCTGTCTAGAATGTATTAGCGTAATGATTCTTTGGTAAGAACACATTAGGCAATTCAAAACCCACCCACTGAGGAGACAACAAAATATTAATATAATCTGCTTTACATCACTGACAAGCTCACACAATAATAATAAAATGAGGCCAAGATCTGGCCTGCAGACATTTATTAATTTGGAAAGGGCTAGAGATGTTTAGTTGTAGTTTAAAAAGCCTAAGAAACAAGAGTTGAACCTTAGGACTCACCAACAATTGAGACCTGACTAAATACTGAAAGACTACACCCTAGGAATAGGTGTGAACCAAACGGAAATAGCCTTCCTATGAGCTGTGGCCCAGCATCTACTCTTCTAGGTGCCACATACACACAAGAAATCCCTAGATTCTTAGCACCCCTAGGTGCCTATAAGAAGCAAAATAAAATTCTGTCTGAAGAGACAAATCATTTTCCTAAACCTCAAATAATTTCCACAAATAATATTTTTAACACAGTGTCTGGAACACAAAGATATCAGACATAAGAAAATCAATACAGTGAAACATACAGAAACAAAAACAATTACAAAAAAGAATAATAATCAGGGAGACTGTAGATATTTATGGATCTTAATATTACAAATTTTAAAGTACTTAGGTTTATTATGTTCAAGAAGATAAAATACATGTATATCAGCAAAGAGCAATAGATTCTATAAATAAAGCAGATTATTATAGTATGGTATATAATTAAGGGTTTTTCATGCATACTAAGAAACTACTGGACGAATATTTTAAAAATAAATACACACCTAAATACCACATAGTAAAACAATTAAAGTTAAAACAAAGAGAAACTGGAAAATAGCTAAAGTAATGAGAAAAGAGAGACAGACAGACAGAGAAACAGAGAAATGCTTCCCAAAACAATTTAACAGAAAAAAAAAGCTAGATATGTGAGGTGATAGAGTTTATTTAACTAATCTGTGATAATCATTTTATAATGTATGCATATATTGTACACTTTAAAAAACAATTTTATTTGTTAATCATACTGTTAATCATAATCATTATGATTTGTTAATCATAAAGCTGTTTAAAATTTTTAAATAAAAAATAAAACAGTAACAACATCAACAGCAAAAACAAATTAATTGAGAACTAATCTCTCAAAATAATTAATGAATGTTGGGAGAAAATATAATAATATATTTTATGTACTTAAAAAGTATGGTGCCAATGTACAATACTGTACTTAACACAAATATTCCTCAGGAATGAAGGTTGAATAAAAATATTTTCAATTAAATTTTAAAAAATGAGATAATTTGTGAACAGCAGGCCCACACTAAAGGAAATACTAAAAGTCATAATAGTCTTAATGAAATATGTATAAAAGGGTACCGGATATAATTCAGGGAGCAGTAAGTAGAATTAAATATTTTAAGGTGTTCAGGAAGAAACTGAAAATATAACCTAACATTAAATTTTGTAATTTAAGGTTGTAATTGCTTTCTCTCAAATAAGTAGTAAAACTTAAATATCTGAATTATAAATTAAAGAAAGAAAAATGAAAGAATATAAAATTTAACACAATTTTGTTTCTGTTTTTATAAACTAGAAACAAAAGGAAAGACAATCTCAAAAGGAAATTAAGAAAATAATTGCATAAATAGTAGCATCCAAAAGAATAAAATACTTGTGGATACATTTAACCAAGAAAGTGAAAAACTTGCCCACTGAAAGCCATAAAACCTTCCTGAAATAAATTAAAGAAGACCTAAATAAATGGAAAAACATCAAACATCCATGGATTGAAAGACTTAATATTGTTAAGATGTCAATATCACAAAAATTGATCTATAAATTGAATGCAATCCTTATCAAAATTCCAAACATTTTTCCCCCAGAAATGGAAATGCCAATTCTCAAATTCTTATGGATTTTCAAGCATCCTGCATATTCAAAGCAATCTTGAAAAATAAAAATGAAGTTGCAGGACTTAGACTTTCCAATTGCAATATAATTGAGAGTATAGAAATAAACAAAAACACTTATTACTAACTGATTTTTTATTAAGGTGTCAAGACCATTCACAGAGAAAGAAAAGTCTTCAACACTTACACAGTAGGATAACTGGATTTCCACATGCAAATGAGTGAAGTGGAAGATTTTACTATACCTCTCCCAGAAACATATCAAAAAATCAAAAAAACACAAGAACAAAATCTCAGTAAGGTTATGTAAGGGTTTGGCAACACAATTAATGAACTTTATTTACTGGATATACATAGATCACTTCACTGAACAACTTCATAATGCCCATTCTTTTTAAGAACACAAGGAATATTTGTGAAAATTATCTGCTTTATTATTTGATTTGTAAGAATTAAATAATGTCCTTCAATTCACTGATGCAAAGAATGAGACAAAATTAAATTACATTTACCTCTAGTTTTCTTTCCTCTCCCCATTTTTCAGAATTCAATCAGTTCCTTATTATTGAGGCATTCTATTTTGTCATCTTAATACCATTGTTAGGTTTAGTCTAAGGCTAAGATTTTTAGCTTGTTGCCAGATCCTTTGTCATAGTTTTTAGGTGAACTCTTGGCATGCTTAAGATGGTCTCAAGTAAAAAATATTTCTAAGCTTCTTAATGTTCAAATTCACTTTTCCATAGCTTTCATTGTTGAAGCTAATATAAAATTGGCTAAATATAAAAGTCTTGGCTTACTCTGTCTTCCTTTGAGTGTTTTAGGTATTGCTATATGTCTTTTGTGACATTGAATTTTTCTGTGAATAAATCTGAGGCAAATTTTATATATTTTTTTACTCTTATAAGTTGCTTAATGTTTTTAACCTGGCCGTGGATGAAATATTTATATTTGAAGGCTAAATATTTCACTAGGGTATACTGTGGTATTGACTCTTCTGTATCTGTTATCTTTTGCATATGTTGTCTACATACCTATAATTTTTTTAATTTATTGAAAGTATTCTCAAATTATATACCTAATATATTTTATATTTATTGTTTAAACTTTCTTCTCCATGTGCTCCAATTAGGCATATATACATATCTATTTGAACTACTTTGCACACCTGTTGTTTCTTTCTTTATTTCCTTGGTCTTTTAAAAATGTTTCCTTTGGCTTTACTTTGCTTTGCTAGTTTCTGTACACCATGTCTCTTAACTCTTTCTTTCACAGTCTCTATTCTTTCCTTCCATTTTATATCTTCATTCCCATGTTGTATTGTTGATTGCTTTACTTCTTTACTGAACTCTGCCAATTCATATTTTATTCTCTTACCTTGACTGGTTTGTAGAGTTCTGTCATGGGAACAATTTCTTTATTACTACTGATTTAATTTATTGCAAAGTAGTTGGTCAAAACTGTATTAGATCTGTGACATCATGTAGATCTGATGACTGATTTTTATGTATTTGTAAGTTATGCTTTTATTTTTAGAGAGTATCCCCTTAAGAGATTTTTAGTGCTGGTACTATGCTAGAGGACTTTGCTGAATGTGTTTTATATAGGAAATATTACTCTCTGAGTAGGTCCAGGGTATGTCCAGAATAAATTTCACAAATGTTTTCTCCTTTGATGATATGGAGACTATTGTTTCCTGCAAATACTGTTGACCAGTGGGATCCTATGGGCATTTCTAATTCTCCACTTCTTCAGTAGATTTCAGTAGATGGTGCTCAATCCAATTTCAATAGCCATCTTGCATATATGGGATATTGATTATGTTTTACAATATGACTCTTTTACTTTAAAAAAGTGGAATTTTGCTGGCATTTTCTAGGAAATTTCTGCTGTTCTCTCAACACTCTCTACACTTCTTTTTTTGTAACATCCTATATGGGGCTTTTAGCCAATCTCAGGTGATTTGTCAATTTTTACTTAATTTTGGTCTATGGAGTATTTCTGTCACCATTTTAACTGATAATTAATTTTTTTGTTTGTTTAACACTGTATCTTTGTTTCCTTTGTTAGGTTTCCCAAAAGGGAAAGATGCTAAGATTGAAATATTATATTATTGTGCCTGAAACTTTGAGTCATTTTAATTTTAGCCTTTAAAAGAGGAAAGTTCATGAGCTCCTGGTTCTTGGGTTGCTTGGAGCTCCCCTATTTCCAGGGTGTTCCAAGATATTACTGTTCAAATCTTGAATTTTAGTATCCTGAAAATAAATTACTCTTTTTTCTTTTTTCTTTTTTTTGCTTAAGCTATCCGTGACCACCCAAAGAATTATTAAAATAGAATGCTGATATCATAACATTATTTAAACTAATTTTCAAATAAATTTTTGACTGTGTGTATGTGTGTATGTGTAAGATAATAGTCCCTTTAGGGTACATTCTATGTTATAATATAGCTTAATCTTGATCTGGGCATATGTGACCTTTTAACAATGCTGACAACTGTCAGCTTTATATCTTGGTATATCTCAAGAATAAAGAGAGTTTCTTTTATTTCTTCCACTAGACATTTTAAGAGATTACTTATTTCAATAATGTTTCTGACATAGATATCATATTAAAATTTTTCAATTGTCCAAAAATACCCTTTCAATAATAATGCAAAATGCAGCCAAGAATAATATGATGCACTTGGTTCTTTTATCGCTTTAGTAACCTTTAATCTCTTTTCATTCTTGAACAGTTTCTTCAACTTTTAAAAGAATATTTACCTACAAGATTATAAAATTTTCCACAGTCTGGAATTCTATGATTGAACTTTCATTATTAGGTTCAGCTTAAACACTTCTGTGAGAATACTGCAGTTAGTTGATGTTGTACTCTTGTGATTGCATATCAGAAAGCACATATTCTTCCTTTGATCCATTTTTGATGATACTAAGTTTAATGACTTATTTAACTTACAGTTAATTATATTTGTATTGTAAATATATATTTTTATTCTCGTAATTAATAACTAATCCGTGGGGTGATAGTTTGAAACTTTTGGAAAGTCTTATTACCCAACAGTTTTTTACAAATTGTTCAGCATCTTTTAAAACTACTAATGATTTGCCTGTATCAGTTATTGCATTAATGATTACAAAATCTTAATTTTCTGAATAATATAATCTTTACACATTTAATAGCTGACTTCTGTAGAGAAGAGTTTTTCCTTTTCCACCTCAGCCTTCTTTATAATTTTGATAATCACTAGGAGTTACATATTTTTTGTTGTTGTCATTGAGTATGTGATAACCCATTATCATCATGAATCTTTTTTATGATCAAAATTTATCCCATGGGAGTCCCTTCATTCATCTTGTTTCTTTTGGTATAACTCCATTAGTTTCCAGGTACACTCTTGCTTGTTTTCACAGAAAGATGTAGTAGGGTGATATCATTCATTCCCTGCCTCTGCTCTGATATCAACTTTTGTTTGTTTGTTTGTTTGTTTGTTTGTTTTTGGAGAATCCACATCTTTTAAAATGGGGAATGGGATTTAGAATGTAAGATCTGGGCATATTGGGTTTGTTCACTGCTTCAGGGCTACTGGTGGCTGAAGATCTTTTCAGTGAACAGAGCTAGGAAATAAAATATTAAAAACTCAGTGTTTATTATGACAGCTCCAACTCCAATCAACCATCATAGGGTACTTCACTTTTTCCCAATCCATAATTATGTCTCTCTTCTCTTACAGTGATAAACCTGGGTTCCAGAAGATCAGCATATTTATTTATTTGCTTTACACGAAAATACATGCATCATATTATCATAATTACTATACTAATATCTCTACCAAGAGCAAGCTTACCAAGTAAAGTTCAGATTTCTTTACAGGTCTTTTGTTCTTAGACTATATCACAGTAAAGATGCAAAAGGCAAAGATACAAGTATTTGAAGTAACTATTTTTTGATGTAGCTTGATTAGCAATATAATATATCATTAAATTCATTTGTTTCTTTTTGTATTCAGTTTTGTTTGATATTTGTCAATCTTGAATAAATTTTAATTTTTAGATGAATAAAATAAGTACTTGTGCCAAAATAATAAAACTTTCTATTTAAAGAAGTGTTACTCTCATATCTATCATTTTGTACTCTCTTTCTGGCCTTTATTTAAAAAAATTAATATACACAAATCATACATATAGTCTTTGGTACCTTGCTTTTTTATTTAATAATATATCCTTGCTTTTTATTTAATAATATATGTGTATGCTCTTTTATTTTTATGGCTGTACAATCTTCAACTAAATAGATTTATCTTTGACTCTTCAACAAATCTTCTACATGTTTTGCAAATGCAAATATCACAATAAGTAAAATTCTGCATATTGTTTCACATAGGTGGAAATAAATTACAGACTTAGATTTCTGGGCCAAAGAATAAATGTATAAATAGCTTAGTTAGAAACTGTCAAATTCCTCCTATGAGTAAGAGTGCTTGTTTTCTCACAGCCTTAATATATGTGTGTTGATCTGATAGATAAGAAAAACTATCTGGGAAAATCACTTTTTAAATGACTGCTTGCTTTATTTGTTGGTTCTAATAGGTTTCTTTCTTTTTTTTCTTTTCTTTTTTTTTTTTTTTTTTTTTAGTGATTTTCTTGCCGTTTACAAGCCAACAACCATAACATCATGGATTACTCAAGGTACAAGGTTTCAGGAAAAGACATGTATGCTTTACCTTCGTTAATGGAGATTATTAAAATTATACACAAAAACACGAGAAAACAAGTATCATTGATTTCTTGTTAGTAAGAATTTGGGAGAGAATTCATTTGGGCTGATAGCCAGGTGAGATTTTACTGTAGAAAGGTAATTACTTTGTTACTTGAAGACAAAATGCATGCAGTATCTTGTTTTTTTTACTAGAAAATGTTCTTATCATGCCCTTTTAATTTCTAAATCACAGGCTACATAGTGTGCAAAGCGATTTTATCTTACTTCTAATATGAGAAGTAAAATTGGTGAAAGTCAACTGTTGATGGGCTAACACAGATTCTGTTATCGTTAGAACTATTATTAGTTCACAATTTATCTCCATGAAGAGGTTGTACACGAACTGTCATAGTCTTGAGTTAGACTCACTGCACCTAACTGAAACTGTAAAGTCAAGTTCAGGAATCAGCTTCTGCATTTTGGATAAGTGCTTTCTACCATCCTTCTCACATATAGAGAGACCTAGCAGTATTTATTTTTCTATTTCTAGAAAAAAAAAAAAAGAATGACTGAGAAATAGACAGAGTGAAAATTAGCTTTTAACTTCTTCATACAGTCCAGAAAAATGTCCAACTGAAATTCACAAACAGAAAATAATTTCCAGTTTTATCTTAGAACATTGGAGAGAGTTTCCTAATCATATTATATGTTACAATTTAAGTGATAAAAATCAGAAGTTTTTAAAGTGAAATTAAACATTAGTATTTCCCTAAACTTAGATTTTAATTTTACAGGTTGGAAAATGAAGTTTCATTACCAAAAGTTGATGTCAATATTGTCGATGTAGCTATAAAAATGCAGATAAAGTCATGCATACCAAGCACTTTTATGTTTTGCAAACACTCTTCACAACCACATTAAAGATAGCTTGCAACCCTCTGTTCATGAAATATTAAGAAACAGGTGTGAGGACAGTAGCATAATGTCTCTTCCTGGCAGAAATCTGCTTGTATTTGCTTTTGAAAACCCAACTCTTAACCAAAGTTCCATGTCCATGCTGATCTCTCTCGTTTCCTCTAGACCCAAATCTTATCTCTCATTTGAAAGACCTTAAATACACACTACTCTGCTTTTTCACGAGACCAATGTGTGTGTCAATAAATTTAAAACATTAACATGTTGTCTTTTTCTTGTCATTTCTAGCCTTTTTTCCCCATGTATTCAACCATTAAAAAATGAATCATCCTTGTTTATAGCCTTCAAGAAGGAAAAATACAGAATAGATATATACTGTGTTTACAGGGAGTAGAAATAAATGTTAAAATGGCTTACATTAAAAAGGTGAAATTTGTGACACCTGTGAAAGAAAAAAAATTACTTCCTTGTTTCATGGATAAACTCCCTCATTCTTGATCATCTGCTGGGTAAGTAATCAGCTTAAAATTTCTACTGGGAAATCTGGAGGTCCCAGGTATCTTGAACTTGCCTCAGATTTAGTCTAGAGATCATTGAAATCCTGGGGTAAAATGTGATTTTCAATATAATAGAGTTTAACTGTGTGGTAGATTACAGAGTCCCAGATTCAATGTTGAGGTGAATAGTACTGTGTTCTGAAATTATATTTAATGGACAGCCCCTGACTTTTCATTCAATAAAGGCTCCATGAGTCTTCACAGAGAGCCCCAAGCCTCCTTAGAGCCACTTTCAACACTTCTAATAGAGTTCAACTCATTTTCCAGTTGAGAAACTTATCTACAAGGACAAGTCAACAACTTCAAAGTCACTTATTTAATCAGGGACAGAGTTAGAAGTAGAATCTGACATCTATTAACTTGAGTTTTTTGTTTACTCTAAAAATTAAGATTGGTCTATAGATGTGACTTTATCCAAAAGCCAAAGTCTTGATATATCTAGGATTTCTTTTCCATTTGCCAGTTGGACTTTTTATCCTACTCTTTATGATAAAACATTTTAATAAGGAAAAATAAAAGGAGAGAAGTTGTTAGTAAAATGAAGGGAGGGGGAATGGAAGAAAAGAGGTAAATAGATGGTTGCAGGTGGCCAATATTACACATCTCAGAATTTTGCCCAAGGTTTTCCTTTGGGTTCGCTGATGCTGTAAAAACAATTTTTGTCAGTTGCTCCTAGGCTATGCTGGCTGGCTTTCCTTGCTTGGTCATTCTAAGATGACTTCTATCCTGTGATGCTATTCTAAACCAATTACTAAGTTAGACCAACACAAAACATGTGGAAAGCCTCAGAGAGCTGAGAGAGAGAGACAAGATAACAGGATCAATTGTGATCCCTGACAGTGAGTATATTATCTTCTGGGACACACCACCACTATCAAATCTCTCAGCTACTCCATGACCATACCTAGACAATTAGGGAGAGTTTCAGGGGAAAACTTTTCCCCTAACATATAATATCAACATCTTAATCAGAAATAATACTAACATGAAGTTCCTAGGATCACAAACATTTTTTTAAAAACACAGATATATTTTACCTAATGACATACATGTTTACAAATATGTATAGATTTATGCTTTATAGAACAATACATTTCATTAAATAAAGAGTCCATGTTTGGACTCTTCTTATTTTAATATTTTGTCCTATTTTCATACCATGTGTCTAATCAACGTTCTAATTTTAGGGATTGAATACACAGGCAATAGCATTTCAAATAAAACTAACTTTTATTACATTAATTGAATGTGAACAAATGAAAGTTTATACTCATATTACATCTTAAGTTAGTTAGTAAATGGTTTGAACTTTTGATTCAAAGCAAAAATTAACTTTATAAAATATTTGGTACTGGTTTTTAAGCACATTATGTTTAGTTCATTCAATATTTACTAGAAATATTACTGTTACAGATGACCTGGTGTCAGGATGTAAACTGACATTCTTTTCTTAATTCAAAGTCTGTGCTTTTAATCTTTCTAGAACTTTATCAAAGATTATTTACTTGGATTAGCATCAAGTAGCCTGGCCTGAGAACTGTTCCTATCTGATTAACATTATTATAAAGATTTTATAGTGAGAAAGTGAAAAAAAAAACAAAAAAAAAATTATAGGTATAGGATTAGCAATAATAGTTTATGTTTTACATTATCTAGAGCAGCTAACTATAGTGAAAAAATCACTGTGAATAGGAAACAGGGGCATATTGGAGTTTAAAAAAGATACATTTTTATGAAAGATTTATGTAAAACTTAAGACCACTCCAGCAATACCAAAGATACCCTAACAAGAAAGGATTTCCTGTAACATTTTGAAGAGTATGTGTGTGTATGTATGTTTCTACCTCTTTGTTTTCTCAAAATAGGTCTCTCTGTTTCTTCTTTCAGTGGTTTTTACATTTTTGATTACAAAATAATCCAGCATGTCTAGGAAATACCCTTCAAAAACATTTTATGTGCATGAAATATCTCAAAATTCTTGGAGAAAATTTTATTACAATGAGTACAGTTATATACTTTTAAAACAAAAATAAATTTCTTGCTTATTTTGTGTGTGCTAAAAATAATATCTTTTATATTTTGTATTAAAGTGTCTTTTGACAAAACTGCATCAGATAAGGACAATATTTAATGTCACAGATAAAATAATATTTTGATGTAAAAATAATTGTTTAAATCATTTAATCATATTAGATTTGAGTATAACTCTGTATAGAAAGGACTTTATTTAAGAAAATGTTTTCCTCTTTGTATCAATTCTTTGCAGTCAATTTACAATTACAATTTATACAAATCTAGTTCAACAATCAGTAGAAACATTGGCTCCATCTCTTTCTACTTTATTCTCAGCACTTTGCTTCCTAAATTTGCTCATGCTAAAAATGGCTACTGAACTCAGCCATTACAATTTCATTCATGTAGCAGGAAAAAGGACATACAAAAACAAGTGAATTGTGTTTCTGGTTGGGTCAGGTCCTTCAAAACTATCTTCTTAGGTGTCTCATACAATATTTCCATTTACATCTGTTTGGCCAGAATTTAGTCATGTAGTTGCAGTGGAAGTTGGGAAGTATAATCTCTTAGCTAGGTGCATCAAAATCCTTCACAGAATACCAAGAAAGAATATGATATTGGGCAGGACCCTGTGGGACTCCTTGAAAAGCCTTTCTGTGTCCCCCATTTCTTTGATTACAGGAAATAGGCTTCATTCAGCCTCCATGACCTTCCCGGAGTTCCAATAAGCAGGTTCAATCAGTTGTTAATTAGGAAAGGGAGGGGATACAGAGACAAGGGAGGACTGGTCAAGAGAAAAAATAGTGCAGCCTTGGGGCAGGGTCCTAATTGCCCATCAAGGGATATACATACCAATATGTTTGAGTTGTTTTGCAGATACTGAAAACCCCACTAGGTAGTAGAAGTTAACACTATGATACTCACAAGCACTTAGACCCCAGACCGGTTGGAAACAGGAAGTTGATGATGCTGACTCACACTTAACGTCACCACCAACCAGTTAGAAGAATGTCCACGAGCTGATCACCCTCTTTGAACCATTACTATAAAACTTCTCACTACCCCCTCCAGGTAGGGACACATTTTTTTTGAGGACATTAGCCCACTGTGGCCTCTTTTGCCTAGCAAAGCAATAAAGTTATTATTTTCTACTTCACCCAAAACTCTGTCTCCAAGAATTAATTCAGTGTTGGGGTACAAAGGCCAGATTTGGCTTCAAATATTGTGTGGCAACTCATTCTCTCAGCCACAAGATAGAGAAAATGAGTCAGATAAACCAATTATTTTTATTACATTTTAATCCTAAGTATGTTTTCTCTTAAGATATAATTAATGATAAACTTTCTATATGAGTTTGCTAGGGTAATCATAACAAAATACCACAGACTGGGTAACTTAAGAAAAATTAATTTTCTCAAAATTTTGAAGATAATAAACTCAAGATCAAGGTGTGGAAGGGTTTGATTTCCTCTGAGGCTGCTTTCCTTGGCTTACAGATGGCTGGCTTCTTGCTGTGTTCTCACATGGGCTTTCCTTGCACATGAGCCCCTAATATCTCTTCACGTATCCAAATGTCCTCTGTTTATAAGGACAACAGTCAGATTACATTAGGGTCTCCCTAACAGCCTTAATCACCCTTTAAAGGCCCTGTTTCTCAAGACAGTCACATTATGAGGAACTGGCATTTAAGGCTTTAACATGAATTTTGGGGAGACACAACTCAGCCCAAAACACTATACTTTAGGAATGCAGTGGAAACAAAAAGATAAATTCAAACTTCAATATAATTAATTTTATTATACTAGATAGCATAATGAATTTGGTGAAATGGACTTTTGGCTCTTTTTACTATTTATATTGTTATTTTTTCACTACTTCTACCAGTTTCTCCCCTGTTTCACTTCCTTAAAGAGAAAAGAATATGTCCTACTTTACTTTTTTTCTAATTCAGAAACTAATAATTTCTATGTTAAAATGAAATATTACATAATTATATACTTCAGTGATTCACAAATGAAGGCTCAACTGCCTTATTATGGCTTATCTACACAATAAATTTTTCTTTTTTTTTTGAGAAAATGATAGTTTTATTTTCAAAAGATAGTGTGTATAATGCATTGGAGATTGAATCCTTTCCACCAGTTTAGACTTATAAGAAACATTTTTAATACCTATTTTAATTTAGATGCATATATATATATATACATTTTCTTATTGGCATATATTTGTTTTACAATGTTGTGTTAGTTTCTACTGTACAACAAAGTGAAGTAGGGTTCCCTGTGCTATATGGCATATCTTCAGTAGGTATCTATTTTATACATATTAGTGTATATATGTTAATTCCAAACACCTAATTCATCCCACCCACCCTTTGCCCTCTTGCTATCCATTCATTTGTCCTCTACATCTCTGTCTCTATTTCTGCCTTACAAACTGGCTCATCTGTACCAATTTTCTAGATTCCACAAATAGGCACTAATATACAATATTTGTTTTTCTCTTTCTGACTTAATTGACTCTGTATGATAGTCTCTAAGTCAATCCATGTCATTACAAATGACCCAATTTCATTTATTTTTATGGCTGAGTAATATTCAATCCTATATATATACCACATCTTCTTTATCCATTCATCTGTCAATGGACATTTAAGTTGCTTCCATGACCTGGCTATCGTAAACAGTGCTGCAACGAACATTGGGGTGCATGTACCCTTTTGAATTATGGTTTTCTCTGGGTATATGCCCAGTAGTGGGATTCCTGGGTCATATGGTAATTCTATTTGTAGTTTTTGAGGGAACCTCCATACTGTTCTCCATAGTGTCTTTGCCAATTTACATTCCCACCAACAGTGGAAGAGAGTTCCCTTTTCTCCACACCCTCTCCAGCATTTATTCTTTGTAGATTTTCTGATGATTCTCAATCTAACTGGTGTGAGGTGATACCTCATTGTGATTTTGATTTGAAATTCAGTAATAATTAGTGAAGTTGAGCATCTTTTCATGTGTTTATTGGCTGTCTGTATGTCTTCTTTGGATAAATGTCTATTTAGGTCTTCTGCCAATTTTTGGATTGGGTTGTTTGTTTTTTTTGATATTGAGCTGCATGAGCTGTTTTTATATTTTGGTGATTAATCCTTTGTCCATTGATTTGTTTGCAAATAGCTTCTTGCATTCTGAGGGTTGTATTTTTGTCTTCTTTATAGTTTTCTTTCCTGTGCAAAAGCTTTTAAGTTTCATTAGATCTCATTTGTTTATTTTGGTTTTTGTTTCCATAAGTCTAGTTCTTGGGGCAAAAAAGATCTTGCTGTGATTTATGTCCAGGAGTGTTCTTCCTATGTATTCCTCTAAGAGTTTTATAGTGTCCAGCCTTACATTTAGGTCTTTAATCCATTTTGAGTTTATTTTTTGGTATGGTGTTAGGGAGTGTTCTAATTTCATTCTTTTATGTGTAGCTGTCCAGTTTTCCCAGCATCACTTATTGAAGAGAATGTCTTTTCTCCATTGTATATCCTTGCTTCCTTTCTCATAGGTTAGGTGACCATAGGTGAGTGGGTTTATTTCTGGGCTTTCTATTCTGTTTCATAGATCTATGTTTCTGTTTTTGCACCAGTACCATACTGTCTTGATGACTGTAGCTTTGTACTATACTCTGAAGTCAGGGAGTCTGATTCTTCCAGCTCCGTTTTTTATTTTCAGGATTGCTTTGGCTATTCAGGGCCTTTTGTATCTGCATACAAATTTTAAGATATTTTGTTCTAGTTCTGTGAAAAATGCCATTGGTAATTTGAAAGGGATTGCATTGAATCTATAGATTGCTTTGGGTAGTATAGTCATTTTCACAATATTGATGCTTCCAATCCAAGATAATGGTATATATCTCCCTCTATTTGTGTCTTTTTTGATTTCTTTCATAGGTGTTTTATAGTTTTCTGAGTACAGGTCTTTTACTTCCTTATGTAGGTTTATTCCTAGGTATTTCATTCTTTTTGTTGCAATGGTGAATGGAATTGTTTCCTTAGTTTGTCTTTCTGATATTTTGTTGTTAGTATATGGGAATGCAAGAGATTTCTGTACATTAATTTTGTATCCTGCTACTTTAGCAAATTCATTGATTAGCCCTAGTAGTTCTCCAGTGGCTTCTGTAGGATTTTCGATGTATAGTATCAAGCCATCTGCAAACAGTGACAGTTTTACTTCTTCTTTTCCAATTTGGACTCTTTTTATATCTTTTTATTTCTGATTGCTGTGGATAGGACTTCTAAAGTTAGGTAGAATAAAAATGGTGAGAGTGGGCATCCTTGTCTTGTTCCTGATCTTAGAGAAAATGTTTTCAGATTTTCACAACTGAGAATGATATTTGCTAAGGGTTTGTCATATATTGCCTTTAATATGTTGAGGTAGGTTCCCTTTATGCCCACTTTCTGGAGAGTTTTTATCATAAATAGGTGTTGAACTTTGTCAAAAGCTTTTTATGCATCTATTGAGATCATCATATGGTGTTTATTCTTTAATTTGTTATCATGGTGTATCACATTGATTCATTCATTTGTGTATATTGAAGAATCCTTGCATACCTGGTATATATCCCACTTAAGCAAGGTGTATGATCCTTTTAATGTGTTGTTGGATGATGTTTGCTAGTATTTTGTTGAGGAATTTTGCATCTATATTCATCAGTAATATTGGTCTATAATTTTCTTTTTCTGTAATATTTTTGTCTGTTTTTGCTATGAGGGTGATGGTGCCCTTGTAGAATGAGTTTGGGAGTGTTCATTCCTCTGCAACTTTTTGAAAGAGTTTGAGGATGATGGGTGTTAGCTCTTCTCTAAATGCTTGATGGAATGCACCTGTGAAGCCATCTGCTCCAGGACTTTTGTTTGTTGTATGAGTTTTAACTGCAGTTTCAATTTCATTTCTTATGATTGGTTTGTTCATATTTTCTATTTTTTCGTGGCTCAGTCTTGGAAGACTAAGACTGAATTTGTCCATTTCTTCGAGGTTTTTCATTTTATTGGCATATTGTTGCTTGTAGTATTCTCTTATGATGCTTTGTATTTCTGCAGTGTTCCGTGTAACTCCTTTTTCATTTCTACTTTTATTGATTTGAGTCCTCTCCCTCTTTTTGTGATGAGTCTGGCTAAAGGTTTATCAATTTTGTTTATCTTCTCAAAGAACGAACTTTTAGTTTTATTGATCTTTGCTATCATTTTCTTTGCTTCTATATCCTATATTCTCCTCTGATCTTTATGATCTCTTTCCTTCTACTAACTTTGGGGTTTTTTTTGGTTGTTGTTGTTCTTTCTCTAGTTCATTTAGGTGTAAGGTTAAATTGTTTATTTGAGATTTTTCTTGTTTCTTGAGGTATGATTGTATTGCTATAAACTTCCCTCTTAGAACTGCTTTTGCTGCACCCCATAGGTTTTGGGTCTTCGTGTTATCATTGTCATTTGTCTCTAGGTATTTTTTTATTTCCTCTTTGATTTCTTCAGTGATCTCTTGATTATTTAGTAGTGTATTGTTTAGCCTCCATGTGTTTGTGTTTTTTACAGTTTTTTCCTGTAATTTATTTCTAATCTCATAGTGTGGTGGTCAGAAAAGATGCTTGATATGATTTCAATTGTCTTAATTTTACTAAGGCTTAATTTGTTACCCAAGATATGACCTATCCTGAAGCATGTGTGTGCACTTGAGAAGAAAGTGTAATCTGCTGTTTTCAGATGTAATGTCCTATAAAGGTCAATTAAATATCTCTGGTCTATTTTGTCACTTAAACCTTATGTTTCATTATTAATTTTATGTCTGGATGATCAGTCCATTGGTGTAAGTGAGGTGTTTTAAGTCCCCCACTATTATTGTGTTACTGTCAATTTCCTCTTTTATAGCTGTTAGCAGTTGCCTTATGTATTGAGGTGTTCCTATGTTAGATGCATATATATTTATAATTGTTGTATCTTCTTCTTGGATTGATCCCTTGATCATTATGTAGTTTCTTCCTTGTCTCTTGTAACGTTCTTTATTTTAAATTCTATTTTATCTGTTATGAGAATTGCTACCCCAGCTTTCTTTTGATTTCCATTTGCTTGAAATATCTTTTTCCATCCCCTCACTTTCAGTCTGTATGTGTCCCTAGGTCTGAAGTGGGTCTCTTGTAGACAGCATATATACAGGTATTGTTTTTGTATCCATTCAATGATCCTGTGTCTTTTGTTTGGAACATTTACTCCATTTACATTTAAGATAATTATTGATATTTATATTACTATTACCATTTTCTTAATTGTTCTGGATTTGTTTTTGTAGGTCCTTTTTTTCTCTTGTGATTCCTGCATAGAAAATTTCCTTTAGCATTTGCTGTAGAGACGGTTTGATGGTGCTGACTTCTATTAGCTTTTGTTGTCTTTAAAGTTTTGATTTCTCAGTCGATTCTGAATGAGATCCTTGCTGGGTAGTGTAATCTTTGTTGTAGGATTTTCCCTTTCATCACTTTACATATGTCCTGCCACTCTCTTCTGTCTTGCAGAGTTTCTGCTGAAAAATCAGCTGTCAACCTTATGGGGTTTCCCTTGTATGTTATTTGTTGCTTTTCCTTTGCTGCTTTTAATATTTTTTTCTTTGTATTTAATTTGTGATAGTTTGATTAATACGTGTCTCAGTGTGTTTCTCCTTGGCTTATCCTGTATGGGACTGTCTATGCTTCCTGGATTTAATTGGCTATTTTATTTCCCATCTTAGGCAAGTTTTTGACTATAATCTCTTCAAATATTTTCTCAAACCCTTTCTCTTTCTGTTCTTCTGGGACCCCTATTATTCATATATTGTGAATTGAAAGTTGTTCCAGAGGTTTCTGGGACTGTTCTCAGTTCTTTTCATTCTCTTCTCTTTATTCTGCTCTGTGACAGTTATTTACACAATTCTATCTTCCAGCTCACTTATCCATTTTTCTGCCTCAGTTATTCTGCTATTGATTCCTTCTAGAATATTTTTTATTTAAGTTATTGTGTTGTTCATCACTGTTTGCTTATTCTTTACTGCTTCTAAGTCCTTGTTAAAAGTTTCTTTTATTTTCTCCATTCTACTTCTGAGATTTTGGATCATCTTTAGTATCATTACTCTGAATTTTTTTTCAGGTAGACTACCTATTTCCTTTTCATTTATTTGGTCTTGTGAGTTTTTACCTTACTCCTTCATCTGCTGCGTATTTCTCTGTCTTCTCATTTTTAAACTCACTGCATTTGGGGTCTCCTTTCCACAGGCTGCAGGGTCATAATTCCTCTTATGTCTGGTGTCTGCCCCCAGTGGGTGAGGTTGGTCCAGTGGCTTGTGTAGGTTTCCTGGTTGGGGGGACTGTTGCCTGTGTTCTGGTCGTGGGCCACATCCAGTGGTGTGTTTTGGGATGTCTGTGTGTTTTGGGGTGTCTGTGAGCTTAGTATGACTTGAAGCAGCCTGGTTGTAATGGGTGGCATTGTCTTCCTGTCTTGTTAGTTGTTTGGCATGATTTGTCCAGAACTGGAGCTTGCTGGCCTTTGGGTGGAGCCAGGTCTTAGTGTTGAGATGGAGACCTCTGGGACAGCTTTATTAATTAATAGTCCATGCGGCTGGGAGTTCTCTGGTGGTCTTGGACTTGGCATTCCCACCTCGGAGGCTCAGGCCTAACCCCTGGCAGGAGCACAAAGACTCCACAAGCCACACAGCTTGGAAGAAAAGGGGAAAAACATTTTTTTTTAAATGAACAAACAAAACTCCAAGACAAATGGTAAAAACAAAACTAAACAGACAAAAACACACAAAGAATCACACACACACAAACTCACAAAAAGAAAACAAAATTGAGGGGAAAAAAAAGGAAGAGAGCAGCCACACCAATAAACAAACACAAAAACGAAAAAAAACAATAAAAACTATACTAATAAAGACAAAAAATCTAAAACCAATCAAACGCAGAAAGCAAACTAAAAAAAGGCAAAGAAAGTAGAAAACAAACACACAAAAATGATCCAAAATATAAGTAAAAAAATAAGATGAAAACAAAAAGAAGAAATACAAAACAAAGAAGTAAAAGTAAAAGTAGAAGAGTAGAAAATATAAATAAAAAAGAGGACAAACAGAAGCAAAACCAAGGAAAAACAACAAAAACATGGAAAAAACACAATGTATCAAAAAAGTACAGTAGAAATAGGAAAAAAAATTAAAAGTATATTAAAAATAAAAGTATAAAAAAGAAAAGGAAAAGTAAATACAAAAAAATAAAAGAATAATAAAAAAAATGAACAACAATAGAACAAAACAGAAAAAAAAGAAAAAGGATATATAGTAGTAATAATAGTAATATTTTTCTGTGGCCTCAGCTGGCAGTGTCCTTGGCCCAACAGTGAGCCACAGCCAATTCCTGCTTACTCAGGAAGTCCTCCAATATTTCTAGGTAGGTCTCTGCACCCGCTGTGTGCAATATTGGGTCAGCTTGGACTCTGACCTAGCCTTACTCCCACATGTACTTGCCTCCAAAGTCCACAGTTGCCCCCAAAGTCCACAGCCTTTATTGTGGGAACACTCGTTGTCTATTCATATATTTCACAGATTCAAGGTTTACCAAGCCACTTGCAAGGGTTTAATCCGCCACTCCTGTGGCTGCATGGAGAGGTTTCCCTTTCTTTTCTTTTGTCACACCACCCCTTGAGTTCGGCTTTTGTTTTGCCCTGCCTCTACCTGTTGGTCACCCTCAGGCATCTCTTCCCCGCCCAGGCAAGAAGGGGCAAAAGCAGCACCTGATTAGGGCTCACTTGCTCATGCAGGCCAGGGAGAGGATGAGATACGGCCACCACAATTGGGATGTGCTGGGTGTGCCTTCAGCAGCAGGGGCCAGCAGGAATTTGCTACAGCCTGAGGAGTGCCATTCATTCTCCCGGGGAAGTTGGCCCCAGATCGTGGGAAACTCAGCAGTGGTGGGATGCACAGGCTCTGGGGAAGGTGTGGGCAGTGACGTGTGCTAGCACAAGGACACTTGGTAGCAGTGTCAGCAGCCGTCGCCTGCCTCTATGGTCCGAGATAACAGCCATGGCTTGTACCCGCCTCTGGAGCTCATGTAGGTGGTGTCCTGCTGTCTGTGAGCACAAAGAGCTAGAAGCTCCTATGGAGGGTCCGCCCCTCTCCTCGTGCACTACACAACAGTGGTCTCTTGCTTCTTTGGCAGGCCCAGGCTTTTTCCTGGACTCCATCCCAGCTAGCTGTGATATACTAGCCCCTTCAGGCTGTCTTCACGCAGCCAACCCCAGTCCTCTCCCTAGGGCCTGATTTCCGAAGCCCATGCCTCAGCACTCAGTCCCCACCAGCCCTGGCAGGCAAGCCTACAAGCGTCTTAGGCTGGGGAATGCTGGTCAGTACAGATCCTCCGTGCAGGATTCTCTCCACTTTCCCTCCGCACCTCTGTTGGTGTCCTCTCCTCTGAGGATCTGAAGCTCCCTTCTGTCTCCATCAGTGAGGGGGCTTCCTAGTGTGCAGAAACTTTTCCTCCTTCACAGCTCCCTCCCACAGGCAGAGGTCCCATCCTCATTCCTTTGTCTCTTTTTTAAAAATTTTTTTTCTTTTGCCCTTCCCAGGTACATGGGGATTTTCTTGCCTTTTTGGAGGTCTGAGGTCTACCAGCATTCAGTAGGTGTTCTGTAGGAGTTGTTCCATGTGTAGAAGTATTTTTGATGTATTTGTCAGGAGGAAGCTGATCTCCAAATCTTACTCATCTGCCACCTTGAAGCTCCCCCAATAAATTTTTCTTCAGTCATTTAATTAATATCATTTTTACATTTTGAATAATACACAGATAGCCCAAACAAATCCATGTTTGTTTTCTTTCAATAAACTTTTAACATTTGTTTGTATTTTTCCATATTCTTGTTTTTGCATTTTGAAATAAACGCAAACACACATACACATACTTCTACTTTATGAAGATCTGAGAACATGATATAAATTATTTTGCCATTTGATTTTTCCTAGTATAAAATGCATAATGTGGATTTTTTTAAAGATGTATTATTTATTTATTTATTTATTTATTTAATTTAGTTATGGCTGTGTCTGGTCTTTAGTTGTTACAAATGGGCTCTTCATTGTAGTGCATGGACTTCTCTCTAGTGGCGTGTGGGTTCTTTCTCTAGTTGTTGTATGCAGGCTCCAGGGCATGTGGGCTCTGTCATTTGCGGCACGTGGGCTCTCTCATTGAGGTGGACAAGCTCAGTAGTTGTGGCCTGTGGGCTTAGTTGTCCCATAGCATGTGGGATCTTAGTTCCCTGACCAGGGATCAAACTCACATCCCCTGCATTGTGAAGCAGATTCTTTAACACTGGACCACCAGGGATGTCCCAACATGGATCTTTTTTAATCAACAGTTACATTTCTACCTTATTCTTGTAAGTAGCAGCATAATATTAAATTTATTTACATAATCTATCACTCTTGGCAAGAAATGCCTGTGTTTTTTAAGGCTCCACCCTTAATCCTATAGAAAATATGCCTATAATATTTCTATTTCAATGGGACACTATTTTGAAAAAAAAATTTAAGATCAAAGGAATTACTCATCTTGGTGGCATTTTATATTCGGGCAAAAAGATTTGCCTGTGTCCCTCCTAAATCATATCAGGAACATCAATATTAAAATAAATTCTTATAAGCCAAACTCAAGATAAATGTAATATAATTATATCACATAATACACTTGTTTAGGAATTAATAATCACAATGATTTTCTGCACTTTTGCTGAAGATAGCAATCTCTTGGAGAGTCAATGTGAACATGAAAACCAAGAATCTCAAAAAGTATACTTATCACAAAGAGTCTGAATTTTTTTTTTTCTTCAGTTGGCTACATGTTCAGCTATCCACAGGCAAACTAATGTTTATGCAGTTTTGAGAGGGAGACAATAACAGCCCCTAAAGCAGTTAAATTGCAAGAACTTTTATGAAGCTAGACAATTATAGAACTAGTGTCAATTATTATTCAATATAGAAAAGTGAGTGAAATACTGATATGCTGAGAATTATAATAATTTCTTTAAAAATGGCTTTAATTCATATAGTACACTTTAGATTCTGACTTCAAGACTACATAGTTGTTATGGGCTCCCGACTTTGTTATTATAGTTTTAATTTTTCTAAAGCCAATTATAACAAAACGTTTCCTGATATTTGACTTCAATATTGTTTGAAATTCACACATCCTAATCAAAATATCCAAGACTCTTTTGTTTGTTGTTGGAGAAAGTGGGAAGTGGTTTTGTTTTCCAATTTTCACACATATAAACAATGATGGTATTACCTATTATAATCTTTGTGAAGTTTTGTTTTTTTGTCCTTCAACTTTTCCTTTATGGTAATTTTCAAAAGTTGCACTTTTTTACTAAAACATTTGGCCTATAGCATATATGTAGAGTAGTGCACAAGTCATAATTTTTCAAATCGATTTGCAAAGAGAACTTGCTCATATAAACAGCCTGAAGAGGCTGGACTGTGGCAACTGAGGGTGTACTTGGAAGAAGACTGGGCCTGCCAAAGAAGCAAGGTGCCATTATTGGGAGGTGCATGAAGAGAAGGGCAGGACCACCACAAGAATTTATTTTCCTGTGAGTGCTCCCAGGCAACAGGACACTGCCTACAGGAGCTCCAGGGGCAGGTGGGAATCACTGCCACCATCTTGGGTCTCACAGGTGGGCATTGGCCTCCACTATGAGACCCACAAGCAATCACCAGGCCCTGACCCTGCAGTCCCAAGAGGGTGCAGAGATCGCCTACACCTAGAAAATCTGTGAGCAGGTGCCATGCCCTGCCCCCACTGTCTCTGGAGCATGCGGATAACACCCACCCTTAGGAAATCTGCAAGCAGGCACCAGGCCCTGCCCTCACTGTTTCAGGAACAATCAAGGACCACTGTAACTGCACACCCCACATCAAGGGGATAATGGCCAACACACACTGAGGAAAGAGGCAGCAAGTATCCAAACTAAAATCAGCCCCTTGATCCCAGGAAAAGAAGGCAGAGTATAAGGACATCTCTTATAAAAACACAAAATCACAACAAACTGCTGAACAGTCAATAAAAGAGACTGGAACCTACCAAGAAAGATGTTTTACATTCAAAGACAAAGAGGAAGACACAATGAAGTGGCAAGAGGGGCTCTTTTGCAACATAATCAAATTTCATACCCATTGGGTGGGCAACACACACACTGGAAAATAATTATATCGCAGAAATTCTCCCACAAGAGTGAGAGTTCTAAGTGCCATGTCAATCTCCCCAGCCTGAGGGTCTGGCATTGGGAGGAAGAATCTCCTGAGCATGTGGCTTTGAAAGCCAGTGGGGATTGATTGCAGCAGTTCCACAGGACTGGGGGGAACAGAGACTCTGCTCTTGGAGGGCACAATAAGGTTTCATGTACACTGGGACAAGCACAATGCAGTAACTCCATAGGAGCCAGGGATAGACCTACCTATGAGTCTTGGAGGGTCTCCTGGGAAGGTGGCAGGTGACAGTGGCTCACTGGAAGGGGTGGTGTAAGGACACTGATAGCAGAGGCCCCAGGGAATATTGATTGGTGTGAGCTCTCCCAGAGGTCACCATTTTGGCATCAAGTCCTGGCCCTACCCAACAGCTAACAGGCTCCAGTGCTGGAATGCCTCAGGTCAAACAACCAGCAGGATAGAAACACAGACCCACCCATCAGCAGTGAGCATAAAGCCATACTGAGCTCACAGCCACTTATAAATACAGCCCTGCCACCAAAAGGAAAATACCCAGCTCCACCCAACAGTGGACAAGCACCAGTCCCTCCCACCAGAAAGCCTACACAAACATCAGGATCAACCTCACCCACCAGACAGCAGATACCAGAAACAAGAGGAGGTATGATTTTCCAGCCAGCAGAAAGGAGTCCACAAACACAGAAAGTTAGACAAAAGTGAGACAGCAGAGAAATATGTTTCAGACAAAGGAACAAGATAAAAACCCACAAGAACAATGAAATGAAGAGGAGATAGGAAGCCTATATGAAAAAGAATTTAGAGTAATGATAGTAAAGAAGATTCAAGATCTTTGAAAAAGAATGGAGGCACAGACCGAGAAGTTACAAGAGATGTTTAACAAAGAGCTAGAAGATTTAAAGACAAACAGAGATGAACAATACAATAAATGGAATGAAAAAATACACTAGAAATAATCAATAGTAGAATAAATGAGGCAGAAGAACAAATAAGTGAGTTGGAAAACAGAATGTTGGAAAACACTGCCACAGAAAAAAATCAAAGAAAAAAAAATGAAAAGAAATGAGGACAGTCTCTGAGACTTCTGGGACAGCATTAGATGCACCAACATTCACATTAAAGGGGTCCCAGAAGAAGAGAAAAAGAAAGGATCTGAGAACATATTTGAAGAGCTTATAGCTGAAAACTTACTTAACATGAGAAAGGAAACACATTCAAGTTCAGGAAGTGAAGAGAGTCCCATACAAGATAGACCGAAGGAGGAACACACTGAGACATATATTAATCAAACAGACAAAAGTTAAACACAAAGAAAAAATATTAAAAACAACAAGGGAAAAACAATAAATAACATACAAGGGCACCCCCATAAAGCTATCACCTGATTTTTCAGCAGCAACTCTGCAGGCCAGAAGGGAGTGGCAGGATATAGTTAGTGATGAAAGGAAAAGATCTACAACCAAGAATACTCTACCCAGCTGGGGTCTCGTTAATGTTCAGCAAATAAATAAAAAATTTTACAGACAAGCAAAAGCCAAGAGAATTCAGCACCACCAAACCAATATTACAACAAATCCTGAATGAATTTCTCTAGGTGGGAAAGAAGAGGCCACAATAAGAATCAAGAAAACTGAATAGAGAAGCTCAGTGGTAGAGGCAAATATAAAGGTAGGAAATCATCTACACACAATTATGATACAAAAACCAGCTCTCATGAAAAGAGCAGAGTACAAATTTGGGATATTGGGAATGCATTTGAAATTAAGAGATCAGCAATTTAAAGCAATCTTGTACATATATAGACAGTGATATAAAAACCTCATGGGAACCACAAAACGAAAATCTACAATAGATATAAACATAAAAAAGAAAAAGTGAACTAAACACTTCATTAAAGATAGACATCAAATCACAAGAGAACAAAAGAGGAAGGAAAAAAGGACCTTCCAAAACAAATCCAAAACAATTAATGAAATGTAAATAAAAAACATTCATATTGATGCTTACCTTAAATGTAAATTGATTAAATCCTTTAACCAAA
Organism: Physeter macrocephalus; assembly: GCF_002837175.3. Classification (NCBI taxonomy): domain Eukaryota; kingdom Metazoa; phylum Chordata; class Mammalia; order Artiodactyla; family Physeteridae; genus Physeter; species Physeter macrocephalus. The sequence goes on along the minus strand of NC_041225.1, from coordinate 3,067,868 downwards.
AGACATAGACTTGTTGAATGGATAAAAAAACAAGAGCCATATGTATGCTGTCTACAAGAGACCCACTTCAGACCTAGGGACACATACAGACCGAAAGTGAGGGGATGGAAAAAGATATTCCATGCAAATGGAAATCAGAAGAAAGCTGAGTAGCAATTCTCATATCAGACAAAATAGACTTTAAAATAAAGATTGTTAAAATAGACAAAGAAGGACACTAAATAAAGATCAAAGGATCAATACAAGAAGAAGATATAAAAATTGTAAATATATATGCACCCAACATAGAAGCATCTCAATAAATAAGGCAAATGTTAACAGCTGTAAAAGGAGAAATCGACCATAACAAAATAATAGTGGGAGATTTTAATACTCCACTCTCATTAATGTACAGATCATCCAGACAGAAAATCAGTAAAGAAACACAGGCCTTAAATGACACATTAGACCAGATGGAGTTAATTGATATTTATAGAACATTCCATCCAAAAGCAGCCAAATATATTTTCTTCTCAAGTGTACATGGAATATTCTCCAGGATGGATCATATCTTGGGCCACTAATCAGCCTTGGTAAATTTTTTTTTTAAATGAAATCATATCAAGCATCTTTTTCGACCACAACACTATGGAATTAGAAATCACTTACAGGAAAAAAAAAAAAACTGTAAAAACCAGAAACACATGGATGCTAAACAATATGTTACTAAACAACCAGTGGATCACTGAAGAAATAGAAGAGGAAATCGAAAATACCTAGAAACAAATGACAACAAAAACCTTTGGGAAATAGCAAAAACAGTTCTAAGGGGAAGTATATGGCAATACAACCTTACCTCAGGAAACAATTAAAAAAAACTCAAATAAACAACCAAACCTTACACCTAAAGCAACTATATAAATAGGAACATACAAAAACCAAACTTAGTAGAAGGAAAAAACTCATAGAGATCAGAGAGTATATAAATAAAATAGAGACAAAGAAAAGGATAGCAAAGACCGATGAAACTAAAAGCTGGTTCTCTGAGAAGATAAACTAATTTGATAAACCTTTAGCCAGACTCACCAAGAAAAAAAGGGAGAGTTATCAAATCAATAAAATTATAAATGAAAAAGGAGAAGTTACAACTGACACAACAGAAATACAAAGGATCATAAGTAACTATTAAAAAAATTATATGACAATAAAATGGACAACCTAGAAGAAATGGACAAATTCTTAGAAAGATACAACCTTTCAAGACTGAACCAGGAAATAATAGAAAATGTGAACAGGTAACCACAAGTACTGAAATTGAAATAGTAATGAAAAAACTTCCAACAAAAAAAGTCTAAGACCAGATGGCTTCACATGTGAATTCTCTCAAACATTTAGAGAAGAATTAACACCTATCCTTCTGAAACTCTTCAAAAAAATTGCAGAAGAAGGAACACTCCCAAGCTTATTCTAATGAGTCTACCATCACCCTGATACCAAAACCAGACAAAGATGTCACACACAAAACAAGAAAAATTACAGGCCAATATCACTGATGAATATAGATGCAAAAATACTCAATAAAATACTAGCAAACCGAAACCAACAATACATTAAAAGCATCATACACCATGATCAAGTGGGATTTATAGCATGGATGAAAGGATTCTTCAATATCTGCAAATCAATCAGTGTGACACACCACATTAACAAACTGAAAAATAAAAAAAAAAATATGATTGTCTCAATAGATGCAGAAAACCTTTTGACAAAATTCAACACCCTTTTATGATAAAATTTCTCCAGAAAGTGGAAATGGAAGGAGCTCAACATAATCAAACCTTATATGATAAACCCACAGCTAACATCATTCTCAATGGTGAAAAACTGAAAGCATTTCCAGTAAGATCAGGAAAAAGACAAGGTTGTCCATTGTTACCACTTTAATTTGCACATAGTTTTGGAAGTCCTAGCCATGACAATCAGAGAAGAAAAAGAAATAAAAGGAATCCAAATTGGAAAAGAAGAAGTAAGACTGTCATTGTTTGCAGATGACATGATACTATAAATAGAAAATCCTACAGAAGCCACCAGAAAATTGCTAGAGCTAATCAATGAATTTGCTAAAGTTGCAGGATACAAAATTAATGCACAGAAATCTCTTACATTCCTATACACCAACAATGAAAGATCAGAAAGAGAAATTAAAGAAACAATCCCATTCACCACTGAAACAACAACAAAAATAAAATATATAGGAATAAACCTACCTAAGGATGCAAAAGACCTGTACTCAGAAAACTATAAGATACTGATAAAAGAAATCAAAGATGACACAAACAGATGGAGAGATATACCATGTTCTTGGATTGGAAGAATCAGTATTGTGAAAATGACTATATTACCCAAAGCAGTCTACAGATTCAACGCAATCCCTATCAAACTACAAAGGGCATTTTTCACAGAATTAGAACTAAAAATTTTACAATTTGTATGGAAACACAAAAGACCCTAAATAGCCAAAGCAGTCTTGAGAAAGAAAAATGTGGATGGAGGAATCAGGCTCCCAGACTTCAGACTATACTACAAAGCTACAGTCATCAAGACAGTATGGTACTGACACAAAAACAGAAATATAGATCAACAGAACAGGTTAGAAAGCCCAGAGATAAATCCACTCACCTATTGTCACCTAACCTATGACAAAAGAGGCAAGGATATACAATGGAGAAAAGACAGCCTCTTCAATAAGTGGTGCTGGGAAAACTGGACAGCTACATGTAAAAGAATGAAATTGGAACACTCCTTAACACCATACAAAAAAATTAACTCAAAATGGATTAAAGACCTAAATGTAAGACTGGACACCATGAAATTCTTATAAGAAAACATAGGCAGAACACTCTTTGACATATATCACAGCAAGATCTTTTCTTGACCCACCCCCTAGTGTAATGGAAATAAAAACAAAAATAGACAAATGGGACTTAATGAAACTTAAAAGCTTTTGCACTGCAAAGGACACTCTAAATAAGAGGAAAAGAGAACCCTCAGAATGGGAGAAAATATTTTCAAGGAACGCAACTGACAAAGGGTTAATCTCCAAAATATACAAACAGCTCATGCAGCTTAATATTAAAAAAACAAACAACCCAATCCAAAAATGGGAGAAAACCTAAATAGACATTTCGTCTAAGAAGACATAAAGATGGCCAAAAAGCACATGAAAAGATACTCAGCATCACTAATTATTAGAGAAATGCAAAGCAAAACTACAGTGAAGTATCACCCCACACCAGTCAGAATGGCCATCATCAAAATATCCACAAACAATAAATGCCAGGGAGCATGTGGAGAAAAGGGAACCTTCTTACACTGTTAGTGGGAATGTAAATTAATACAGCCACTATGGAGAACAGTATGAAGTTTCCTTAAAAAATTAAAAATAGAAACACCATATGACTTAGCAATCCCACTCCTGGCATATACCTGGAGAAAACCATAATTCAAAAAGACACATGCACCACAATGTTCATTGCAGCACTATTTACAATAGCTAGGACATGGAATAACTGAAATATCCATCAACAGAAGAATGGATAAAGATGTGGTACATATATACAATGGAATATTACTTAGCCATAAAAAGGAATGAAATTGTGCAATTTGCAAAGATGTGGATGATCCTAGAGACTGTCATACAGAGTGAAGTAAGTCAGGAAGAGAAAAACAAATATCCTATAATGTTGTTTATATGTGGAATCTACAAAAATGATACCAATGAGCTTATTTGCAAAGCAGAAATAGAGAGACAGATGTAGAAAATGGACGTATGGATATGGGGGAGGGATGGGGGAGATGAATTGGGAGATTTGGATTGACATATATACACTACTATATATAAAATAGATGACTAATGAGAACATACTGTGTAGCACAGAGAACTCTACTCAGTGCTCTGTGGTGACCTAAATGGCAAGGAAATCCAAAAAAGAGGCGCTACATGCATATGTATAGCTGATTCACTTTGCTGTACAGCAGAAACTAACACAGCATTGTAAAACAACTATAATCATTAAAAATTAACAAAACATATACTCTCATTCAGATTTATGATTTTAAAGACAAAAAACATTTTGTGTTTGTTCCTCCTATAAACTTACTACAATTAATTTTTGAATGTCTTAAAAATAGCTTCTAGATGAATCTGAAATTTTGTACAATATCAGACATATTATTAGGATTTGACATATAGTGTAATACCAATAAATGGGAAGTATATCTGCAGTCCTACTTGCCTTCCTTTATGAATATGTAAATGAGGTATTGTCAAATATCTCTTTTCATTTATTTTTGGCATATCAGAATTCCACTGTCAGTTGCTCAAACTTTTGACATTTTCAGGTTGTGATTTCTGACTTGTAATAGCTCACAATTGTAGCTGATCCAAATTTTAAAAAGCAGCTTCCTTGAAAAAAAAGTGTTCCCAAAATTTTATTCACTAAAATAATTTGAAACTAAATAAATTAAACTGATTTTTTTCTTCATGAAGGCAAGCCCTCAGAGGGCATCATGCTTCTTTGGAGAATTACAACAACACTGATAAAAATGGATTGCTGCTTGGAAGAAATCTATGGGCATCAGATTTGTAAGAGGACAATAAAACACATTGTACTGTTAAATTATTCATTAATCTTTTAAAGTGACACTGATTCAAATTAGATTAAGCCACAAAAGAATATTCATTGGTCCACATATCTGGAAGATTACATATCTGTGCTTATTTCAGGTGAGAATTGATCCCAGGGTCCAAATATGTCACCAGCAACCTGTGTCATTTTCTGCATCTCTTGTTTCTGATTTCTTTCTGAGACATCCTTTTCTTCATCATTATAAATGTTATCTATAGAGCTCCAGTTTAACAAAGAACTTATTTTTCATCACTTCACAGGCAGAGCTATTCTCCTCCTCAACTTCCATGTCACTAATTCCCCCTACCTCTCCTTCTACCACTCTGAAAAAAGAATAAATCAAGCCAAACCAAATCAATCAATTAACTAGACAAGCAAGGAATTCCAGTTCTGACTGGCTTAGCTTAAACCATATGATCATCCTTAAACAAATTACAATATAAATGGAAGAATTATTCTAATTGAAAAGTTGGTCTGTGTGTGTTGTAGTGACTGCTTCTTAACAAATTACCCAAAAACTTAGTTGTGAAAAATAACCATTAATTTTGCTCACGGATTCTGAAGGGCATTGTGGGGAAGTATTGTTGGCTTCACTGGTGTCTGCAGGGGCAGAAGTCTGAAATCATCTGAAGTCTCTCTCTCTCTCTCTCTCTCTCTCTCATAAGTCTGAAGGTTGATGCTAGATAGAGTTGAACAGCTAAGGAACAGTATAGACAAAACTTCTCAGGTACCTATCTCTTACTCTATATGGTCTCCTCACCTGACCTCAGTATGAAAGCTGTAGGGTAGCCAGAATTTTTACATGTCAGCTCAGAAACTCCAGAAAGAGAGAGCAGGTAGAAGTTGTACTGCCTTTTTCTTAGAGTCAGAAATTATGCAATGTAATTTCAGACACATTCTATTCATTAGAAGTGAGTCAATAAGCAAATCGATATTCCAAAGACTCATATTTTGTGAGAGGAGACTTAGAGAATTTGAAGACATGTTTAAAACAACCTCAATGTGCCTAACTCTGGGAAGGTTAAATAAGACATTTTGATAGAAATTTCTACCAAGTAGGAGAAGGATAGGTAACAAAAACAGGTGCATGTGTGCTTGGTACCAGCATATGAGAAAGGAATACATAAATAGTAATTGCAATCATTTTCAGTTTTAGGGGTCCAATATACTACAGACATTATCTTCTTAATTAAAATTTGTTGTTACAGTGCTAATGAAATTAACAGTTATTTAAACTGTCTCTGAATTATCACTAAGCCTTGTTCATTGTTATACATTTTTATTAATCTTTCAATTTATGAGTAACAATTTATGAGTATTAACATTGCTTTTTCTATCAATTGGTTGAAATAGATCTTTACAAAATTTCTCTAAGGAGAGTAAACAGGTTCAGATTTTTCTTGAGCCCTATTTACTCTGTGTGTCTTTTAACTTAAAAAGGAGCATCTGGTCATAAGCTTTTATTTTCAACATTAAATTACTGAGGATGCTGTGACTTTATATTTTTCTTCCATTGTTTTGAGTTTCAGTAGAATATATGAGAAACGTGAGTTAATTTTCTATTGTTACTATGAAGTTAACCTTTATTTTTGACTTTGTTTTTCTACATTTTATGGAATGAGTTTTCTCTCCTTTCTGTGCTTACATGTAGATGTAAGAATGATATTGCATGACCCACAGTGAACAGTTTGTTACACATGGAACGTATTTCTTTTTTTGTCTAGAAACATATATACCCTATAATTTTCGCTCCAACTTCTGCCCTACTTGTTTTGTTCTATCAGTAATCACCAGTAATCTGCATTTTTAAATCACCAGTTTACAGCCTCCACTTGCATCTTTTATCTGTTAATTATCATTTTGTCCTGTGAATGCTGGGAAAGCTTTTCAAATTGTTCCCCATATCACTTAATCAACAACTTCTGATAATTCAAAACTATTTCTCAAACATTTTTCAGATCATGGAATAAATCATTTTTAGAATTAATATCTTCCTTTAAGTCTTTTGTATTTTGTTCAATATATGTGATTCTGTACTATATTTTCATGGGTTACAATTACTCCAACACTGTTTATCAAGAGATGGAGTATGTTAACTCTATCTCCATCCTTTTGACAGTGCCACCCTGTCTTGAATAATGTAATTTGTAGTAAGTTTTGGAATTGGGAAATGTGAGTCTTCCAACTTTGTTTTTACTTTTCATTATTGTGGCTATTCTGGAATCCTTGAATTTCCAATGAATTTAATTATTGGCCTAACAATTTCTGTGAAAAGGCCAGGTAAAATTTCAGTAGGGAGTGCATCAAATCTGGCAATTTATATGGGGACTATTGACATCTCAACAATATTGTCTTTCAATTTATGATTATGGGATGCCTCTCCACTTATGTAGGTCATCCTTAATTTCTTTCAAAGATGTTTTATAGTTTTCAGTGTACAAGTCCTGCACTTATTTTGCTTAATTTATTCTTAAACACTTTATTCTTTTATATGTAAGAGCATAAATAAATGGAATTTGTTCACTGCTACTATAGAGTAGTACAACTGATATTTTATATTGATTTTGTATCTTACAATCTTGCTGAACTCATTTATTACTTCTAAGTGTTTGTGTGTGTGTTCATGAAATCCTTTATAATTTCTGTATCCACTAGTATGCCACCTCTAAACACATGTAAACATTTTTACATTTGTCAAGACATAACTCTCATATTTTCCTTTAGTTCATGAGGCATGCTTTACTTTAGTTCCTGGAAGATATTTATAAGAGCTGATATAAAGTCTTTGTCAAGTAAATCCAATGTCTAGGTCTTCTCAGGGAATGTTTCTTTACTCTATTTTTCCCCTATGTGTGTACCATACTTTAGTGATTCTTTGCATATCTCATAATTTTTATTGAAAACTGAATATTTAAAATTATATAATGTGGCAACTGTGGAAATAAGATTTTTGTTCTTGTTTTTGTTTGTGTGTGTGTGTGTGTGTGTGTGTGTGTGTGTGTGTAAATTTTCTGAACTAATCTGTAAATTCTGGATCATGTGTTACCACTGAACTCTTTCTTTGATTATCTTAGTGGTCGGCTGATAAGTGAACACATTTTACTTAAATGCCTTAATCCAATAAGTCTCCCAGGTGTTGCTGAGGAGCCTTGTGTGTTTTTAAGGTACATCTTTAGTGCTAAAGATGTGCCTTTTTCTTCACTTTGAAGTTTCAAACTCAACAAAAGGAGAGATTTTAGGGCCTTCTCAGATCTTCCTGGGCATATGGACTGCCTCACACATGACCTTCCAGATTCTCAGGAATATGTCAGAATTTTTCAAAACCTCCTATGGACATCTCATTTTCCAATTTTTTAAGTTTTTTGGGCGTCTTCCCATTTGCCCCAATTGTTATCATTGGCTCAAACAATTGTGGTATAAACAATTGTGGTTGATGGTTTTTAACAAGTGTCCTGGGATGAAAACTTTTCACTCTAATTCTGACTCAGATCAAATAAGAACAAGCTCTGCAATTTGGGTTTGCAGGGGGCTTCCAGGCCAAATCATAAAAATATCTGTAGGAATGAGGCTCCATGGGGGTACTCCAAATTTATTCTGCCCCATCAGGACACTAACTTCAGGATGTGCTCCCATTCATTTATTTTAAAGAGATACATAAAAGTACTTGAAGAATGTTATCCAATTTTTGCAGTGAGTAGAAGGTAGCTATCTTAAGATTATAAATACTATAAAACTTTGTGTAAAATCTATCTTTACTAGAAAATGTTAGGTGAGTTTTTTTTTGTTTTTTTTTTGAAATATAGTTGATTTACAATATTGTGTTAGTTTCAGGTATACAGCATAGTGATCAGTATTTTTGCAGATTATATTCCATTATAGGTTATTACAAGATAATGGATGTAATTCCCTGTGCTATACAGTAAATTCTTATTGCTTATCTATCTTATATATTGTAGTTTGTATCTGTTAATTCCATATTTTCTTAAGATTGAGAGTAAGACCAGGTCACCGAATGTCATTATCCAAATTACCATAACTTCAGTGCAATTTAAATTATAATTCCTGACAAATTATTTATTTAGTAATTACTCAACACACACATTCTAAATACACACATAAGAGCATCTATCCAATAATAGTTCAATTATTTTTTTAAAAGAATTGGGAAGACTTTTCCTACCTAAAAGGATGGCATATCTTAAAGAAGACATGTTAATAAAACAATGTAGTATAAGCATCACAGTAAACAAATTAGCTTAATGAACAGAATAGAAATTTTAAAATAGAAATAAAACACATATGAATGAATCTGTTTTGTGATAAATGTATTACAAAATTTGGACATAGTGTGGATTGTTTAAGAGATGATGTTGGAAAAACTGACTCTTAGAGAAGAGCATAACTTATCACTATATACACTATATATATGGGAACAGTAAAACTGTAAAAATAATAGAGTAAACCAAAGAAAATATATTTATACCCTTAGGTTTGTTAAGAGATTTTAATAAAACATTTGCAAGCACAATTAATAAAGAAAAAAATTAAAATTCTGGTTTCAGTACTGTCTAATTTAGTATTTTTGTTCAATCAAAGATACAACTGAAAAATAAACTGGGACAAGATAGAAATTGAGGTATTTGCAAAACTAACACCTGAAAAACTATTTTCATATTTACAATACGCAAGTTCATGTCAACAAAATTAAAAAAATAGAGAACTAATACAGAGAGCTAAGCTTATTAATAAGCAATTAAAAGAGGCACCTGTATATATACTCAAGGAAAATGACACTCTTTTAGTATATATTTTCAAGATATTTATTACAGAATTGTATGTAGAAGCAGATTATTGGAACCATCTTTGTGATTGAACACTAAAAAAAATAACATAAAAGTTGGACATGTGTAATATATATGATGCCATAATAGGTAGTAAAAAGCAGTGTATAAACAAGAGGTACTCAAAGCATATGGATGGATCTTAAAACATGAAGTTGAGTAAAAACAAGAAGAAAAATAGAATATTATTGTATTATCATTGCTCCATACTATTTATGCATGTATACAATACAAACATGCAAGAAAAAATGCATTATGCTTTAAAAGATACATATAGGTCTATGTATCGAAGTAGACATATATGTATCATTGTGTATGCCTATGCATGCATATATGTATGTCTATGCCTAATGTATTAGAGTGAGTGTCTTTGTTGGGGGTAATGGGAATATCAAATGTATATGGCGAGTAGAATGGGGAAATCCATGCTTAATTCTTGCACTACGGGTCCAAAATAATGAGAGAAAAAATAAAAGCAAAGCTATTCTAAACTAATGGGTAAAATCTTAAATGGATCTTAACCTGTAATATAGTGGTTTTATACTTTCCTCCTACAACCTCTTTTCACAATCAAACTATTATTTATATAATAAATAAATGTTAAGTTCATGGATGATGATGCCCAGTATCTTGGATATGTTTTCCTATAATATCAAGATAGTAAAATAATCTACTTAATAATGATGTTATAAAGGTTATATAGTTTAATATGTAGAAATATTTAGAACAATGAGACATATTAAATGCTCTGTAAAATTGTCTTCTTGAAATTTTTGACTGTCAATAAACATAAAGAAAAAATGAAATTATAAATTAAATTTAAAAATATATATACTATATATATGTACTTTAGAATAAAGGACATTATAATGTTATTTATTCATGTATTAAGTGACTAGAAATCTGAATTCAATATTTTTTCACTTCTAAGGCTTACTGGTAGTCTCAATTTTGAACTGGTCTTTGAATAATTTAAGAGTTTAATAGTTAACTATGACTATATTAAATATGTATAAATAAACATATATATTTATATATATGCATACATTGGATCATAGAGCTGAAAAGTCTAGAAGAACTGGATTCATTTGAATGTTAATTTCAACATTCACACATCTTCAGAACTTTTGTTTTGTTTTCTTCAATTTAGTTAACCCAAAATATCAAAATTAATATCATATCAATACGTAACCAATATTTTAAAAATTAGTAATAAGATACTAATCCAAATCCTGTGTGTTCTTTACACCTACAGCGTGTCTCAGAGACCCTTGCATTTCAAGTACTGTACTAGGCAGCCCAGTGTGGCCATTGACTACGGTAAGGGACATCGCAGTCCCCTGAAAGTGAGGCTCAGACTCCTCAGGTGGGAGGCTGCTTGGCAACCTGGCCTCTCCTCCCTCTCCGGATCCTTCCACAAATCCCTGCCCCCTACACCTAGGCAGGACTGCTCCTGGCTCCTTGACTCTGCTATTTCTTAATTCCACACCTTTTTTCATGCTGTTCCCTCCCCCAGGCATTCTCTGCTCCTTCTCTCCACCTACCAAGGAAAAACTTTGGTTTTATTCATGTGTATTCTGTGATGTTTTTGGCATTTTTTTCCCCTCTGTGACTCACTTTCACCATTAGGACAGCTCATCTGATGAGTAAAAGTGTACATAACAGTTCCTAAATTCCCATCCTCATACTATTCCAACTTTCCCAATATTCCGTTACTTCTCAAGGAGTTAGACAAAGCTTCTTCCCTCACTGCCTTAGCAAAATGTTCTGAATGCCACATGGCCAAGATTGGGTCTCATGATCATCTCAGAACTGAATTCTATGGCTAGGAGAATAGGAGCCCTTCATGGAGCTTGTGATGAATCATTCCCATAGAACTTTAGAGAGTGAAATGGGAATGCTATTACACAAAAGAAAATCTGGAAGGTTTAGTGAGAGTTCTTAGGAGTGAGTTGTTGGTAAGGAACCAACAGATATCAACTTTAGAATGTATATCTGGATCACTTAATAGTTCTAAGCATTCCCTCTAGAGTCTTTTTTTTTTTTTTATTTTGAAGACAACATGTGTGGCTCCATTTCGTGTCTGTTCTCCTCATGTATTTAAAGATTTTCCCAATATGTCTATGTTCTTGGCTACTCCTGTGTCAGCATTTCAGATACTGACAAATCCATTGGTTTCTCTTATTGATATTGTTCATAGGGCACTTAGATGCTTTGCTGTAACAGGCAAAAATGGAGAAGAAGCACATAATTTTGCCTGAAAAACAATCTGTCCTACAAAGATATTCAATGTCATATTTATGTTATTCTTGTTATAAACAAACAAAAACAAGTGCATATAGTTTGGTGAAATCTGTTCAGCTGTGAAATTATCAGGTTCAAGCTAAAGGATATAGGTTGGTTGCATCATCTAACTACATGTTCAATTTTCCTTACAGTATGAAACTAAGAATCAGTGACTCTGACCCTCTGAAGTGGCCAACCAACATGATACTGGAGATGTCCCTGGTAAAAGAATCAGGCTAATTTCAGAGTCCGAGGATGTACTATACTTTTCTTTAGAGGCATGACACAAATTTGAGAATGCTTTCAAAGAATGTGTACAAAGTCGGAAACAAGTATAGGAAGCTGGAGTTTTTTCTGTCTCACCTATAGGTGTCAGATTGCAGAAAAACACAAGCTGGAGACCCCATATTTGGGGGATTGATAGATTGTTTAGAGAAAAAAAAAATATGACAACACAAATAACCTTAATAAATTTATCTCTGACCACCAAATGGCAAGGATCAGGATTTTATCCAGGCAACGTGGAGCTTTTTCATGATTAGTCTAAACTGCAAGTGAATATTTTACTTGATATTGCAATGTCTAACATGAAAAGCACTAATAGAGCTTGTTTTGCTCCCGTCACAAAGTAGGTATTTAATAAATATCTGTGCAAAGGAGGTACAAAAAATAACGGAGAATATCTCAGTACTGCAAATTTTGCTGTATTGAGAATAAACATTAAAATGTCATTAAGGTACAGATTTAATTCTTAGGCCATAGTTTATAAAATTCAGGGGTTTGTTAGATATAAATCTGCTACATCCCAGAAATAATATTGTCAATGTGGTCAGGTCATCAGGAAACCTTCTAGAGAAGCAAGCACAACAGGCCAGTATGTATAGTCAGATGTTCTGATTTCAAATAACAGGAAACCCCAAAACAATTTACACTGAACAATATATATATTAATAATTATGTATAAGACATTTAGAGGCAGGACATCACAAAATTTAGAAAGGTTAGTTTTTAACTAAAACTTTCTTTGTTAACACCCAGCAATGTCAACAAAGACCCAGTTCTCCTTCTCTGCCATCCTGAGTGTGTTTGATTTGTCTAGCCCTCAGATGAAGCAATGGCTGGTGAACAGCAAGGAAGGTGCTGCACACTGATGTAGACAAGGCAGGTAAATTCATTCTGCCAGCTGGGATTAATATCCCCGTTACCTGCATTACCAAAAACTCATGAAAATGTTTCCATTGTGCCTTGTACAGTCATATGAGCATATGAAAGACTAGACTAGACTAAGCATTTCAATGAGATTCATGTCCTGAATGGACTAGTTTTTTCTCACCAGGCAGAGATTCCAGCAGGATTGAGAGCTTTCTTTGATAAGTCTGGTGAGCCCTGTCATCTAGTGTGATACTTAAAGCCACAGATGTGGTCATTCTTATGTACTCTGTTCTACTTCACACATTTTTGGCTTGTTAATTTTTCAAGGTGGTTTTGCCTGTTTTTATCAGGGAGTAATTTTTTAAATGTCAGATCTGTGGGTGGATTTAATCTATTTTGCTTATAAAAAAATTTACTTATTTTATGTCTTGATGATTTCATTAGAAATTCGGAAGACTAACACAGTGGGTCGAAAAATGCACCTTATTTTAACATTTTAACTCTTTACGTGATACCATGTAAACCTTTCTATTTGTATGCATATGAACATTAATATATTAAAAAAACACATTATGCATAAATATGAATATTCTGATCTGCTCCTTTATCTTATATTACTTTATAGCAAAAAATGAACTGTCATTGATGGTAACACTGTAGGATATATAATTATTGCTATTAATACAATTCATTAAGAGGAAAAAATAACAAATTACTTTTAATGAGTCTCACAGACATAAATTTGTTTCAGTCTACAAACTCATTTATATCTTTGTGGTATATCCAAATTAAATTAGCTTTCTCTGACATTCTCAGAAGTGCACTTTCTTTGTAAAGTAATAAAAACAGCACATAGAGGAAAACAATTTCTTTAGTCAAGTTTTATAGTACTTGCAGGAAATTATTAATACTTCTGGCAAACTTTTAAAAATTATTATTCTTTTTTGTTCGATTGGGTAAACTCAAACATCACTATATAATGATATCGTGAAAAGCCACTTGCCTAAAGAATTAACATGATACATATAAAATATTACAGAATTATTTGTATCCAAACTATTGCAGATATCACCACATAAATGTAGAGGTAATGTATAATGGATACAATGGGAAACTCTAGAGTAAACCGCTTGGATTGGAATTCTGGCTCAGGCACTTTCTAGATATGGTCATGAAGCTTAAAGACTTTATGCTTTAGTTTTCTCATTTGTAAAAGTAAGAATAAAAAGAGTACTTTCCAAACGAGTGATATGGCAATTAAATATTGTAATATAGGTAAAATGTTCCTTAAAGTCATATTATTTTAATCATTAAATAAGATATATTTTCTTATCTTGAGTGTGTATATATATGAAATATACGAAAATATGATATGTATTTTATCTTTGTCCCCAATTCCTGACACAGAGATTCTAAAAATCTTGCAATTTCCTGGATGATAGGAACATCTTTTGTTTTAATGAGACAACTGTTGGTGGGCTCCTGAATAGCTTCAGAATGGGAACAGGTCACAGGAAAGACCAAGCCATGATTAAAGCTTGGAACTTTCAGCCTCAACCCCATTCTCCAGAGAGGAGAGAGGGGCCAGAAATTGAGTTAATAATTAATCATGTCTATGTGATAAAGCCTCCATAAAGATCCCTGAACTACAAGGTTACAGAGCTTCCAGGTTGGTGCACAGTTGAGGGTGGTGCCCCCCAACTCCACAAGGACCCTTCCAGACCTTGCCTTATGCACCTCTTCATCTGTGTATTTATCTGTATCCTTTATCATATCCCTTATAATATACTGGTAAACGTAAGTAAATGTTTACCTCAGTTCTGTGAGTTGTTACAGCAGATATTGAACTTGCTGAGGGGACTATTCGGAGCCCCAATTTATACGTGTTTGGGCAGAAGTACAGGCAATAGCCAGGGACTTGGGACTGGTATCAGAAGTGGGGGGATGGTCTTGCAGGACTGAGTTCTTAATCTGTGGGTTCTTTGATAATTCCAGTAGTTAGGGTCATGACTGAATTATAGGACACCCAGCTGGTGCCTGGAGAGTGGGAGATTGGTTGGTGTTGGGGAAAAAAAACAACACACATTTGGCAATGGAAATAGCGTGAGGCTAGAGTAAACTAGTTTTTATTTTAACGTTTACAAGGCAAAGTATGTTCTTCTACAAAATAAGAGCTACTACCATAATTTGCTTGTCATTTTTAATAGTAGTTTTTATATTTAATCTTTAAAATTCATTTGAATTTCTGTACTTTCTCATGCCAACTTTTTTTTTTTTTTTGTCTGTGCCACACAGCTTCTGGGATCTTAGTTCCCTGACTAGGGATCGAACCCGTTCCCCTGAAGTGGAAGTATGGACTCTTAACCACTGGACCGCCAGGGAAGTCCCTCATGCCTACTTTTTTAAACCTCTTTTTTTGTCTTTATGTACATCTTATTCTTCTTGTAGACTCTTCTCCAAACACTTTTTGTTTTGCACTGTGCAGTTTATTGGGTTTCAGTAATTGCTGTTTAATATACAAACTGAAAAAGGCATATGTTCTGAGAAGGAAAATATGAGATAAGGTAGAACAGAGAATGCAAAACGTGTGTATAATTTGTTCGTTGTAAATTTGAAGGTATAATACTATATAGGGTAGGGTGAGCATATTTTAACTAATAAAGTCACTATTTCAAAATGTTGAGAACTGGATAGGTAGCATTAATAACCAAATCAGATAGTATTGTGAACTTGTAGCAGTGTGTAATTTTAATGACTTATCCAATCAGAGATTAAGATGTTGTACTCCATTACATTTTGTTTCAAGATGTGTAGGAATCCTGCTAATTTCTCGGTTTTTTTTTTTTTTGGCTTTTTTTTTTGTGTGTGTGTCTTGAAAGGGGTAACAGAAATTTGTTGTTTTATAATTTTCACCTGTTTTTGATGAGTACTTACTGTTAAGAACTATGAAGGGTCTGACAATTTTACCTTATGGGCAGACTAATAATTTAGCTTGCCACAGTTTTTATAGTTTAGCAGAAGACATGATACTCCTGGGCCAAAGTCAAAATGTTTTATTACTCATGGCATAGAGGCAGTATGAGCTTAGTGTTCACATCTGTTCCCCTTGTCCCCCAAATCTTACGAGGGTGAAATGGAGGAGCCCATATTGGATGCTGCACACTCAGTGGATTGTGTCACAGCTGAAGAAACTTAAGCTTTAAAGAGGGATGCCAGCCAAAATGTCCAACCACTGCCCCAGGGAAGAGAGCCATTATCATTAATATTATAAACAGTAACAACAAGAGCAACAAGAACAAAACTTCGCTCTTCCTCAGAGGGACACACTATGGCTATCTTCTATTTGCTCTAATAAATTCTTGATAAAATAGTCAGGACAAAGACTGTCAGTACTTCTACTCAGAAGGTGTGTAAAATATTAGAAATCCATAGAGAATTGTGCCTTAGTTATATAAAGAATTATTACTGGTCAATGGAGAAGAGATAAAATATTAAACAAATGTTGCTAGGAACACTTGTTCTGAATATGGAAAATAATCAATAGGACATCTAGCTCATGTAATAGATTTACAAAACCATCTCTGTGGATTAAATACTTAAATATGAAAAGCAAAATTTAAAAATGTTCCAAAAAATAAATGAGAATGTCTTGTAACTCTAGGTTGGGATGGAATTTAAAAACAATGCACTAAAATCAGTTATATAAGAGCTAAATTTAACTACATTTACAAAATTTCATGTATATGTGTTTTAAAAATCTTAAAACATCATTTAAAAACTGGGAAAAATATTGGCAAAACATGAAATTTATAAAGACATATGGAGAGATTTATAAGTCAATAATAAAATGAAAAATAAGATAATAGAAAATTAGCACAACTCTTGAACTGGCATTTCAGGAAGAAATAAACAAAAATGTCTAATTAACATGTCAAAAGATGATGGCATTCAATAGCTATCAGGGAAAGTACATTAAAATTAATTTGCAACACTATTTTAGATATACTCGGGACAACAGAATAAAAATAAATAAATATATTTTCAAAGATATGTAGCCACAGGCCTTATACATATGCTTGCAGAATAGGAATTTTTCTTTTTTTTTTCCAGACTTGAAAATAATTTTCATTACACAAATAAAATTGAAGTTATATACATAAAACAGTGCAGAAATCCCACTTCTAGATATACATTCTAATTACTCAAACAGAAAGATGCTCATGACAGCATTTTTTAGTAATAGCAAAACCAGTGCATAACACAAATATTTGTCACCATGAGAGTGAAAAAGCAAAGTGTGATATATTCAAAAGAAATATATAGTAGTAAAAAAGAAAGAACAACAGCTCCATTCATCAACATAAAGTAATGTGTTAACATAATATTAAGCAAATCCATAGTTACAGAATACATACTGTGTTTCCATTTATGTAACGTGTCAATCCTACAAAGCTAAGCAGTATATTATTCAGAAATACTACTGTAAAATAATGATTAAAATAAAAAAATAAATTAAAAATGGGATATAACTATAAAAGCAACATAGATGAAAGTGATAAATCAAATTATGAAATACGTGAACAATGAAAAGCTAGATGAAAAGTATGCCTTACTAGACTTATAGGTATATTTCCAAAATTAGCACAAGAATAGAGACATTTAATAGACCAAAAAATTACTAAAGAATTTGACATGATATACAGCCTTTAATAGCTTCTCAAATATTTAAGTATGCTTTTATTCTTGAAACAAATAATTTCCAATTTAGGGAGTTAATTACGTTTTTAGACATTCAATGTTTAATTATAAAAAGGATACTTGTTATGTTCACAAGTGTCAGGAAACAAGCATTTTTCTTTTGTTGGCAGAACAAACATTTCACAAAATTTCTGGAGGGGTAGTTGATTAATGTATCAAAATCATCAATGTTTGCACCAAAATTTTCCTTTTATAAATCAATACACCAAGGAAGTAATTATACTAAAAATGGTAACTTATAAGCTCTGACATTTATTGTACTGTTTTGTACAGTACCAAAATCTAGAAACACACAAAAAATTTGTTAATAAATATTGATATAGCTTTAAAAGAGAAAAGTTTTCATCCTTTTAAAAATGTATACAAACATAAACAGTTTGTCACTCAAAACACTTCAGATATGTTGGTTTATGTACACAACCAGTGTGTTTATAATAGAATATACTAGAGCTTTTATTCCCTTTTTTCAATCAGGGATTTTTCAATAAAATTATTTTAAAATTAGAAGCATAACTTATTTTAAATAACAGTGGAAACATGAGAATAAAAAATGTTATAAGAATGTAATTAAGGAACTTTATGATAAAATGTAAGTTAATTATTAGAGTATCAAACATATAGAAAATATTTTTAATATATTTACAAATAGAAATTTAGAACATAAAATATAATTTTTTAAAACACCCTCACCTATTAATAAATGAAGGCCAGGAATCCAGAATAAAAAGTACATAAATATGCAATTCACAGGAGAGAACTTTTAAGTCACTAATATGTTTTTATATACTCATAATGGATGATACCTAAAACAAAGGTACAGTGAGATACCTTTTTATACCAATTAGAATTGGGGGAAAAGAAGACAATTTAATATTAACAAATTTAATATATCTTTGGAGATATGGATATAAAACTTTTATAGTAGTCATGGAAAGTTAAATTAATCAAAACCCTTAAAAAGGGAATTTAATTGTAGCTATTGAAATAAACATTATATCAAAATCCAGTAATGAAATTTATTGGCATCAACAATTCCACATGTGCACACATACAACAATATTTCTTTAAATGCTGCCTTCAATAGTCAGAAATGAGACAAATTAAAATATCCATCTCTTGAGAAATTGTTCACTGATACTAGCATTTTTAATTATGATGTACAAAGCAGCTATTAGGAGAATCCTATGATATATATACTATAATTTAGTACTAATGTTGATAAGCATCTCTACTCTCAGTACCTTCTTAATATGTATACATTCACGTATACATCTATGAACATTTATATATTTATTCACATTCACACATTTACCTATGTGTACACACATATTTATAAGATGTATAAAGCACACAAATTTGTAACTTACATTAGAAAAGATTTTGTAATTTATTTAGAAGTTCTTTTATATGATCCAGGTAGCCAATAAACAAATAAAGAGTGCTCTCCGTTTTTCTTTAAACAGAAGACAGTAACCTATGACGTATTGAAAATTCACTTTTAGAAAGGGAATTTCTCATATGACTGTGTACTTCTTTCTTTCCTTTCCACCTGAGTTTTGCTTACCAACAACATTCATTGTGATGATTTCCTAACATGGTCATACAAAATTATTTTAGTTGTTTAACTTCATTATAATTTCATTATGTTTTTTATTGGATTTATCTAATTTAATTAAATTTTACTGAAATCTATAAAATAGTACAAAAGAAAATTTTTTAATAAAAATACAATACAAAAAGTATTCAAAATCTTGAATCCACTAGAATTCTGTGCTCATGGGGCATTTCAAATACTAATATGCAAGACACTGCAGAACACATACTGTACATAACTCCTCTGCTCACAGGGATGTACCATCAGATGTCATTTACAAAGCACAAGTTCGAAAATAAATTTATTATAAATTTCAAGATTGTAACAGAAGAACATTTAACCAATTATGGAACCATAGGTAACTTCACAGCTTGAACACCCATGAAACTGTCCCTATTCTTCTCAGCTACTGGTTTGAATTTCTGAGTTATTCTTCCTTGTTCATTATCCTTCATGACCAAATATGAAGTGAATATTGAAAAATTTACCCTCCTTGTGGGCTGCATCGTTCACTAATTCCTCCTCCTGCCATGGACAATTAGGGGGCTTGAGCATTTTATTATTTAAATATTTGAAGGACCTTCAAGTCAGGTAAGTTGTTTCTTTATCAGTATAATTTCCTCAAAAATGAAATAGACTTCTGAACTCTTTCTTACAGTGAGTTATATGATCAAAAACTTTAACTAAAGCTCTTTCCCAGATATACTTACTAAAACTGACATTTATTTTCTTCCTTATATTCCATAACTTAATGGTGGTTATTTGAAGCAATTGACTTGCATGGGAAGGCAAACCCTTAAATTGATCTTTACCGATGGGTCATTTATTGAGAAATACTAAAGGGACTTTGCCGTTTAAATCTCTCTTTAAAATCGAATTTCCTGCTGTTCCAGGTCCAGAAGCATTCAATGTTTCCATCTCTTCAAGGCACATGTTTCTATACTCTACTTCCTTTCATATATTTTGCATTTGAAACTAGAAAATTCTAGCCTAAGCTCATATTTTATATAGTAATTTGGAAGTGCAGCTAATAATTACTGACATTCACTAACATATCATCTACTTCCAATCTCTTGCTCTGGTTTATATTATATCTCAGACAGCTGTATAACCTAAGTGTTGGACATTGAACTCTGGAGCTTTGTATGCCTATGCATATTTATTATGCAAAAAATTGTCATTAAACATACAAATCTCTGTTTAGATGTTTTTTCTTCCAGCAATACTCAAGAATATTAAGGAGAAAACTCTTGCATTGGTCTCTTCTTATATCCAGTTTTGTTGTTAAAAATTATGAATAGTATTATTTCTCTTCCTACTTGGATTATTTTTTTTCTCTGTGCCGTATTCTTCTTTTTTCTTAAATGATGCTATTATATGTAAAGGGATGGCATTTTTACTCTCATTTAGGATTTAAGTCTATTTTAAAATTTTCTTTAAAAAA
This sequence comes from Physeter macrocephalus, assembly GCF_002837175.3. Classification (NCBI taxonomy): domain Eukaryota; kingdom Metazoa; phylum Chordata; class Mammalia; order Artiodactyla; family Physeteridae; genus Physeter; species Physeter macrocephalus. Next base: position 3,047,126 of record NC_041225.1, on the reverse strand, counting down.
TGGAAATTGGTTACAATTATTTTACAACCATAACCCTGCTTTACTTTTTAAAGAAAATTCTTTGAGTGATCTGTTTTCAGTCCCACTCTAGCCCCAGTAGTGCTTTCTTTAAAAAATAAGCACACAAAAAATCCACCAATGCATATTCTGCTATTGCTGGATAAAATGTTCTATAAATGGCAATTAGGTCAAGTGAATTGATTGTATTCAATATGTATTATATAGTCTTGCTGATTTTCTATCTCATTGTTCTCTCAATTGAGAGGGAGTCAAGTGACCAAGTATAGTTTTGATTTTATTTTTCATTTCACTTCTGTCAGTTATTTATCCATCTATATTAAAGTTCTTTTGTTAGGCACATAGCTATTTAGGATTGTTAACATTCTTGATGAACTGACCCTTTTTATCATAAATACTTCCTTTCACTAGTAATTTTCCTTGTTTCAAATTCTCCTTTTTTATGATATTAATATAGTGACCTCTGCTTTTTAAATTACATTTTCATGGTATGTCCTTTTCCATCTTTTTGCCATTTTCCTGTCAATACAATTATATTTAAAATGGAGTTCTTATTGGTAGCATAGAGTGGGAGTCCTTCTAGACAATCTGATAATTTATGTCTTTAAAATAATATGTTTAAATCATTACATTTAATGTAATTATTAATATGGTTGAATTTAATTCTAAATTTTTATTATTTATATTTTTCTTTGTTTTTTGTTTGTGTTTCAAGTTTCCTGCATTCTTTTAGATTCATTTTTTTAGCATTTGATATTTGTGTTATATATGTTTAAAATATTTTTAGTTTCTCTAGGACATTAATACATACATACCCAACCTTTCACAAACTACATAAAGTTAGTATTGTAAAACTTCAGATGACATTTCAAAACATCACTCACATAGGTCTCTTTTCCCTCCCCCTACCTTTTATAAGCACACCTGGGAGATAGTTCAGGTTTGGTTCCAAACAACCACAGTAAAACGAGTTACACTAAATTTTTGTTTTCCCAGTTCATAAAAATTTATATATACACTATACTGCAGTCTATTAAGCGTGCAATAGTATTATGTCTAAAACACGTACATATCTTAATTAAAAATAATTTATTCCTAAAAAATGGCAAAATAATTACAATAGTAACATCAAAGATCACTGATCACAGATCACCAGAACAAATATAATAATAATGAAAATGTTTGAAATATTGCAATAATTACTAAAACATGACACAGAGACACAAAGTGAGCTAATGTTGGAAAAATGTCTCCAATAGGCTTGTTTAATGCAGGGTTGCCACAAACCTTCAACTGAAGTGCAGTAAAACAAGGTATTCCTGTATCATAGTTGTATCTTTTAAATCTACATATTTTGAAAAACCTCATAAAATGGTGTTATCATTTTTGCTTTCAATAGTCATACATACACCATGAAGTTAAGAAGATAATAATTTATCCTATTTTTCCAAATATTACCATTTTTGTTGCTCTTCATTTATTCCTGAAGTACTAACTTTCCTTCTGGGTAATTTTCTTTAACCTGTATAAATCCCTTCAGTATTTCTTTTAGAGCAGGTCTGCTAGGGATGCATTTTCTTAGTTCCCTTTGTATAAAAATGCCTTAATTTTGTTGTCATGTTTTCACTGGATATAAAATTCTGGGTTGATAATTCCTTTACTTCTGCAATTTAAAAGATAGTATTGAGGAGCAGGCAAGATGGCGGAAGAGTAAGATGCGGAGATCACCTTCCTCCTCACAGATACATCAGAAATACAGCTACACGTGGAACTTCTCCTATAGAACACCCACCGAACGCTGGCAGAAGACCTCAGACCTCACAAAAGGCAAGAAACCCCCCACGTACCTGGCTGTGTGGATTAAAGGCCCTTGGCGCTCAGGACACTGGTCCACAAGAGACCTCCCAGTTCCACGCAATATCAAACGGTGAAAATCTCCCAGAGATCTCCATCTCAACACCAAGACCCAGCTCCACTCAAGGTCCAGCAACGAACAGTGCTGGAGGCTGGGAGCTGAGCCTCGGGCTTCAGTCGGATCCCAGGGAAAGGTCTGGAGTTGGCAGAGTGAAAACGGCCTGAAGGGGCTAGTGCGCCACGACTGGCCAGGAGAGAGTCCGGTTGAAGTCTGGAGCTGCCGAAGAGGCAAGAGACCTTTTCTTCCTTCTTTGCTTCCTGGTGCGCTAGGAGAGGGGTTTAAGCGCGCCACTTAAAGGAGCTCCAGAAACTGGGCGCGGAGCTACCGAAGAGACGAGACTTTTGCTTGCCTCTTTGTCTCCTGTTGTGAGAGGAGAGGGGATTAAGCGCACTGCGTAAAGGAGCTCCAGAAACGGGCGCGAGCCGCGGCTGTCGGCCCGGACAGCAGAGACGGGCGTGGGACGCTAGGGTTGCTGCTGCCGCCACCAAGAGGCCTGTGTGTGAGCATAGGTCACTCTCCACACCGTCCCTCCTGGGAGCTCGTGCAGCCTGCCACTGCCGGGGTCCCGGGATCCAAGGACAGCTTCCCCGGGAGAACGCGTGGCGCGCCTCGGGCCGGTGCAGCGTCACGCCGGCCCCTGCCGCCGCAGCCTCGCCCCGTATCAATGCCCCTCCCTCCCCCCGGCCTGTGCCAGAGCCCCTGAATCACCTGCTCCATTAACCCCGTCCTGTCTGAACGAAGGGCAGACGCCCTCAGACGACCTACACTCAGAGGCGGGGCCAAATCCAAAGCTGAACCCCAGGAGCTGTGCGAACAAAGAGGAGAGGGGGAGGTTTTTCCCAGCAGCCTCAGAAGCAGCGGATTAAAGCTCCACAATCAACTTGAAGTGCCCTGCATCTGTGGAAAACCTGAATAGACAGCGAAATATCCCAAGTTGAGGAGGTGGACTTTGGGAGCAAGATATACTATTATTTTACCCTTTTTTCTTTTTGTGAGTATGTGTGTGCTACTGTGTGAGATTTTGTCTGTATAGCTTTGTTTCCACCATTTGTCCTAGGGTTAGACCGACCCGTTTTTTGTTTTTCTAATAGAAATTTTTCTTCTTAATAATAATTTTTTATTTTAATAACTATATTTTATCCTACTTTATTTTGTCTTCTCCCTTTCTTTCTTCCTTTCTTCCCTCCTTCCCTCCTTTCTTCCTTCCTTCCTCCCTTCCTTCCTTCCTT
>NC_041225.1:3042641-3043931 GCF_002837175.3 Physeter macrocephalus | reverse complement strand
TTATTTTTTCTTCTCCCTTTCTTTCTTCCTTTCTTCCTTTCTTCGCTCATTTCTTCCTTCCTTCCTCCCTTCCTTACTTCCTCCCTTTCTTCCTCTCCTCCTTCCTTCCTTTCTTGCTTCCTTCCTTCATTTCTTTCTTCCTTCCTTTCTTCCTTCCTCTCTTCCTTCCTCCCTTCCTTTCTTTCATCCTTCCTTCCTTCCCTCCCTCCCTCCTTCCTTCCTTCCTTCCTTCCTTTTCCTTACTTTCTATTTTTTCTCCCTTTTATTTTGAGTTCTGTGGATTAAAGGCTCTCAGGGCTCCAGCCAGGCGTCAGGGCTCTGTCTCTGAGGTGGGAGAACCAACCTGAGGACACTGGTCCACAAGAGACCTCCCAGTTCCACGCAATATCAAACGGTGAAAATCTCCCAGAGATCTCCATCTCAACACCAAGACCCAGCTTCACTCAAGGACCAGCAACGAACAGTGCTGGACACCCTATCCCCAACAAAGAGCAAGACAGGTCTACAGCTCCATCCATTAGCAGAGAGGCTGCCTAAAATCATAATAAGGCTACCAACATCCCCAAACACACCACCAGACGTGGACCTGCCCACCAGAAAGACAAGATCCACCCTCATCCACCAGAACAGAGGCACTAGTCCCCCCAACCAAGAAACCTACTCAACCCACTGAACCAACCTTAGCCACTGGGGACAGCCACCAAAACCAACGGGAACTACGAACCTGCAGCCTGCAAAAAGGAGACCCCAAACACAGTAAGATAAGCAAAATGAGAAGACAGAAAAACACACAGCAGATGAAGGAGCAAGATAAAATCACACCAGACCTAACAAATGAAGAGGAAATAGGCAGTCTACCTGAAAAAGAATTCAGAATAATGATAGTAAAGATGATTCAAAATCTTGGAAATAGAATAGACAAATTGCAAGAAACAGTTAACAAGGACCTAGAAGAAATAAAGAGGATAGACAAATTACAAGAAACAGTTAACAAGGACCTAGAAGAAATAAAGAGGAAGCAAGCAAAGATGAGCAGCACAAAAAATGAAATGAAAAATACTCTAGATGGGCTCAGTAGCAGAATACCTGAAGCAGAAGGACAGATAAGTGACCTGGAAGATAAAATAGTGGAAATAACTACTGCAGAGCAGAATAAAGAAAAAAGAATGAAAAGAACTGAGGACAGTCTCAGAGACCTCTGGGACAACATTAAACGCACCAACATTCGAATTATAGGGGTCCCAGAAGAAGAAGAGAAAAAGAAAGGGACTGAGAAAATATCTGAAGAGA
>NC_041225.1:3029870-3040003 GCF_002837175.3 Physeter macrocephalus | reverse complement strand
CCCCCAGCCCCGCCCCCCATTCCCTGCATCTGTGCAGCGCTGTCCCCGCCTGAGCATCCCTCCCTCCTCGGAGCCCCTCCCCCTCGGCATCCGGGTGCAGTGGGTGAACCTTCCCCGTGGCCCAGGGCTGCGCTCGTTCCTCGCCACCTGTCCTCTGCCTCCACTCCTGGGGTCCTTGAGGATGGAGATGACACCCCCACGGGAGCGGTTCTGAACTAATCACTTGAGTTCATCAGGATTGGCTGGGACAAGCACGCAGCTCTCTGCTCACCTCCACGCTTTATCCGTCTTGTTCCACATCTTCAACGCCTTCCCTCTCTCTCTGTTCTCTCCAGCTGCTCCAATACTAACCATCCGCTAAGAACAAGCTCAATTCCCACCTCCTCCGTAAAGCCCTCCAGGACTACCCTCTGTTGATTCTTTTCCCTCTGAGATCCTAGAGCACGCTATACCAACCAGTTTTCAGGGGGAAATTCTTTGCCTCTCCTCCTGTGTGTTCATCTTTTCTCTCCAACTCGACTATAGCGTTCTTGAACGGAAATCAGTATTACCGAGTGACTGAATATACTTTTCACGAGTAAGAAAATCAACTTAGGATTTTTTAACTTTACAGTAATGCGAAAGCAATACGCATTCAGTAGAAACTACTTCGACTTTTGAATTTTGAGCTTTCCTCGGGCCCACCGTATGGGGAAAGACACTTCCTCCTGATGCTGGGTGGCAAAGCCCCAGCTCCCCACCAGCCACGCGACCACACCAGGAGACAGCGGATAGATGCAACCACCACGGACCCAGACAAGCACTCTGCTTGTCAGTACAGTAGTCAATAAATTACACGAGATGGTCAGCACTTTATTAAAAAATAGTCCTTGCATTAGATGATTTTGCCCAACTATAGGCTAACCTAGGTGTTCTGAGTGCACTGAATGTAGGTGAAGCTAAGCAGTGATGTTTGACACGTCAGGTGTATTAAATGCATTTTCAATTTATGATATTTTCAACTTACCATGGGTTTACTGGGACGTAACCCCATGGTAAGTTGAGGAAGATCTGTACAACAGAAGCAGCAGCCAAGGAACCAGTAGGAGAAATAATGGTTTTTATTTAAAGACAGTCACGGCATGGAAGCAACCTAAGTGTCCATCAACAGATGAATGGATAAAGAAGATGTGGCACATATATACAATGGAATATTACTCAGCCATAAAAAGAAATGAAACTGAGTTATTTGTAATGAGGTGGATAGACCTGGAGTCTGTCATACAGAGTGAAGTAAGTCAGAAGGAGAAAAACAAATACCGTATGCTAACACATATATATGGAATCTAAGAAAAAAAAATGTCATGAAGAGATTAGTGGTAGGACGGGAATAAAACACAGACCTACTAGAGCATGGACTTGAGGACATGGGGAGGGGGAAGGGTAAGCTGTGACAAAGTAAGAGAGTGGCAGGGACATATATGCACTACCAAATGTAAATTAGATAGCTAGTGGGAAGCTGCCGCATAGCACAGGGAGATCACCTCTGTGCTTTGTGACCATGAGAGGGGTGGGATAGGGAGGGTGGGAGGGAGGGAAATGCAAGAGGGAAGAGATATGGGAACATATGTATATGTATAACTGATTCACTTTGTCGTAAAGGAGAAACTAACACACTATTGTAAAACAGTTATACTCCAATAAAGATGTTTTAAAATAAATAAAATTAAATTAAAAATAAATAAATAAATAAATAAAAGATAGTATTGCACTGTCCTTTGACTTCCATGATTTCTGATAAAAATCTGTAGTTATTTGAGTTGTTCTCCTTTATGTATCATCAATTTTCTCTTGCTGTATTCAAGACGTTTTTTCCTGTCTTTGTTTTTCATCAATTTTATTATAATTTGTCTCTTATGTTTGGTGTTCTTTAAATAAATATATTCTGTTTGAAGTTTGCTGGACTTCTTGATTCCATAAATTCATGTCTTTGATAAAAAATGAGAAGTTTCTAGCCCCATTTCTTCACAAATTTTCTAACTATGGAACTCTTTCTTATCTCCTCTGGGACTCCAATGACAGACATACTTACATATTGTCCCACAAGACCCTGAAACTGTGTTAATTTTTGTCCATCTTTAATTCTCTTGAGATTGAGTGATTCCTATTTATCTATCCTCAAGTTCACTGACACTTTCTCCTGTCTTTCCCCATTCTGTTAGTGAGCCTATCCAGTGTTTTTTGTTTTGTTTTGTTTTGTTTGTTTTTTATTCTGGTATTTATTTTTCAGTTTTCAAATATCAGTTTTATCTTTTTTATAGCTACTATTTCTCTTCTTGGAATTTATATCTTTCCAATAATTTCAAGAGTCTTCATTTTTAAGTTATGGGACATGGTTATAATAGTTGATTTAAAGTCTTTGATAATCCAGCACCTGTGTCATCTCATTTTTGGCACTTGTTGAATACCTTTTCCTTTGAAAATAGGACACATTTTCATGGATTCTGTTGGCTTTGCTTTGCTTTCATGTCAAGTAATTTGAATTTTTGTGAGAATTTGGTTCCTGTTAAAATCCTCTGGAGAATTTATTTTTGTTTTGTTTAAACAGGCCATGGAACCAATTAGGTTCAGAACAAGTTAGTTCTGTCTTTCCTTTTTTGTCCAATATTTACAATGTCAGTATAGTTTCAAAGCTTTTCCTTTGGTTTCTAGATTTGCCATATCCTTGTGCCACTCAAGTGGTCAAGTGGTCTAAACTTGGACAACAGTTTACAGTGTAGTTTAGTTCTTAAAATTTTTACTGTGCATCCTTGTGTCTATTTGACATGTACAGGTTATATGCCTACCCACGACTTTTGTCAGTTTACTCACAGAATTAAGGATCTCTTTCTTCAGCCCTCTCCTGGAGGATTTTCCCCCACACTCTCCCTGGAGACACTTTTCTTGTTTTTGTTTTTGTTTTGTTTTGTTTTCATTTTTTGTAGTTGTTGTTTTCTGGTAAGAATGATGTATTACCTCAGAGTTTTTGTCCCCTATGTTTTTGTACAATTCAGTATAATTGGGGCCATCCTCTAGGCAAAGAAATGGGAGAGGAGACAGAGGAACAATTGACAAGGATTTTTGCTACACTCTTACAATTGCAGCAGTCCTTTTTGGGTTTCTCTGACCAGTGAGATAGAACTTTCTTGGGATTGTGTGTGTATATACTGCTTCTTTGGTAGCAGTGCAGCTCTGTGACTGAGGCTTGTCTTTGAGGAGGCCCAAGAGAGAAGAAAGAAAATAAAATTTTAAAAAAAGAGTAGATTTCTCTCCCCACTCTCCACTCCAGAGAAGCTCTGTTTTTGAATCCTCTGACCAGAAAGAGGTCCTTGCCTGCTGTACAGTTCTTCAATTTGGGCACCTTCAGGTCGAAGTTTGAAGATAAAGGAAGAGTACACCAAACAAAATAGTAAGCTCAGTACTGCACTGGTAGTTATTCACATTTTTATTTCTCTGCCCAATCTGTCTGATATTATTTACTTTCCAGAGTCCTTGTATTCTCTACAGAAATTGTAGCTGTACTGCAAGTCCTCTACATAAAAACCTTCAAGTTGCAAACTTTCAAAGATGTGAATGTACATTCCATCTCCCTCCTACTATCTCCCTCCTCCTCTCCTTCCTCCAGTCAGTAACTCTTCTTGCCTGTTCAGTCAATGTCAGTCCCTGTATGCCAGCTGTTGTATTATACTACTGTGTTCTTCAATGTACTGTAGTGTAAGATTAGAAATGTTTTCTTTATTTTTTGTTTGTTTTTTATATATTATTTGTGTGAAAAGTATTATAAACCTATTACAGTACAGTACTATATAGCTGATTGTGTTAGTTTGGTACCTAGGTTAACTTTGTTGGACTTACGAACAAATTGGACTTACAAACGTGCTCTCAGAATGGAACTCATTCGTATGTAGGGGACTTACTATAATCTGTGGGAGTAATTGACTTTAGTGGTTCTACTCCTTGTTGGATAGTACGGGAAAGTAATTGGTGCATTTTTGAAAACTAGAAAATTTCCCCTATTGCAAGACACTATCTACAAGGACATAGCTATAATAAACATACAATTATATGATGGGTGTGGGTATAAACTGAAGCCATGCAAGGTATGCAATACACAGTGTGCATAGGCCCCTATGAGATAGCTACATGTTTTCCTGATGTTGGTCCTTCTATTTCTGTACTCCATATAGCATCTTCTACTTCTATATTTTCTATCCATTGCCCTTCATCCTTGCTTTCATAGATATTTTTTCGTCTAGTCTGAACTGCTTGCTCACTAATTTGTTCTTTACTCAATCTTTTCTGCAATTTATTATCTTTGTTGTGTTTTTTATTTTATTTATAAACTTCATTCTTTTTCTTCCATATGGTTCTTGCTATGACTTCCATTTTCTGCTTCATACTATTAGTTGCCTTGTTGAAAGATATTTATTATAGTTATTTTAATTTGTAGATTTTTCTGTTCTATTTATTCCAGTTCATGTTGTACCTATAACTTATTTGATATCTTTCTTTATAGCAGTTGAAATTGTGAGATATTTAGTTATTTTGGCAAACCAGCTGAATGTCTGACAGTATCAGCTTTCCTGTATGGTAAAGTGTAATGGAAAAGCTAAAGGCCATAGGAAAGTTTGGGTCCTTCTCAATGGGTTTAGGAAGAGGGCATATAAAACCGCTAATGATCACATCACTTCACCAGGCAACAGCTCTACTAATGAGTCACCCTTAAAGACTACAAGGGAACTCGAGTTGGAAAACATACTCTCTAATCTCCATAGTTTTATGTGCCATTGAGTGGGATTTGAAGTCAGGACAGAGTTGTGAATGCCTGACATCTGAGGGTCAGTTGCACATCTTTTTATAGCTCCTCACCCAAACAAGGTATTGTGCCAACCCAGCAATATTGCAACTCACAACTGAGCAGTCTAGGCTGTTGCTGGTCATTTCTGTTGTGATAGATCAGTCAAAGGCTTTCCCAAATAATTTAAATGGGTGACAACTGTCAAACTTAAATCTTTCCCCCAGTGTATTCTCTTACCAAGGCAATGCCACCTTCTCTTCCATGAGTTTATGATGTTCTTTATTCTCCCTATGAGTTTTGCAGAAATTGTCTGTTATTTCTCACATCCAATCTCCCCTGCAATTTCTGTATTTTTTCCACACCTGATTTTGGAGAATACAGACAGCAGTACATTCTATTTGCCACCTTGTCTGGAAACTTTAACCTCTTTTACAATATTACCTATTTTTAATCCCTATGTAACTTGATTCCTCTAAATGATTGTTTAGGAATCCTGCTTTTTAATCCTTATATCACTAGGAACATATTTTAGAAATCTCCCTTTGCATTAGAATTATTTGTATTATTTCCATGCTCCCAATAGATAGTTTTCCAGATTACTTTTGCATTTTTTTGTTTTCAGATACTTTGCACACTGTTTTCATCAATAAATATTTTTGAAATAATTCTATCCTGATTATTTAAAAGATAAAATATTCTATTACTTAAAATTGAGGAGGTGTTAAAGTATTATTGAGAGGAATTCAAATACATAACTATTTCTTATTCTTCACCACAAATATACATATTTATGGAGGAAGCCTAAGCTAGAAATCTGTTGAAAAATAAAGCAAATGTATAAAAATGATCTAATACATATCCCCATTATTATGCAAATAATAGATTTTACTGATGAAATGTTCAGAGTACTAGATAATGCAAAATAATAGATCCTCTGCCTAGCTATAACCTTTCATTAAACAATGCTGAATTAGAGGTAACATGCAGCACATCTTACATTTCCTTAACATATCAAAATAGTATGCTTTATTAAAATGATGCTATAAAGAATCATGATAATAAGAATATACTTTCCCCACACGTAGAAGTTATAACTAACTCAAGTATAGGATAGTATTACATATAATATAATCCTAAAATTCAACATGGTTGGTAAATGCAGTTTTCTGATTAATTATATACTTTAACAACGAATAACTATCCATTTAACACCTACTCTGTGTGTGTGCAGAATATATGATAAAAATAAAGTACAAGACACAGCACTAACTAAATACTTAAGAGTTTAAAATGCATTTGAGCAGACAATACATTTTTTCCTGAAAACAACAGAGGAGATGTACAACACCTGTTATAATTTGAAGAATACATAGCAAGTGTAAAAAGTGTTATTATTTAGATACTATATCAAGAAAAGAGGATTTGAATACAAACAATATGTAAATATCTTCAAGAAGCTTCAATTTTAAAAGTATTTTGGTTATTATAACATAGATAAGTAATAATTCTGAATTTGTAGGCTTATTGTTTCCTAAGTTTTAATTTTGTATTTTAGGTTTACTGCAGTTTGAATATATGTAAACTATTTTTACTAAATGTAATATGATTACAACCACTAACTACCTATTTCTCATATACACACTAGCACATATATGAAAACATAAATATACACACACACATATATGTGTATGTTTCTATGTAGATAGATACAAATCTCTTAATATATTGATAAATGAAACATTGTTTAAGAAGGAGTCTGGAGGAGAGGAGAGAAGATGGCGGAAGAATAAGATGCAGAGATCACCTCCCTCCCCACAGATACATCAGAAATACCTCTACATGTGGAACTGCTCTATAGGACACCCACTGAATGCTGGCAGAAGACCTCAGGCCTCCCAAAAGGCAAGACACTCCTCACGTACCTGGGTAGGGCAAAATAAAAAAGAATAAACAGAGACAAAAGAATAGGGACGGGACCTGCACCAGTGGGAGGGAACCATGAAGGAGGAAAGGTTCCCACACACTAGAAGCCCCTTCGCGGGCAGAGACTGCGGGTGGCAGAGGGGGAAGCTTCGGAGCCACGGAGGAGAGTGCAGTAACAGGTTGTGGAGGGCAAAGCGGAGAGATTCCCGCACAGAGGATCGGTGCTGACTGGCACTCACCAGGCCAAGAGACTTGTCTGCTCACCCGCCGGAGCTGGTGGGGGCTGGGAACTGAGGCTCGGACTTTGGTCGGATGCCAGGAGAGGACTGGGGTTGGCTCCATGAACACAGCCTGAAGGGGTTAGTGCACCACGGCTAGCCTGGAGGGAGTCCGGGAGAAGTCTGGAGTTGCCAAAGAGGCAAGAGACTTTTTCTTCCCTTTTTGCTTCCTGGGTCGCGAGGAGAGGGGATTAAGCACGCCACTTAAAGGAGCTCCAGAGACGGGTGCGGAGCGGCTGAAGAGACAAAAGACTTTTTCTTGCCTCTTTGTTTCCTGGTGCACGAGGAGAGGGGAGAACGCGCACCGCTTAAAGGAGCTCCAGAAACTGGCACGATCCATGGCTATCAGCAAGGAAAACAGAGACAGGACAGAGACGCTAAGGCTGCTGCTACCACCACAAAGAAGCCTGTGTGCGAGCACAGGTCACTATCCACACCTCCCCTCCAGGGGGCCTGTGCAGCCCACCAATGCCAGGTTCCCGAGATCCAGGGACAACTTCCCAGGAAGAACACACAGTGCACCTCAGGCTGGTGCAACGTTCCTCTGGACTCTACCAACGCAGGCTTGCCCTGCATCCGTAACCCTCCCTCCCCCAGGCCTGAGTGAGCCAGGACCCCGAATTAGCTGCTTCCTCATTTAACCCTGTCCTGTCTGAGCAAAGAAGAGATGCCCTCAGGTGACCTACATGCAGAGGCGGGGCCAAATCCAAAGCTGAAGACCAGGAGCTGTGCGAACAAAGAAGAGAAAAGGAAATCTCTCCCAGCAGCCTCAGAAGCAGTGGATTAAAGCTCCACAATCAACTTCATTTACCCTGCATCTGTGGAATACCTGAATAGACAACGAATCATCCCAAATTGAGGAGCTGGACTTGGGAGCAAGATATATTATTTTTTCCCAATTTTCTCTTTCTGTTAGTGTGTATGTGTATGCTTCTGTGTGAGATTTTGTATGTACAGCTTTGTGTCCACCATTTGTCCTAGGGTTCTGACCATCGCTTTTTTTTTTTACCTTTTAAAATTTTTCTTAATAATTATTTATTATTTTAATAACTTTATTTTATTTTATCCTACTTTATTTTATCCCCTTTCTTTCTTTCTTTCTTTCTTTATTCTTGCTTTCTTTCTTTCTTACTTTCTATTTTTTCTCCCTTTTATTTTGAGCCGTGTGGATTAAAGGCTCTTGGTGCTCCAGCCAGGCATCCGGGCTGTGTCTCTAAGGTGGGAGAACCAACTTCAGGACACTGGTCCACAAGAGACCTCAAAACTCCACGTAATATCAAATGGCAAAAATCTCCCAGAGATCTCCATCTCAACAACAAGGCCCAGCTTCACTCAACAACCAGCAAGCTACAGTGCTGGACACCCTATGCCAAACAACTAGCAAGACAGGAACACAGCGCCATTCATTAGCAGAGAGGCTGCCTAAAAGTATAAGTCTACAGACACTCCAAAACACACCACCAGACGTAGAACTGCCCACCAGAAAGACAGGATCCAGCCTCATCCACCAGAACACAGGCACTATTCCCCTCAACCAGGAAACCTATTCAACCCACTGAACCAACCTTAGCCACTGGGGACAGCCATCAAAAACAACGGGAACTATATGACAACACATATTAATCAAACTATCAAAAATTAAGTACAAAGAAAAGTATTGAAAGCAGCAAGAGAAAAACAACAAATAGCACACAAGGGAATCCCCATAAGGTTAACAGCTGATCTTTCAGCAGAAACTCTGCAAGCCAGAAGGGAGTGGCAGGACATATTTAAAGTGATAAAAGAGAAAAACCTACAACAAAGATTACTCTAAACAGCAAGGACCTCATTCAGATTTGATGGAGAAATTAAAACCTTTACAGACAAGCAAAAGCTGAGAGAGTTCAGCACCATGAAACCAGCTTTACAACAAATGCTAAAGGGACTTCTCTAAGTAAGAAACACAAGAGAAGGAAAAGACCTACAAGAACACAACCAAAACAATTAAGTAAAAGGTCATAGGTACATACATATCATTAATTACCTTAAATGTAAATGGATTAAATGCTCCCACCAAAAGACACAGACTGGCTGAATGGACACAAAAACAAGACCCATATATATGCTGTCTACAAGAGACCAACTTCAGACCTAGGGACACATACAGACTGAAAGTGAGGGGATGGAAAAAGATATTCCATGCAAATGGAAATCAGAAGAAAGCTGGAGTAGCAATTCTCATAACAGACAAAATAGACTTTAAAATAAAATCTATTACAAGAGATAAAGAAGGACACTACATAATGATCAAGGGATCGATCCATGAAGATGATAAAACAATTGGAAATATTTATGCACCCAACAGAGGAGCAGCTCAATACATAATGCAAATACTATCAGCCATAAAAGGGGAAATCAACAGTAACAGAATCATAGTAGGGGATTTTAACAAACCACTTTCACCAATGGACAGATCATCCAATATGAAAATAAATAGGAAACACAAGTTTTAAATGATACATTAAACAAGATGTACTTAATTGATATTTACAGGACATTCCATCCAAAAACAACAGAATACACAATTTTCTCAAGTGCTCATGGAACATTCTCCAGGATAGATCACATCTTGGGTCACCAATCTAGCCTTGGTAAATTTAAGAAAATTGAAATCATATCAAGTATCTTTTCCAACCACAACACTATGAGACTAGATATCAATTACAGGAAAAGATCTGTAAAAAATACAAACACATGAAGGCTAAACAATATGCTACTTAATATCGAAGTGATCACTGAAGAAATCAAAAAGGAAATAAAAAAAATACCTACAAACAAATGGCAATGGAGACACGACACAAAACCTATGGGATGCAGCAAAAGCAGTTCTAAGAGGGAAGTTTATAGCAATACAATCCTACCTTAAGAAACAGGAAACATCTCGAATAAACAACCTAACCTTGCACCTAAAGCAATTAGAGAAAGAAGAACAAAAACACCTCAAATTTGGAGAAGGAAAGAAATATTAAGGATCAGATCAGAAAGCAATGAAATAGAAATGAAGGAAATGATAGCATAGATCAATAAAACTAAAGGCTGGTTCTTTGAGAAGATAAACAAAATTGATAAACCATTAG
>NC_041225.1:2998519-3029828 GCF_002837175.3 Physeter macrocephalus | reverse complement strand
GAAATTGAAACTGTGATTAAAAATCTTCCAACAAACAAAAGCCCAGGACCAGACGGATTCACAGGTGAATTCTAACAAACATTTAGAGAAGAGCTAACAACTATCTTTCTCAAACTTTTCCAAAATATAGCTGAGGGAGGAACACTCCCAAACTCATTCTATGAGGCCACCATCACCCTGATACCAAAACCAGACAAAGACCTCACAAAGAAAGAAAACTACCGGCCAATAGCAGTGATGAACAAAATGCAAAAATCCTCAGCAAAATACTAACAAATAGAATCCAACAGCACATTAAAAGCATCATACACCATGATCAAGTGGGGTTTATTCCAGGAATGCAAAGATTCTTCAATATACGCAAATCAATCAACCTGATACACCATATCAACAAACTGAAGGAGAAAAACTATATGATCATCTCAATAGATGCAGAGAAAGCTTTTGACAAAATTCAACACCCATTTATGATAAAAACCCTGCAGAAAGTAGGCATAGAGGGAACTTTCCTCAACATAATAAAGGCCATATATGACAAACCCACAGCCAACACTGTCCTCGATGGTGAAAAAATGAAACCACTTCCACTAAGATCAGGAACAAGACAAGGTTGCCCACTCTCACCACTCTTATTCAACATAGTTTTGGAAGTTCTAGCCACAAGTCCTAAGGAGGCTATCAGAAAACTACTAGAGCTAATCAATGAATTTGGTAAAGTAGCACGATATAAAATTAATGCACAGAAATCTCTGGCATTCTTATACACTAATGATGAAAAATCTGAGAGTGAAATTAAGAAAATACTCTCATTTACCATTGCAACAAAAAGAATAAAATATCGAGGGATAAACCTACCTAAGGAGACAAAAGACCTGTGTGCAGAAAATTCTAAGACACTGATGAAATAAATTAAAAATGATTGAAATAAATGGAGAGATATACCATGCTCTTGGATTGGAAGAATCAACATTGTGAAAATGACTGTACTACACAAAGCAATCTACAGATTCAATGCAATCCCTATCAAACTACCACTGGCATTTTTTACAGAACTACAACAAAAAATTTCACAATTTGTATGGAAACACAAGAGACCCCGAATAGCCAAAGCAATCTTGAGAATGAAAAATGGAGCTGGAGGATTCAGGCTCCCTAACTTCAGACTACACTACAAACCTACAGTAATCAAGAGAGTATGGTACTGGCACAAAAACAGAAATATAGATCAATGGAACAGGATAGAAAGTCCAGAGATAAACCCACACACATAGGGTCACCTTGTCTTTGATAAAGGAGTCAATAAAATACAGTGGAGAAAAGACAGCCTCTTCAATAAGTGGTGCTAGGAAAACTGGACAGGTACATGTAAAAGTATGAAATTAGAACACTCCCTAACCCCATACACAAAAGTAAACTCAAAATGCGTTAAAGACCTAAATGTAAGGCCAGACACTATCAAACTCTTAGAGGAAAACATAGGCAGAACACTCTATGACATAAATCACAGCAAGATCGTTTTTTACCCACCTCCTAGAGAAATGGAAATAAATCAAAAATAAATAATTGAGACCTAATGAAACTTAAAAGCTTTTGCACAGCAAAGGATACCATAAACAAGACCAAAAGACAACTCTAAGAATGGGAGAAAATAGTTGCAAATGAATCAACTGACAAAGGATTAATATCCAAAATTTATAAGCAACTCAAGCAGCTCTATAACAACAACAACAAAAAAAACCCAATCCACAAATGGGCAGAAGAACTAAATAGACATTTCTGCAAAGAAGATATACAAGATATACAGATTGCCAACAAACACATGAAAGAATGCTCAACATCATTAATCATTAGAGAAATACAAATGAAAACTACAATGAGAGATCATCTCATGCCAATCAGAATGGCCATCATCAAAAAATCTAGAAACACTAAATGCTGGAGATAGTGTGGAGAAAACGGAACACTCTTGCACTGTTGGTGGGAATGTAAATTGATACAGCCACTATGGAGTGAGTTATTTGTAGTGAGGTGGATGGACCTGGAGTCTGTCATACAGAGTGAAGTATGTCAGAAGGAGAAAAACAAATACCGTATGCTAACACATATATATGGAATCTAAGAAAAAAAAATGTCATGAAGAACGTAGGGGTAGGACGGGAAGAAAACACAGACCTACTGTAGTATGGACTTGAGGATATGGGGAGGGGGAAGGGTAAGCTGTGATGAAGTGAGAGAGTGGCATGGAAATATATACACTACCAAGTGTACGGTGGATAGCTAGTGGAAAGCAGCCGCATGGCACAAGGAGATCAGCTAGGTCGTTTGTGACCACCTAGAGGGGTGGGATAGGGAGGATGGGAGGCAGGGAGACGTAAGAGGGAAGAGATATGAGAACATACGTATATGTATAACTTATTCACTTTGTTGTAAAGCAGAAACTAACACACCATTGTAAAGCAATTATATTCCAATACAGATGTTAAAAAAAAAAAAGGAGTCTGACAGAAAAATTTACAGAGCACAAGAAATTCACATGACTGCACAAAGGAATGCTCATGTAGTTGAAATAAAAATAAATATGTCAAAAAAATAGAAGTTCAAACAACCAAGTTGTGTAAGGAAATTGCTTAGCCCTATAGGTGTAAGATTAAAAAATCACAACATAAAATTGGATGTAATTTTACAAAGACATCAAATGAAATGGGAAAAAAAATTTTTAAATATATAGAAACAAGATGACTATAACAGAAAATGCAAACTTTGCTATCCATGGGGACAAAAGTTTGAAATTCTATGACATAAAGAATCAATCAACCATTAACATAAATTTGTTGTATGTTTATTACTAGTAAGAAAATCAGAAAGCAAAAAGGAATATCTGACCCATAATATTTTTCCCCGCTCTGCAATAGGGTGTAAATATTCAGATGCAAGACCATAAAGTCTCTTAGCTTTCTCCACTTGCACTCCATAAGCACTACTGGGCTTCTTTCTCTGAAGAGAAACTACAGAGTGATGTATAAATAGCTATCTGTTACCTTCTCTGAAGAGAAGATAGGTTCATATATTATTTTACCTTTGACCAGCTCTGTGACATTGGACAGGTGAGTTAAGCTCTGAAACCTGTGTTTCTCCAGCTTCCAATATTTTTTACAGTATTAGTTTGATACTGTATTTTACTTTAGTCCCACAACTTTCCTGTAAAAGGGATTGAAGGAGTGCCCACAGGGTATAGCTCAGATACTAATAAGGAAGTTACCTCTGCCAGGTCTTGTTGATACCATTTATGAATATCCTGGTAACAGCTTTTCACTGATCTCCATCCGTTCCAGCTTTAAATAAGGCAATGGAAGCCCAAAATTTAGTTAAATTGGTTGGTGAAGTATATTAAATGTAGGGTGACTCCATCTTTGTGTTACATTTCATTGAAAAGATGCCTAAGAAGAGCTACCTGCATTACAGGATCTAAAAGGATTTTTAGTGAAACTATTTTAGTGTTGTCACTTTGGTTAGTGTCCAATGGCAGCTCAGCAGAAAGACATATCCAAGAAATGAACACTATACTATAATCAAAATTCAATCTCCCATCTAACGAATAGGGCACTTCCTGAGGGTAGGGCATTTTGTCTAGTTCATCTTTCTGGAATGATTATCTCCCTACAGAGTTTTCAATCCCTATGTAAAGGCTATCCCATTTATGTGATAAACAAACATGTTGCAAGTTTTGTGACTGTCAGGGATATTTATATTGTTTCTGACTTCAATGTAATATGTAATGGGGAAATGAACATCTCCTCTTCTAAGGCTTTTCACTTACATTGGTTTATTATTTTGGGATCACTTCCCAGAAGTGGTATTACTTTTTCAAATAATATGAATATGTTTATGGTTTCAGATACTTCTTGGTGAACTGCTTTAAAAAAGTGGTGTGTGTAAATTTACAGCTCTTCTAAAACATACAAATTGAGCCAATTTCACTGCATATATACCATAACTGCAATATTAAAAAAAACTCCACAGCAAAATGCAATATAGTCCATGAAAATAAATCTGAAAAGTATAATACAGATGATTTCTACAAAAATGTACAATAACAATATTATCTGAAAGGAAGGAAAAATGTGACCATACTGATAAACTGAAAATGTATTGGAGTTTTTAATCAAAAGATTACAGCAAGAAAGGCATTTAGCTCAGAACATTGTAAGAGAATCATTTCAAGTCATTTCAAACATTATTCTCATGCTGTATAATTTGATGCATATCATATAACTTTAAAAAATAAAACAATTGGTGACACTAAAATTACAAGTACTGTTACTAGAAATAATTAGTATTCATTCATACCTAATACCAATAACCACAACAAATTAGAGTAAAATTCCATTCACAATGTTAACATGAACTACAAATTATTATGACATTTTGTTATATACAAAGAACAAGCAGTTAGAGTTTATAGTAGAAGTTAGCATAACATATTTAGGGATAACTAATAAAGATAACTCTTTTTATGGTGATAGTGGGTAGGGAGAGCTTGGACACAATTCAGTGAAAAAGAATATGTAAAAGCAGTAAGAAAGCTCTAAATAGAAAATCGATGTGGGATAACTGGTCTTACTGGGTATTAAAAGTTATAAAACATCAAAAATGGTATTAGTATATAAATAGAAAGACCAAAGTGAAAATAAAGAAAATCTAGAAAAGTAGATTAATGTAGAAAGATATGGTATCTCAATTCTTTGGTGAAAATAGATAACTTTCAATAATGTTGGAGTAATTTTGTAGTCATTTGGAAAAACTATATATTTGGAAACTTATTCATACTATATACTAGCATAAGTTCCAAATGGATCAAGGATTTACATGTGTAATAACATAAAAATCACAAAACTGTAAAAAGTTTTTGAATAATACTTTTATATGAAATATGCTCTAAATCAAACACGTAAGAAAAAATTTAAAAATATTATATTGTAAAAACAGCAGACATAGCTACACATCTTAAAAACATAAGTAAAATTAAAATATAAATGAAAACTAGAAATAAACATTTGAAATTTCTATCAAAATCTGTAATATATAAAACTTATGATGTATAAAGATTTTTGATGATAATTGATAGGAAAAGAAGAGCAGTCCTATAGGAAAATGGCTCTGAACTCACATTATACATATGTAGACTTGAAAATAATATTTAAACATAGTAAAATATAATCCATCTTATTTTTATGAAAGGAAACACAAAGAAATTTTATAATGATACCACTTTTATTAACAACATTGCCAAAATTTAAAAGTTTAATAAAATTCTCTTGGCAAAGATGTAGAGAAACAGGTCCACAAAATATTGGTTGTGGCTTTAGAACTTGTTAGTATAGTTATCCAAATTTCAAATATATATACACATTGACCTAACAATCTAATTTTTATTGTTTAAGCTTATGCTATACTTGAAGAGTTGCTTGGCATGATTTATTGCACTTATATATCATTGAAAAGGACTTCAGACGACTGATATATTCAGCAATAGAGGGTAGTTAAACACATCATTAAATAGACATACAATAGAACACTAGCTACACAAATGTAAAAAAAATTTTAAAAAGATGTTTTGGAATATAAATCTAAATCTAAAATTCTAAATCTAAATATCTGAATTTATTGAAAATTAGGGAAGAATGTTAGTAAATAATAAACGAGCATGAAATTGAGCATTAGCATTCAAAATTGCAAGCACATACATAATTCACAAATGAAAAACAAAATTTAAACTTTGTTTAACCAAGATATCCAGAGATTTGTGCACGTGTAGATATAGCTTAAAATTATAAAAATTAGGTCATAATGACACTAGGACAATATAGGTTAATAGGGTGTAAAAGAAAGTCTAAAAGTTATCCAAAGTGTTTATATTGGGAATGTAGCTTTCCAAATTTGGTATTAAAGGCAAGTTACTCCAGAATGTACAGGATTTATTTGATAAACTGATAATTTACCCTTATCTCATATCCCAAATAAATTTTAAGTGAATTAAAGTTTTCAGTGAAGATACTTTGAAGATACTTTGATATAAAGAATATAAGTTAATATTTAGATACATGAGATTTATAAAAATGTTACCAAAAGCAAGTAAATAACATTTTTAATAGAGATAATAATATAAAGCTGATATTTATTGATATTTACCAGCTAAATATTTTTCCCATGTTATTTTACTAATACATGACTTATGTGGGTCCATAAATTTCCTAACAAATCAAATTAAAATTCAAATATTAAAATAGTTAAATTACAAAAGTTAATATAATATCGTGAAAAGCAAGAACAATGCTATTTAATTCAAAAAACATTTTATTTATATTGTCACATGAGGCTTGATCAGCAAACAAATGGAGTAAAAATGGTCACTGTTTCTTTTCTTTCATTCTGTTTTCTGCATCTGTCTGATCCTTTCCCTCACTGAACTCATGGTCAGAAGTGCTGACAACTTACTTGGTAGTTAACCTTTTTTTCCCTAACTTCAAACAAAATCCCAAGGTCTAACTGGATCTTATCCCCTATGCTTAACACTGAAATTATCATCATGGCCTGGCAATGGTCATGCTAATACGTTTAGACCTGAGCCACGTGCCTCATCATAGAAGTGAATAGATGGTGACGGGCAAAACAGGTGTTGTATAACCAAGAATAAAGGTGAATTGAGTCTAGTGGGGGAAAAAGAAAAAAATGCTCACCCTAAGTATATGTGACAACTATTGTATAAACATCTTCAGTATATTAAGAATTTCCCCAAATCACTAAGATATAGAGAAACTTCCCAAGAAAAACATAAGAAAACAATATGTAAGTTAACCCTGAAGGAAATTTAAAAGGCCAAAGAGGTTAAAAAAAAAAAACAATTTTAATTGTGATGAATGGGGTGGCTAATTAAATCATAATGAGTCAGAAATTTAGGTCTATTAATTGGTCCATAATACTTTGGCTGTTTTAAATATAATATTCTTTGTGCTAAGAGTAAGGTATCACTATTCTTCACAGCTGGTAGAAGTGTAAAATAGTAAATGTAAAAAATCTACCTTTATATGTCTGCCTATACACCTCTCTCAACATATGCATGTGTGTGTGAGTAGAAGAATAAATTTGACAATGCATATGAAGACGTAAAAACTGTCTTCCTCATGTTTTTAATATAGCCATTTTACTACTGAATATTTATGCTTAAGGTAAAAATCATAAATGTGAGCAAAATTGCATGAACAGCAGTCTACACTGATCTGCTTTACATTTATAATCTTTTAAACAAAAATATTCCTATTGAACTTATGGTATTAGATGGAAAGTAATAAACATTAAAAGTTGTATAACGAGAGATGATTAAAAAAAGGGAAATGTTCATAATGCAGTGCTAGATAAAAAGTATAGCTCTCTATAGAAAACATGAAAAATAATGATAATAAAAATCAAACCTACTACTTCATCAGCCTGAACATAAACCCTGCTTACCGGGAAACAGAGGGTGATGTAGTGACATATGTACAGTGTACATGTACACATTCAGGCCTTATGTGTGAGGACCTATTTATTTTTTAGTGTTTTCTGTACCAAGTCTAAAATATGTATGTAAAATTGGAAATCATTATAAATTTATTTTTCCTTAATAATTTGTGCAAAAAAATTCTTACACTTTCATGAAATAATTACTAATGAGAGATTAAAAATTGTCATGTATCTGTGACTGGAAATTTCATTCTATCCACTAGCTATTTTTAGATTTTTTTTTTTTGATCAGTTTCATAGCTTTAATTCTACCTTAAAAGTGCAGTATCTTCATCATTCAAAGAAGTAAAACTAGGTTGTATTTTATCAGGACAGAAATAACACACCTATTAATCTGAGCAACATATTTTTAAGTTTGTAGACTAGAACCCAATGAAGTTTAGGTGTAGTTGTTTCATAGTACTGGTTTATATGTAAATTACTCTGAATATGAGCAATTGTGCAAGATTTGCTCATTTTATTTTAGACATAGTGGTTGTGATGGCTATAGATTTCTTTTTAATGAGAGGGAAAAAGAAATATGATGATTATGAAATTTATCTTTTTTCTTTTACTGTAAAAACAGTAGAAATGTTTTCTCCAACTCAACCTTAGAATGATACTTAGGTAGTGACACAGATGCCAAAATCAATTCTAAAAAAGAAGTCCTGTTAAGAATGTCAGCAGTCTTGCTTGTTTGCTTGCTTGAAAACCATTGGAATTCTCAGGGTTTATCTCTACTATTCCAGATATAAGGTCAGGTTAGCAGCCTTATTAAATCCAAGCACAAATACAATGGTAGATCTGATTCTTATTCTTCTCCCTGTGAATGTTATGAGTGTCACACACAGATAGAATTGAAGCTGTGTTGGGGCCAATTAGCTGACTCATACATGGACAAAAGATAAAAAAACAACAAAATAACAAAATGTCTAGGTTGACAACTGTGATATACTGTACAGATCTCCAGTGATGAGAACAAAAAGGGGGCTCAATTCTGTGTTCTAATACTGACATTTTGGTGACCTCTTAGCAAGATAATTAACCATTAAATGTTTATTAAATTGTATACTTTTATTATTTATTATTTTTTAACGTCTTTATTGGAGTATAATTGCTTTACAATGGTGTGTTAGTTTCTGCTTTATAACAAAGTGAATCAGCTATACATATACATATATCCCCATATCCCCTCCCTCTTGCTTCTCCCTCCCACCCTCCCTATCCCATTCCTCTAGGTGGTCACAAAGCACTAAGCTGACTTCAGAATCTCTCTTGTTTTCTTTCTCTCTTTCTATCTTTATCCATCTCTACCTCTCTCTTTATGTTCATATGTGTGTGTGTTATATGTGTGTTTTATATATGTGAATGTATATTCAAATCTCGGTCAGTTGTATCCATTTAGAACTAGCAAATGGAAATTGGAATTACTATACATTAAATACAATGTAAAATTTCAGATTTAAAGACTAGTATCTATTCCTTCTACATATTTCATTTTGTATCATGCAGGCATGATTCATGACTAGTTTCTCTTACTTTTATGGCGTCTTGTTATAATGAGTTTTCATAATAATGTTTCTTGCTCACAATATTAAAATAGGCAAAACGTTCTATTGAATGAGCATATTAGGAGAAACAAAGTGCCTTAGCCTGGTTTAAAAGATAAAGATATATCTATCACTGGCATGAAGAAGAATACTCTGACAAAATATTCTTTCTCATTGTAGTAAGTGTTTTAACTCAATAATACAAATGAGTTCAGTTCATCAATTCTTTAAAATATTACTTTGTAAGGAATTTTGAATTAAATTAGAAAATTCCAGTAACTTCCCCTTATTATTAGAGAAAGCAGGATTCCGTATATAATTGGACATAGATGAGTATTATTTTTAGTTTTCCTCTTTGTGCCAACATTAGGCAAGCCACCAAATTTATATTGATTACAGGGTGTTATAATATTCTTATTCATTATCTTATTCATGACTGCCTCTGAGGTATCAATACAGAGAGTGTTAAAGTTGGAACATTTTAAAATTCATCATCTGAAACCATAGGCAGGGGGGAATAAATAGAGATGTGCAATTAATTGTTTCCCAAAAGTAAAAGTGCTAAAGGTAAGATCTGGAGATTAACAGTTGAAGTTGGTTAAAGGAAATGTTATCACCATATTGGTGAAGAAGCAAAAGTGAGCCAGCTGATAAAACTTTCAAGAAATGAGGTTGAAATAACCCCAAATTCCTGGGAAGACTAAAATTAAAAGAAGCATGAGCTTTGAATGAACTGGAAGTTTAGGATATAAAAAATAGAGTGAATATGGAGGTAACAATAAGAAGTGAGGAGAAAATTTACTCCACCTCCAGGTCTAAGGAATATTGGAAATATTAGAAAATAATCTATTGGAAATATTGGAAATTAAAAATAAAACAAACTCAGAAAACAAATTTCACTATAGAGTACTTTTCAGAGAAGCCCTTGAAAAAACAAGAGGTTGTACTGATGATTAAAAATGCCCACCAGAGGTGCAGTTTTTTTCTAATTGATACTGGGAAAAATAGGAAGATATGAAATTATAGTTTTATTTTAAGCATAGACTAAGAGGTGATATTCTTTGCCTTTCCAAAAAGTTTTATAACATTTTTGTCATCATATTTAAATTATACAAGAAAAAAATGAAGTATTTTGAAGCTACAGTCTTATCAGTGGAGTATCTCTTTGCACAGCTGTATCCATTGAATTGATAGAACCTGTATTTGCTTTACCCATTTTCTAAACTTTCATTTAAGGTGGTTATCATAAACACAGATCTGGTGCCTGCAGTGACCTTTAATTCCACTCTGCAAATGTAGAAAATTTGCTTTCTGTTTTGCTGTCATTATTACTTACTGGAAAAGTCAGGCCAGTGACTCCTCTCCTGCCACTTGAACAAATGTGGTTCTAAAAGTGTATGAGTGTTTGTCCTCTCCTCACACACATGAGAGAGAGAATAGGGAATGTTTATGATATTGCAGCTGACAACAGTCATGAATCTACTGAAGTAGAACAAGGACATCAACTCTTAGCTTTTCAGTTTATCATAATTCAAGTTGTGTTATTTGTGACATTACATTTTATATTCATGGATAATAGGTGAGTTGTGCACAGTATGACTAAAATTTCACTCTCAGTTTCAGTTTCTTTAGCAATTTAGAGTAAATGATTAACGTAGAGAATTATCTGACAAGATATTTAGAAAATCCTAAAAATATGGGTAGTTTATTAACCATCACTAACTACAATCCAAATCAGGAATGCCTGAGCTCAAAGGATTATCTGGGAAAATATATTCAGATTGATATTGTGACATGAAAGCTCTAGAACACATGGCTTCCATCTGTTGATATTTCCTCTTGATGATCCTAAGGAAGACTCACCATCCAAATTTGGGAATCTCTTGAATAAAGTGTCTGGCCCATCAATCATGAGCATTGATGATTCTGGACAGGCATCATATGCTGAGAAACAGAAACACTGGTGAGTTTAGGTAATTGCATTTCTTTAATATTATATTGATTATGAATTCAAAAAGAAATTAAGAAGTATAAAAAAGTAAGTGTACTTAGATATAAAACACATTCCTAGTCTTTTGTGAATAACTTAGAAAAGCCATTAAATTACAAAAGGAAGATAGAGACATCAATATTTAACATTTAGTATGTTTTACAGATTTGAAAATATAAGA
The DNA here is from genome assembly GCF_002837175.3 of Physeter macrocephalus. Classification (NCBI taxonomy): domain Eukaryota; kingdom Metazoa; phylum Chordata; class Mammalia; order Artiodactyla; family Physeteridae; genus Physeter; species Physeter macrocephalus. Next base: position 3,018,568 of record NC_041225.1, on the reverse strand, counting down.
AAAAATTGTGCTGTATTCAGAAAAAAATGCAAGTTTCCTTGATATTTTTGTCTTAATTTTCAGTGAGAAAAATAATATACCCAACTCAAAATAACATTTTTAAAGAAAACAGGCATTATTATTTTTATCTATAATGATGTTTGATTTAAAAAAATATATAGCTATAATGTATAAACTTGGGATTTTTTTGTTAACTTATTCAAGAAAGTAAAAGTCACATCTATGTTTCTATTTATTCTGGTTTTATTAATTCACAGTAAATAAATAATTTTTACCAGCCTGTTAAGAATATTGTTGAGTCTAAGTTTCATTATATTCCATTATTAACCAATTATGAATACTAAAAAGGAACAGTTATTTAATGCAGAATATAAACAAGATTAAATGTAAAGCTGTTACTTGGATTTTGACTTGTATTTATCCAAAATGTTCTGAGGAATTCAGTAAGTGGATGAATGAAGTATATGTTACTTTTTAATAGTCTGAATACAGATTAATATAGAGGAAATAAGGAAGGTCATTTGGTTTTACTGACAGTTTTAAATATAAACCAAAGAGTAATTATATAAGTGGTATGTCCATAGATTTCTACTGTCCTTAAATTGCCAGCCAATTTATTATTTGGACATTTGTCTTCCCAGTGTTTTCAAAACTTTGTTTCAGAATAAGAAATATGTATCAATCCCCCATGTATCTTTAAAGAAATGGATACCTAAAACCAGTTTGAATTCCTTTGGTTCATTTTTCAGTTGCAAGTTGTCAAGGAGCATCCCCTCTTCCAAAGCTCATATCATGTGCAGCTGTAAATTGTTATTCTATTTTGACAGGCTGCTGTTCTGAAGGATATGGCTATTTATTTCAACAGGGAAATTTTCCAGGCTACTAAACTTTCTAGTCTTGAAATGAATTTTCTATTACATAACTGACCTTTCAACTATCTAACCCTTAAACACATACAAAATTTTCCCTTCTATTTCTCAACATTGTTCTTACTGTATCATTTGTTTTGCTTCTCTCTATGTTTGCAGTTTCCAAGAGTATGACAAGGGTAGTTGAAGGAATTAATGGTTAGGAAGAAGCTATATGTGTGAATGTATGATCCATAAAAAAAAATTTCAAAAACGATTATATTTCCCCTTCACTAGTAAGAATATTATCTCAACAATTCTAGTAGTGCTTTTTTTTCTCACTCCTTGTACATCACTTAACTATACAATTATACTGATTTGTTAAACCACTTGGGCTTAGAGATTCTAGATTTTTTTCCTCTTTTCATTTCGCTGTTAAAACTTAAATATCAAAAGCCAGTATGATGAGACAATAGTTATCAGTAAACACAAATTAATTCTCAATCTAAGCATACTTGGCATTTTCTAAATGCTGACACCAACATTTTAGTGTTGCTAAAAGCTAAAGATAATGAAAAACTAAACCCTGTAACAAAAACTACTCTTTTCTTTTGGTGGGCGGGGGGTGGGCAAGGGCATTTCCACTCCAAGAATCATTCCTCTATTGACTCCTTGTTAGTTTCCCAGTACTACGTATTTTTACAGGTCAAAAACAACAAAAAATTAAAAAGGATCTGATCACACAAACACATATATTCTCTTCATAGAATTAAAAGAGAAACTTTATTTTTATTATTATTATTTTTTTTGTGGTATGCGGGCCTCCCTCTGTTGTGGCCTCTCCCGTTGCGGAGCACAGGCTCCGGACGCGCAGCCTCAGTGGCCATAGCTCACGGGCCCAGCCGCTCCGCGGCATGTGGGATCTTCCCAGACCGGGGTGCGAACCCGGTTCCCCTGCATCGGCAGGCAGATGCGCAATCACTGCGCCACCAGGGAAGCCCATAAAAGAGAAACTTTAAATAAAATCTCTTATCTTTTTAAACGAATGTCCTCACTCTAGCATTGAATTTGATGGACAGGTCAGTTGAACAGGAAAAGCTGTGGTTCAGGGATATACACACACAATAATGATATTAAAATGTATTATTATTTGTATTAATGTTGAACCCTGTAACAAAGTGATCTTGGCATTCATTCAAAGGAACTCTTCAGGCCTACTCTTTTCAACTCATTCAAGTCATAGATATACCTCTTGAACAAAATTGGCTAGTTATTTTCCAAGAACTTGGGCATCTTCCATGACATTTCCCTTCCTGGATCCAGAATAATCAGTTCTTCTGAGAGTTTCCTCATACCAAAATTTTGTTACAACAGGGAAAACACAACAAAATCCAATAAACAAAACAAAGTGAACACCAACAATTCCTTTCTGAAAACCAGTTTAAAATAAATAATTTATAGATATCTTCAAGATGTAACTGCCTATGAAAAAAAAAAATAGTGTGTAAAGACCACATTGGTGGCCCAAATTTAATGTTGAACAGTTGTTACATTTTCTCATAAATTGAGGTACATATGGGGAACCATGTGGCTTTTGCTTTGGTAAGAAATTTTACATTTCTTAAAGTGGGATAGAAAATAATATGAACATTTCTTGGATAGGTATTTTCAGGTGTATAAAAAATTATTAGACTTTAAAATCACATTACATAAACTTTTGTTTTCCCAGTTGACAGCTAATAAGAATCATTCCATTTTTTTCTATAATATTTCAACTTCCTATGCAATTTTGGCCTTTAAAAACATCATACATTATACATATAATTTTTGAACATACATTTTTATAAGTAATGAGTCTAGATCATTTAAAGAGCTTGTTTCATGAAAATATTGTTCCATGTGGTAAAGAAAAGAATTACAAAGATAACCATTATGGTCTTTGTTCTCTACAGATTAAAATATGAATGGACAGACAAAATAAAGGGATTTACTTACTTCCCTATAAAGAGAAGGAGTTTCCCTACTGATAGATGTCAGAGACATGTAGAGGGGCAGGAAGTGGAATCTGGGTGGGAAGAATTTGAGATATACAATTCCCCAAAATCAGTATTGTAAAGAATGAGGAAACAATTCAAAAGGAATGCAATTAAGAAATGAAATTAGGAAAATGATAATATTTGCAGGCATAAAATTTTAAAAAGAATAAATAACATACATATTTGTGATATGATTTTTTTATCACTAATTCCTTTGGATTGTTCACATGTACTATCTGAACCCAGAAAACAATTCATTAATTTGTCAAAATGTAATATCAACATACAAAGCTCAATAACTATCACATACATAAATAATAAAAAGTTAAAAGACATAATGGAAGACAAGAGCTTACTTACCATGGCTACAAAACATAAAATAATTAGAAATAAACTTAATAAAATTGGGTGAACTAACCCAATCAGATATTAAAGCATAGACCATCTAAATTTTAAATGTGTAGTACTGGTATATACACGATCAAGTAGAACAAAATAGAAAGTCCAAAGTACACTAAAGAAATATGAAACTTTAGTATGATAATAAGGTTCATCTTCCAAATTGCTGGGGTCAAAATAAGCTTATTAACAGATGATAATGGTACAATTAGTCAGCCCTTTAGTATAAAATTGCATCATTTGTTAACATACACCAGTAACACCTTAATGTTTAAGATCTAAATGTAGAAATGAGCAATATAAACATACTAGAAAAAAATATGACAGAATTCCTTTAAAATCTGCATATGCATAAATATTTTCAAACTATGTCTCAAAATTCAGATGCAATAATAAAAACAGTTAACAAATGTGATAGATAAAATTTTATAAAAATTCCATTGCAAAACACAGTTAGCAATATCAAAGGCAATGGCCAACTGGATAAAAATATTTACAATATATAACACCACAGAATGAAATGTCCTGTAACCTTAATTTTTTAAAAATCTCAAAAATCATTGAGGGAAAAAAACTAAAAACTCAATGTAATAATAAATAAGAGATGCAAAATTAATTTTGAAAATGCTCAAAAAAGATATAAAATAGTTCTTATATATATGGAAATACATTTAAATTCACTTATACATGAAATGCAAATTAAAACTATACTTAGTCACAGTGTCTCATCTATTAGATTGACAGAATTTAAAGACATGACAACATATGCTGTTGGCCAAGCTGTGGGGAAAAGAAGTATTATTTTATTATTGCTGCTGGGACTGTGAAATGGCATAACCCCTGTGAAGGCAATATCTACCAAAACTGCATACGTATTTACTATTTGATCCATAAATCCCACTTCCTAGAATTTACACTGTAGTTTTAATATATGTGTTAAGTGTAAAAAACACAGATGCCACTGAATAAGTCTAAAATACTATTTCTGGGGAAAGAAATAACAGGAAAGAAGAATATATGAATATACCTGTTTAGATTTCAGGAAAGTAATTTGTTACCTACAAATGTCGGGAGTGAAAAGGATAGTAGAAAAAAAAGAAAGAATGAGATTTTATATAGTAAGATAAATCAATATTATTTACTTTATAAATGGAAATTTGAACCTTGACCAACAGCTCCTCATTTTCTCCACATCCTAAACCTTGGCAGACACCATTCTACTACTCTCTATTTTTATGAGTTTGTTTTTTGCAGATTCCACACATAAATGACATCATATAGTATTTGTCTTTCTCTGTCTGATATTACACTTAGCAAACTGCACTCAAGGTCCATCCATCCCGTCACAAGTGGCAGGATTTCTTTTTCTCATGACTGTATAATATTCCATTGTGCTTATATATACTTTATTCATTTATACATTGACTGACAATTAGGTTGTTTCCTTATCTTGACTACTCTGAATAATGAAGAAATAAACATGAGATTGCAGATATTTCTTCAAGACCTTGTTTTTATTTCCTTTAAATATATATCAAGAAGTGGGATTGTGGATCATATGATAATTCTAGTCACAATTTTTTGAGAAAATTCTGTAATGTTTTCCAGAGTAAATGCACCAATTTACATTCTCACCAACAGTGCACAATGGCTCTCTTTTCTCCACATCCTTGCAAACACTTACCTTTTGTATTTTTGAAGATAAATCATTGTGATTTCATTTGCATTTCCCTAATAGTTAGTCATGTTAAGCCTATTTTCATGTTGATACTGTTTGGAAAAATGTATACTTGGTTCCTCTGTCCATTTTCTTAATTTTTTTATTTTATATTGGAGTATAGTTGATTAACAAAGTTGTGATACTTTCAGGTGTAGAGCAAAGTGATTCAGTTATACATATACATGTGTCTATTCTTTTTCAAAATCTTTTCCCACTTATGTTGTTATATAATATTGAGCAGAGTCCCTGTGCTCTACAGTAGGTCCCTTCTGGTTATCCATTTTATTTTATTTTATTTTTTTAACATCTTTATTGGAGTATAATTGCTTTACATTTTTGTGTTAGTTTCTGCTGTATAACAAAGTGAATCAGCTATATGTATACGTATATCCCCTTATCCCCTCCCTCTTGCATCTCCCTCCCCCCCTGCCTATCCCACCCCTCTAGGTGGACACAAAGCACCGCGCTGATCCCCTTATCCCCTCCCTCTTGCGTCTGCCTTCCACCCTCCCTATCCCGCCCCTCTATGTGGTCACAAAGCACTGAGCTGATCTCCCTGTGCTATGCGGCTGCTTGCCACTAGCTATCTACTTTATATTTGGTACTGTATATATGTCAATGTCACTCACTCACATTGTCCCAGCTTACCCTTCCTCCTCCCCGTGTCCTCTAGTCCATTCTCTACATTTGTGTCTTTATTCCTTTCCTGCCCCTAGGTTCTCCAGAACCATTTTTCTTATTTAGACTCCATATATATGTGTTAGCATATGATATTTGTTTTTCTCTATCTGACTTACTTCACTCTGTATGACAGACTCTAGGTCCATCCACCTAACCACAAATAACTGAGTTTCATTTCTTTTTATGGCTGAGTAATATTCCATTGTATATATGGGCCACATCTTCTTTATCCATTCCTCTGTTGATGGACACTTATATTCTTTCCATGTCCTGGCAATTTTATTTTATTTTATTTATTTATTTTGCGGTACACGGGCCTCCCACTGCTGCGGCCTCTCCCGTTGCAGAGCACAGGCTCCAGATGCACAGGCTCAGTGGCCATGGCTCATGGGCCCAGTTGCTCCACAGCACGCGGGATCCTCCCAGACCCGGGCATGAACCCGCATCGGCAGTCAGACCCCAACCACTGTGCCACCAGGGAAGCCCCTGGCTATTTTAAATAGAGCTGAAATGAACATTGTTGTACATGACTCTTTCTGAATTATGGTTTTCTCAGGGTATAAGCCCAGTAGTGGGATTGTAGGGTCATATGGTAGTTCTTTTTTTAATATTTTAAGGAACCTCCATACTGTTCTCCATAATGGCTGTATTAATTTTCATTCTTACCAACAGTGCAAGAGGGTTCGATTTCCTCCACATCTTCTCCAGCATTTATTGTTTGTAGATATTTTAATGATGGCCACTCTGACCAGTGTGAGGAGACACCTCATTGTACTTTTGATTTGCATTTCTCTAATGATTAGTGATGTTGAACATTCTTTCATGTGTTGGTTGGCAAGCTGTATATTTTTTTGGAGAAATGTCTATTTATGTCTTCTGCCCATTTTTTTATTGGGCTGTTCGTATATTGATATTGAGCTGCATGAGCTGCTTGCATATTTGGGAGATTAATCCTGTGTCAGGTGCTTCATTTTCAAATATTTTCTCCAATTCTGAGTGTTGTCTTTTCATCTTGTTTATGGTTTCCTTTGCTGTGCAAAAGCTTTTAAGTTTCATTAGGTCTCATTTGTTTATATTTGTTTTTATTTCCATTTCTCTAGGAGGTGGGTCAAAAACGATCTTGCTGTGATTTATGTCATAGAGTGTTCTGCCTGTGTTTTCCTCTAAGAGTTTTAGAGTCTGGCCTTACATTTAGGTCTTTAATCCATTTTGAGTTTATTTTTGTGTATGGCGTTAGGGAATGTTCTAATTTCATTCTTTTACATGTAGCTGTCCAGTTTTCCCAGCACCACTTATTGAAGAGGCAGTTTTTTCTCCATTGTATATTCTTGCCTCCTTTATCAAAATTATGTGACCATATGTGCATGGGTTTATCTCTGGGTATTCTATCATGTTCCATTTATCTATATTTCTGTTTTTGTGCCAGTACCAAACTGTCGTGATTACCATAGCTTTGTAGTATAGTCTGAAGTCAGGGAGCCTGATTCCTCCTGCTCCATTTTTCGTTCTCAAGATTGCCTTTGTTTTTCAGGGTCTGTTGTGTTTCCATATAAATTGTGAAATATTTCATTCTAGTTCTGTGAAAAATGCCATTGATAGTTTGATAGAGATTGCATTGAATCTTTAGATTGCTTTGGGTAGTATAAATTTTTTCACAATGTTAAATATTCCAATCTAAGAACATGGTATATCTCTCCATCTGATTGTATCCTCTTTAACTTCTTTCATCAGTGTCTAATAGTTTTCTTAATACAGCTCTTTTGTCTCCTTAGGTAGGTTTATTCCTATGTATTTTATTCTTTTTGTTGCAAAGGTAAAAGGGAGTGCTTCCTTAATTTCTCTTTCAGATTTTTCAGCATTAGTGCATAGGAATGCAAGAGATTTCTGTGCATTAATTTTGTATCCTTCTACATTACCACATTCATTGTTTACCTCTCGTAGTTTTCTGGTAACATCTTTAGGTTTCTCTATCTGTAGTGTCATGTCATCTGCAAACAGTGACAGTTTTACTTCTTCTTTTCTGAATTAGATTCCTTTAATTTCATTTTCTTCTCTGACTGCTGTGGCTAAAACTTCCAAAACTATGTTGAATTATAGTGGTGAGAGTGAGCAACCTTGTCTTCTTCCTGATCTTAGTGGAAATGGTTTCAGTTTTTCACCATTGAGAAAGATGTTGGCTGTGGGTTTGTCATATATGGCCTTATTATGTTGAGGTAAGTTCCCTCTATGCCTACTTTCTGGAGATTTTTTTTTCAAAAATGGGTGTTGAATTTGTCAAAGGCTTTTTGTGCATCTATTGAGATTATCATATGGTTTTTATCCTTCAATTTGTTAATATGGTGTATCATATTGATTGATTTGTGTATATTGAAGAATCTTTGCATTCCTGGGATAGAACCCACTTGATCATGCTGTATGATCCTTTTAATGTGCTGTTGGATTCTGTTTGCAAGTATTTTGTTGAGGATGTTTGCATCTATGTTCATCAGTGCTATTTATTGGCCTGTAGTTTTCTTTTATTGTGACATCTTTGTCTGGTTTTGGTATCAGGGTCATGGTGGACTCATAGAATGAGTTTGGGAGTGTTCCTCCCTCTGATATTTTTTGGAAGACTTTGAAAAGGATAGGTGTTAGCTCTTTTCTAAATGTTTGATAGAATTTGCTTGTGAAGTCATCTGGTCCTGAGCTTTTCTTTGTTGCAAGATTTTTAATCACATTTTCAATTTCAGTGCTTGTGCTTGGTCTGTTTATATTTTCTATTTCTTCCTGGTTCATTCTCAGATGGTTGTGCTTTTCTAAGTTTTCTTGATGAGTCTGGCTAATGGTTTATCAATTTTGTTTATCTTCTCAAAGAACCAGTTTTTAGTTTTCTTCATCTTTGTTATTGTTTCTTACATTTCTTTTTCACTTATTTCTGATCTGATCTTTATGATTTCTTTCCTTGTGCTGTTTGAGTTTTTTTCTTGTTTCTTGAGGTAGGATTGTATTGCTATAAATTTCTCTTTTAGAACTGCTTTTGCTGCATCCCAAAGATTTTGGGTCATCGTGTTTTCATTGTCATTGTTTCTAGGTATTTTTTGATTTCTTCTTTGATTTGTTCAGTGATTTCTTGGTTATTTAGTAGTGTATTGTTTATCCTCCATGTATTTGTATTTTTTACAGTTTTCTTTCCTGTAATTGATACCTGGTCTCATAACATTGTGGTCAGAAAATATACTTGATACCATTTCAATTTTCTTAAATTTACCAATGCTTGATTTGTGACCCAAAATATGATCTATCCTGGATAATATTCCATGAGCACTTGAGAAGAAAGTGTATTCTGTAGTTTTTTGGGGGAATGTCCTATAAATATCAATTAGTCTATCTTGCTTAATGTGTTATTTAAAGCTTCTTTTCCTTATTTATTTTTATTTTGGATGATCTGTCCAGTGGTGAAAGTGGGGTGTTAAATTCCCCTACTACGATAGTGTTACTATCAATTTTCCCTTTTATGGCTGCTTGCTTTTGCCTTATGTATTGTGGTGCTCCTATGTTTGGTACATAAATATTTACAATTGTTATATCTTCTTCTTGGATTGATCCCTTGATCATTATGTTGTGTCCTTCTTTGTCTTTTGTAATAGTCTTTATATTAAAGTCAATTTTGTCTGGTATGAGAATTGCTACTCCAGCTTTCTTTTCATTTCCATTTGCATGGAATATCTTTTTCTATCCACTCATTTTCAGTTCATATGTGTCCTGAGGTCTTATGTGGGTCTCTTGTAGACAGCATACTTACAGGTCTTGTTTTTGTATGTTTTAAGTCAGACTATCTCTTTTGGTTGGAGCATTAAATCATTTACATTTAAGGTAGTTATCTATATGTATGTTCCTATTACCATTTTCATAATTGTTTTGAGTTTGTTATTGTAGGTCTTTTCCTTCTTTTGTGTTTCCTGCCTAGAGAAGTTCCTTTAGCATTTTTTGTAAAGCTGGTTAATTGTTGCTGTATTCTCTTAACTCTTGCTTGTCTGTAAATTCTCAGATGGTTGTGCTTTTCTAAGTATTTGTCCATTTCTTCCAGATTGTCCATTTTTTTGGCATATGGTTGCTTGTAGTAATTTTCATGATCCTTTGTATTTCTACAGTATCAGTTGTTCCTTCTCCTTTTTCATTTCTAATTCTGTTGAATGAGTCTTCTCTGTTTTTTTCTTGATGAGTCTGGCTAATGGTTTATCAATTTTGTTTATCTTCTCAAAGAACCAGTTTTTAGTTTTCTTCATCTTTGTTATTGTTTCTTACATTTCTTTTTCACTTATTTCTGATCTGATCTTTATGATTTCTTTCCTTGTGCTGTTTGAGTTTTTTTCTTGTGGTCTTTTCCTTCTTTTGTGTTTCCTGCCTAGAGAAGTTCCTTTAGCATTTTTTGTAAAGCTGGTTAATTGTTGCTGTATTCTCTTAACTCTTGCTTGTCTGTAAAGGTTTTAATTTCTCTATCAAATCTGAATGAGATCCTTGCTCGGTCGAGTAATATTGGTTGTAGTTTTTACCCTTTCATTAGTTTAACTATGTCCTGCCACTCCCTTCTGACTTGCAGAGTTTCTGCTAAAAGATCAGGTGTTAACATTTGGGTATTCCCTTGTATGTTATTTGTTGCTTTTCCCTTGCTGCTTTTATTATTTTTCTTTATATTTAATTTTTCATAGTTTGATTAACATGTGCTGGGCATGTTTCTCCTTCGATTTTTCCTGTATGGACTCTCTGTGCTTCCTGTACTTGACTATTTCCACTCCAATATTAGGGAAGTTTTCAACTATAAACTCTTCAAATATTTTCTCAGTCCCTTTTTCTTTTTTTTTTTCTCTTCTTTTCTGGGGCCCCTATAATTCGAATGTTGGTGCGTTTTATGTTGTCCCATAGGTCTCTGAGACTGTCCTCAATTCTTTTTATTCTTTTTTTTTAAAATTCTGCTCTGCAGTAGTTATTTCAAATATTTTATCTTCCACGTCACTTATCCATTCTTCTGTCTCAGTTATTCTGCTATTGATTCCTTCTAGAGTATTTTTCATTTCACTTATTGTGTTATTCATCATTATTTGTTTGCTCTTTAGTTCTTTTAGGTCCTTGTTAAACGTTTCTTGTATTTTCTCCATTCTCTTTCCAAGATTTTGGATCATGTTTACTATCATTTCTCTATATTCTTTTTCAGGTAGACCCTCCTATTTCCTCCCAATTTATTTGGACTGGTGGGTTTTACCTTGCTCTTTCATCTACTGTGCAATTCTCTGTCTTCTCATGTTGCATAAGTTACCATGTTTGGGGTCTCCTTTTTGCAGGCTGCAGCTTCATAATTCCTGGGATTTTTGGTGTCTGATTCCAGTGGGTAAGGTTGTTTCAGTGTGTTGTGTAGGTTTCCTGGTGGAGAGGACTGGTTCCTGTTTTCTGGTGAATGAGGCTGGATATTGTCTTTTTCATGGGCAAGACCACATCCGGTGGTTGTTTTTGGGTGTCTGTACCTTATTATTATCTTAAGCAGCCTCTCTGCTAATGGGTGGGGTTGTGCTCCTGTCTTGTTAGCTGTTTGACATATGGTATCCAGCACTGTAGCTTGCTGGTCATTGAGTGATCTGGGTCTTCACGTTGAGATGGAGATCTCTGATATAGCTTTTGCCATTTGATATTACATGGGGCCAGGAGGTCTTTGGTGGGCCAATGTCCTGAACTCAGTTCTCGCAACTCAGAGGCTCAGGCCTGACACCTGGCTAGAGCATTAAGACCCTATCAACCACATGGCTCAGTAGAAAAGGGAGAAAAAAACAGAAAGAAAAATAAAATAAAGTTATTAAAATAAAAATATATTAATAAAAATTTAAAAAGTAATAAAAAAGAAGAAAGAAGAAAGCAACCTGACCAAAAAACAAATACACCAATGAAAACAAGCACTAAAAACTATACTAAAAATAAGGAAAAAAAAACAAACAAAAACCAGATAGGCAGAAACCTAGGCCAAATGATAAAAGCAATACTATACAGACAAAATCACACAAAGAAGCACACACATACACACTCACAAAAAGAGAAAATGGAAAAAAAATAATATATATATAAAGGAAGAGAGCAACCAAATTAATAAACAAATCTACCAATGAAAATAAGCTCTAAATACTAAACTAAGGTAAACATAAAACCAGAAACAAATTAGATGCAGAAAGCAAACCCCATTTCTACAGTTGTTCCCAAAGTCCACTGCCTGAATTTTGGGATGGTTCTTTGTCTATTCAGGTATTCCACAGATGCAAGGTAGATCAGTTTGATTGTGGAGATTTAATCCACTGCTCCTGAGGTTGCATGGAGAGATTTCCCTTTCTCTTCCTTGTTCATACAGCTCTGGGGATTCAGTTTTGGATTTGGCCCTGCCTCTGCATGTAGGTTGCCTGAGGGCATCTGTTCCCTGTCCAGAGAGGACAGGGTTAAGTAGCAGCTGATTATGGTGCTCTGGCTCACTCAGGCCAGGGGGAGGTTGGGGTATGGAATGCGGGGTTAGCCTGTGGCGGCAGAGGTCCCATGACATTGTGACAGCCTGAGGCATGCCGTGTGTTCTCCAGGGAAATTTTCCCTCTTTTATAGGACCCTGGTAGTGACAGGCTGTACAGATTCCCGGGGCGGGAGGTGTGGATAGTGACCTGTGTTTGCACACAGGCTTCTTGGGGGCTGCAGCAGCAGCCTTAGTGTCTCTGGTGTCTGTGCTGATAGCCAAGGCTTGCCACCATCTCTGGAGCTTGTTTAGGCAGTGCTCTGAGTCCTCTCTCCATGCACACTCTGAAATAATGGTCTCTTACCTCTTAGGCAGCTCCAGACTTTTTCTCGGACTCCCTCCCAGCTAGCTGTGGTGGACTAGCACTCTTCAGGTTATGTCTAAGCAGCCAACTGCAGTCCTCTCCCTGGGATCTGAACTCAAAAGCCAGAGCCTCAGCTCCCAACCCCCACCCATCTTGGCGAGTGAACAGAAAAGCCTCTCAGGTTGGTGAGTGCTGGCCGGCACCAATCCTCTGTGTGGGAATCTCTCCACTTTGCCCTCTGCACCCCTGTTACTGCACTCTTCTCTGTGGATCCGAAGTTTCCCCCAAACCCCTGTCTCCACCAGTGAAGGGGTTTCCTAGTGTGTAGAAACTTTTCCACCTTCACAGCTCCCTCCCAGAGGTGCAGGTCCCATCCCTATTGTTTTGCCTCTGTTTTTTCTTTTTTCTTTTGCCCTACCCAGGTACTTAGGGAGTTTCTTGCCTTTTGGGAAGTCTGAGGTCTTCTGCCATCATTCAGTAGGTGTTTTGTAGGAGCTGTTCCTCATGTAGATGTATTTCTGATGTATTTGTGGGGAGGAAGGTAATCTCCACATCTTACTCCTCTGCCATCTTGAAGTTCCTCTGGTTATCCATTTTGAATGTAGCAGTGCCTCTGTCCATTTTTATTTGTATTGTTTTGTTTGTTTGTTTGTTTATTTTGCTATTGAGTCATATGAGTCGTTTATATATTTTGGATATTAACCCCTTACCAGATGTATGATTTTAAAATATTTCTCCCATTCTATATGTTGCCTTTTTCTTTTGCTGTTTATGATAATATTATATATTACAAATATTACTATATAAATATAGTAACTTTTAAAAAACTCCACCAAAAAGCTCTCAGAATTAATAAAAAAATACAGTAAAGTTCCAAGATACAAAACCAATGTACAGAAATCAGTTGTGTTTCTATACAAAAACAATGAAACATCTGAAATAAAAAGAAAACAGTCACATTCACAATAGCATCAAATATAATAAAACACTTAGGAATAAATTTAAACAAGGAGGTAAGAGATCTGTGGACTGAAAACTACAAGCCTTTGGAGCTGCTTACTCTGCCAGTTTCACTGGAGTACTAACATAATTTTAAAATTTTAGACTTTAGAACATTTTATCTGTCTGAAATTAAATTTAGATCAGCTACAATGATTTAATATTGAACATAAACAGAAAGTAATGAGCCTAAGTACACATCATATTGACAATATTCACATAGAAGAAAATTTAAAAATAATATTAATATTACATTTGAATATCATTCTAACTGTATGATTTCAATAAGATATATACTAGAGACAAAAGACTGCATAGGACTATTGAACTCTGCTAAGTAGCTTTACTGTTATAGTGGTACATTTGATTATCTTTACATATATTATGTTGTATAATAAAAAAAAATTAAGGCAGCAACTCCTTAGGAATCAAAATTCTCACCATATAAGTAAAATACAGTGGAGAAAAGCTCTGTTTTCTTGGCTAATATTCGGAAGCATTAACATCATCTTGTGATTTTCATACTATGTATTCTCTTCTCACCACTAAACCAGAAAAAACCCAGTGATATTCTACTACTAAGGAATAAAGCTAGTGCCCAAATGTTGATTTCTAAATTCTATTCCACATAACTGAGGCACTCTTACCATCTCTTATTAAATATCATCTCCTTCTAATAATTTGATTGTAGATCTAGATAGAATAAGTAAAATACAATTTTTTCCCAAACAATTTCTTTCGGGAAAAAAAGTCCTCAGAGACTAATTGGAATACTTAAAATAGAAATTTGTGTATCAAAGGAAATGGTGATGACAATGGATTGTAACACTGAGTAAAGGAAAGTACCCATAAGCTCCACATGGATAATCTAAATAAACATGAAAGAAAGAAAGAAATATAGCTTGAAAGAAAGAAAGGGAGGAATTATTTTTTTAGGAGACAAACAACAGCTAATAAATGGAAAAACTTCACTTGATGACTTGGTGACTTGTATATCCACCAGCTCTCTATAACTAAATGGCACCATCAACAGGACAAACTGAAAGAATATTACCCTGTTGTGATATATACACATCACTTTTGTTGTATAACTGCCAAAACATTTTAACTTGGATCCAATCCTGAGGCAACTATCAGACAACCAAATATATATGTATTTAAAATAATTGGTGTATACTTGTTGCCAACAAAAAAGAAACAGGCCAAGTTAAATTAAAAAAAAAAAGACTTCTCTAAATTAAATTTAGCCTAAAGGACAAAACAACCAAATTCAGTGTTTGATCCTTAATTATGTCTTAGAGTAAGAGAAAAAATTTCTGAAGTTTTTTATTGGGACAATTGGAAAATTGCATGTATCAATGCTAAACGATTGAGAGCAATGCAAATATTACCTTTATGTAGAAGGTTGTTCTTGCTCTAAGGAGACACATGTTGAGTGTTTGTTGCTAAAGCATTGTGATTTCTTCAATATACTCTGAAATGGATTAGCTAAAAAATAATGTCTATGTATGTATGTCTGGATGTGAATATGTATGTATGCATGTACATTTGTGAGTATATATTTATGTATGAAGGATGAGTGAAAACAAATGTATCAAAATGTAAATAATTGATGGATATGGCTGAAGAGGATATGGGCATACTTTGGCTTGATATATTGCAAAATGTAAAGCTTGTAGACAAATTTTAATAGAGTTATTGTGAGCATAAAGCAATCCAAGCCAATTCAGGTATGTGTCCCCTGTGACATGAATCATTGTGTAGCACACATATGCCAGACAAGGTCTGAAAGTACTTTCAAATATTCTTTTCACATCAAAAGGGATACAGAAATGCAAGTGTGGCCAGGGGCTTTGATTGGTGCAGGAAAGTCTCTATTGCATATCATCATTTCTCCACTTTGGAGGGCCATTGGAGCTTCGCCTGGGAAGCAGGAACTGAGGACATGGAGTGATCACTATGTTTTATACACTGACCACTGTGTCCATATAAATGGAATTCTGTTTTATAGCCTAAGTATCAAGAGAGCAAAATTTTGTTAATTCTTTGCTAGTTGGGAAGGAAAACAGATATCAGAAAAGATGTTGCAAGCTCTTATTTTTTCAATCTGTACTCAGACTATCAGAGGACATAGGAGCAAATTACAATACATTATAGTAGAAAATGCACCTTAGGTTTTTACATCAGACTCCACTAAAGTATAAGTAACAGTCAACTATTTAAATTTTAAAATCTATAATTGTAAATAAGGAAGGCTGGAAATAAGGAAGGAGTAAAGAAAAAAAGGAAGAAACTAAATTGCTCCTGTTTAAAGAAGAAATTAAAAACTGGAAAAACAAATATTTAGAAATGTAAAATAATAAGAACATTTTGTGCCTGACAAATTTAATTTTAAATAGCAGGCTATGTGTCCTTATATTTTTAATAAAGAATATACTGATGCCATTGGAAATAAGCAAGACAAAGTAAAGCATCTGGAAGAAATTTTTTAATTACACCAAAAAATAAAAAATAAAACCAAAAATAGCAAAATTTTTTAAGGTTTTTAAAGTAATAAAAATCTCTCCAAAATTAAACAGTGCTAGGAAAAGATTAACAAAAATAATCTAGTTACAGAGGGGACTAAGTGAAAATGATTAAATAAATTGAATATAATCTCATTTTTAAAAGTTCATAAAAGTTATGTTTATCAGTGTAGTTATATATGTGTATTGTTAATGACCAATATTTATTCAAGTAGAAAATCTAATTAAACCAACAATCTGGTTTAAGTAGCAAATTGTTTCATAGAATGACAATTAAATATAATCAAACTGGATACTTTGTAATTGCTTTCGATCAAAATTTTGTATGTAATCTCATGAGTCTGTAAACAGAGCCTTTATTATTTCAATAGATAACAAAATAGCATTTTGAAAGATTTGAGAACACGGACATAGAAGCGTAAGTCATAATAATTTTTAGAGGAGTTGAGGAAGATGGCAGGGAGTTGAGGAAGATGGCGGAAGGGGGAGTTGAGGAAGATGGCAGAAAATAAGATGTGGAGATCACCTTGCTCCCCACAGATACATCAGAAATACATCTACACGTGGAACTGCTCCTATAGAACACCCACTGAATGCAGGCAGAAGACCTCAGACCTCCCAAAAGGGAAGAAACTCCCCACATACCTGGGTGGGGCAAAAGAAAAAAGAAAAAAACAGAGACAAAAGAATAGTGACGGGACCTGCACCAGTGGGAGGGAGCTGTGAAGGAGGAAAGGTTTCCACACACTAGGAAGCCCCTTCGTCGGTGGAGACTGTGGGTGGCAGAAGGGGGAAACCTCAAAGGAGAGTGCAACAACAGGGGTGCAAAGGGCAAAATGGAGAGATTCCTGCCGAGGATCCATGCTGACCAGCACATACCAGCCCAAGAGGCTTGTCTGCTGACCCAACAGGAAGGGCAGGGGCTGGGAGCTGAGTCTCGGACTTCCATTGGATCGCAGGGAGAGGACTGCGGTTGGTGGTGTGAACATAGCCTGAAGGGGTTAGTGCACCACCACTAGCCAGGAGGGAGTCTGGGAAAGAGTCTGGATCTACCTAAGAGGCAAGAGACTTTTTCTTCCCTCTTTGTTTCCCAGTGCACGAGGAGAAGTGATTAAGAGCGCTGCTTAAAGGAGCTCCAGAGATGGGCGTGAGCAAGGGCTATCAGTGCTGAACACAAAGATGGGCCTGACACAATAAGGCTGCTGCTGCCACCACCAAGAAGCCTGTGTGCAAGCACAGGTCACTATCGACACCTCCCCTCCCAGGAGCCTGTGCAGGCTGCCACTGCCAGGGTCCTGTGATCCAGGGACAACTTCCCTGGTAGAACGCACGGCATGTCTCAGACTGGTGAAACATCACAATGGCCTCTGCCACCACAGGTTCACCACACATCCGTATCCCTCCCACCCCCCCACCTGAGTGAGCCAGAGCCCCCGAATCAGCTACTCCTTTAACCCCATCCTGTCTGAGTGAAAAACAGATGCCCTCAGGTGACCTATGCACAGAGAGGGGCCAAATCCAAAGCTGAAACCTGGGAGCTGTTCTAACAAAGAAGAGGAAGGGAAATCCCTCTCAGCAGCCTCTGGAACAGCAGATTAAATCTCCACAAACAAATTTATGTACCCAGCATCTGTGGAATACCTAAATAGACAATGAATCGTCCCAAATTGAAGAGGTTGACTTTGGGAGCAAGATATATAATCTTTTCCCCTTTTTCTCATTTTGTGAGTGTGAATGTGTATGCTTCTGTGTGAGATTTTGTCTGTATAGCTTTGCTATCACCATTTGTCCTAGGGTTCTGTCCATCCTTTTTTTTTTTTACTTAAAAAAAATTTTTTTTCTTAATAATTATTTTCATTTTAATAACATTATTTTATCTAATTTATTTTATTTTATTGTCTTTCCTTCTTTCTTTCTTTCTCTCTCTCTTTCTTTCTATTTTTTCTACCTTTTATTCTGAGCCGTGTGGATGAAAGGCTCTTGGTGCTCCAGACAGTAGTCAGTGTTGTGCCTCTGAGGAGGGAGAGCCAAATTCAGGACACTGGTCCACAAGAGCCCTCCCAGATCCACGTAATATAAAATGGCAAAAATCTCCCAGAGATCTCCATCTCAACACCAACACCCAGCTTCACTCAACGACGAGCAAGCTACAGTGCTAGACAGCCTATGCCAAACAACTAGCAAGACAGGAGCACAACCCCACCCATTAGCAGAGAGGTTGTCTAAAATAATAATAAGGCCACAGACGCCCCAAAACACACCACCAGACTTGGACCTGCCCACCAGAAAGACAAGATCCAGCCTCATCCACCAAAACACAGGCACTAGTCCCCTCCACCAGGAAGCCTAAAGAACACAGTGAACCAACCTTAGCCACTGGGGACAGACACCAAAAACAACGGGAATTATGAACCTGCAGCCTGCAAAAAGGAGACCACAAACACAGTAAGATAAGCAAAACGAGAAGACAGATAAACACACAGCAGATGAAGGAGCAAGGTAAACACCTAACAGACCTAACAAATGAAGAGGAAATAGGCAGTCTACCTGAAAAATAATTCAGAAAAATGATAGTAAGGATGATCCAAAATCTTGGAAAAGGACAAGAGAAAATGCAAGAAACATTTAACAAGGAACTAGAAGAATTAAAGAGGAAACAAGCAATGATGAACAACACAATAAATGAAATTAAAAATACTCCAGAAGGGAACAACAGCAGAATAACTGAGGCAGAAGAACGGATAAGTGTCCTGGAAGATAAAATCATGAAAATAACTACTGCAGAGAACAATAAAGAAAAAAGAATGAAAAGAATTGAGAACTGTCTCAGAGACCTCCGGGACAACACTAAACGAACCAACATTCGAATTATAGGGGTCCCAGAAGAAGAAGAGAAAAAAAAAGGGACTGAGAAGATATTTGAAGAGATTATAGTTGAAAAATTCCCTAATATGGGAAAGGAAATAGTTAATCAAGTCCAGGAATCACAGAGAGTCCCTTACAGGATAAATCCAAGGAGAAACACACCAAGACACATATTAATCAAACTGTCCAAAATTAAATACAAAGAAAACATATTAAAAGCAGTGAGGGAAAAACAACAAATAACACACAAGGGAATCCCCATAAGGTTAACAGCTGGTCTTTCAGCAGAAACTCTGCAAGCCAGAAGGGAGAGGCAGGACATATTTAAAGTGATGAAGGAGAAAAACCTACAACCAAGATTACTCTGCCCAGCAAAGATCTCATTCAGATTTGATGCAGAAATTAAAACCTTTACAGACAAGCAAAAGCTGAGAGAGTTCAGTACCACAAAACCAGCTTTTCAACAATGTTAAAGGAATGTCTCTAGGCAAGAAACACAACAGAAGGAAAAGACCAACAATAACAAACCGAAAGCAATTAAGAAAATGGGAATAGAAACATACTTATTGATAATTACCTTAAATGTAAATAGATTCAATGCTCCCAGCAAAAGACACAGGCTGGCTGAATGGATACAAAAACAAGACCCATACACACGCTGTCTACAACAGACCCACTTCAGACCTAGGGACACATACAGACTGAAAATGAGGGGATGGAGAAAGATATTCCATGCAAATGGAAATCAAAAGAAAGCAGGAGTAGCAATTCTCATATCAGACAAAATAGACTTTAAAATAAAGACTAGTACAAGAGACAAAGGAGGACACTACATAATTATAAAGGGACTAATCCAAGAAGAAGATATAATAATTGTAAATATTTATATACCCAACATAGGAGCACCTCAATGCATAAGGTAAATACTAACAGCCGTAAAAGGGGAAATTGACAGTAACACAATCATAGTAGGGGACTTTAACACCCCACTTTCACCAATGGACAGATCATCCAAAAAGAAAATAAAAAAGGAAACACAAGCTTTAAATGATACAATAAACAAGATGGACTTAATTGATATTTATAGGACATTCCATCCAAAACAAACAGAATACACTTTCTTCTCAAGTGCTCCTGGAACATTGTGTACGATAG
>NC_041225.1:2958632-2995221 GCF_002837175.3 Physeter macrocephalus | reverse complement strand
CTGTCCAAAATTAAATACAAAGAAAACATATTAAAAGCAGTGAGGGAAAAACAACAAATAACACACAAGGGAATCCCCATAAGGTTAACAGCTGGTCTTTCAGCAGAAACTCTGCAAGCCAGAAGGGAGAGGCAGGACATATTTAAAGTGATGAAGGAGAAAAACCTACAACCAAGATTACTCTGCCCAGCAAAGATCTCATTCAGATTTGATGCAGAAATTAAAACCTTTACAGACAAGCAAAAGCTGAGAGAGTTCAGTACCACAAAACCAGCTTTTCAACAATGTTAAAGGAATGTCTCTAGGCAAGAAACACAACAGAAGGAAAAGACCAACAATAACAAACCGAAAGCAATTAAGAAAATGGGAATAGAAACATACTTATTGATAATTACCTTAAATGTAAATAGATTCAATGCTCCCAGCAAAAGACACAGGCTGGCTGAATGGATACAAAAACAAGACCCATACACACGCTGTCTACAACAGACCCACTTCAGACCTAGGGACACATACAGACTGAAAATGAGGGGATGGAGAAAGATATTCCATGCAAATGGAAATCAAAAGAAAGCAGGAGTAGCAATTCTCATATCAGACAAAATAGACTTTAAAATAAAGACTAGTACAAGAGACAAAGGAGGACACTACATAATTATAAAGGGACTAATCCAAGAAGAAGATATAATAATTGTAAATATTTATATACCCAACATAGGAGCACCTCAATGCATAAGGTAAATACTAACAGCCGTAAAAGGGGAAATTGACAGTAACACAATCATAGTAGGGGACTTTAACACCCCACTTTCACCAATGGACAGATCATCCAAAAAGAAAATAAAAAAGGAAACACAAGCTTTAAATGATACAATAAACAAGATGGACTTAATTGATATTTATAGGACATTCCATCCAAAACAAACAGAATGCACATTTTTCTGAAGTGCTCGTGAAACATTCTCCAGGATAGATCATATCTTGTGTCACAGATCAAGCCTTGGTAAATTTAAGAAAATTGAAATCATATCAAATATCTTTTCCGACAAAAACGCTATGAGACTAGATATCAATTAAAGGAAAAGATCTGTAAAAAATACAAACACATGGCAGCTAAACAATACACTACTTAATAATCTAGTGATAACTGAAGAAATCAAAGAGGAAATTAAAAAATACATAGAAAAAAATGACAATGGAGACATGGTGACCCGAAACCTATGGGATGCAGCAAAAGCAGTTCTAAGAGGGATGTTTATAGCAATAAAATCCTATCTTAAGAAACAGGAAACATCTCAAATAAACAACCTAACCTTGCACCTAAAACTATTAGAGAAAGAAGAACAAAAAAACCCCAAAGTTAGCAGAAGGAAAGAAATCATAAAGATCAGATCAGAAACAAATGAAAAAGAAATGAAGGAAATGATAGCAAAGATCAACAAAACTAAAAGCTCGTTCTTTGAGAAGATAAACAAAATTGATAAACCATTAGCCACACTCATTAAGAAAAAAGGGAGAAGACTCAAATCAATAGAATTAGAAATGAAAAAGAAGTAACAACTGACACAGCAGAAATACAAAGGATCATGAGAGATTACTACAAGCAACTATATGCCAATCCAATAAAATGGACAACCTGGAAGAAATGGACAAATTCTTAGAAATGCACAATGTGCCGAGACTGAACCAGGAAGAAATATAAAATATGAACAGACCAATCACAAGCACTGAAATTGAAACTGTGATTAAAAATCTTCAAACAAACAAAAGCTCAGGATCAGATGGCTTCACAGGTGAATTCTTTCAAACATTTAGAGAAGAGCTAACACGTATCCTTCTCATACTCTTCCAAAAGATAGCAAAAGGAGGAACACTCCCAATCTCATTCTACAAGTCCACCATTACCCTGATACCAAAACCAGACAGAGATATCACAAAGAAAAAAAACTACAGGCCAATATCACTGATGAACCTAGGTGCAAAAATCCTCAGCAAAATACTAGCAAGCAGAATCCAACAGCACATTAAAAGCATCATACACCATGATCAAGCGGGGTTTAATCCAGGAATGCAAGGATACTTCAATATATGCAAATCAATCAATGTGATGTACCATATTAACAAACTGAAGGAGAAAAACCATATGATCATATCAATAGATGCAGATAAAGTTTTTGACAAAATTCAACACCCATTTATGATAAAAATCCTGCAGAAAGTTGGCATAGAGGGAAATTTCCTCAACATAATAAAGGCTATATATGACAAACCCACAGCCAACATCGTCCTCAATGGTGAAAAACTGAAACAATTTCTACTAATATCAGGAGCAAGACAAGGTTGCCCACTCGCACCACTCTTATTCAACATAGTTTTGGAAGTTTTAGCCACAGCAATCAGAGAAGAAAAAGAAATAAAAGGAATTCAAATCAGAAAAGAAGAAATAAAGCTCTCACTGTTTGCCGATGACATGGTACTCTATATAGAGAATCCTAAAGATGCTACCAGAAAACTACTAGAGCTAATCAATGAATTTGGTAAAGTAGCAGTATACAAAATGAATGCACAGAAATCTCTTGCATTCCTACACACTAATGATGAAAAATCTAAAAGTGAAATTAAGGAAACACTCCCATTTACCACTGCAACAAAAAGAATAAAATATCTAGGAATAAACCTACCTAAGGAGACAAAAGACCTGTATGCAGAAAAGTATAAGACACTGATGAAAGAAATTAAAGATGAAACAAATAGATGGATAGATATAACATGTTCTTGGATTGGAAGAATCAACATTGTGAAAATGACTCTACTACCCAAAGCAATCTACAGATTCAATGCAATCCCTATCAAACTACCACTGGCATTTTTCACAGAACTAGAACAAAAAAATTCACTATTTGTATGGTAACACAAAAGACCCCGAATAGCCAAAACAATCTTGAGAACGAAAAATGAAGCTGGAGGAATCAGGCTACCTGACTTCAGAATATACTACAAAGTAACTGTAATCAAGACAGTATGGTACTGGCACAAAAACAGAAATATAGATTAATGGAACAGGATAGATAGCCCAGAGATAAGCCCATGCACAAATGGTCACCTTATCTTTGATAAGGAATGCAAGAATATACAGTGGAGAAAAGACAGCCTCTTCCATAATTGGTGCTGGGAAAACCTGACAGGTATATGTAAAAGTATGAAATTAGAACACTCCCTAACACCATATACAAAAATAATCTCAAAATGTATTAAGGACCTAAATGTAAAGCCAGGCACTATAAAACTTAGAGGAAAACATAGGCAGAACACTCTATGACATCAATCACAGCAAGATCCTTTTTGACCCACCTCCTCGAGAAATGGAAATAAAAACAAAAATAAACAAATGGGACCTAATGAAACTTAAAAGCTTTTGCACAGCAAAGGAAACCATAAACAAGACCAAAAGACAACCCTCAGAATGGGAGAAAATATTTGCAGATGAAGCAAGTGACAAAGGATTAAACTCCAAGATTTACAAGCAGCTCATGGAGCTCAAAAACAAGCAAAAAAAAAACCAAATAACCGAATCCAAAAATGGGCAGAAGCCCTAAACAGACATTTCTCCAAAGAAGATATATAGATTGCCAACAAACACATGAAAGAATGCCCAACATCATTAATCATTAGAGAATTGCAAATCAAAACTACAATGAGATATAATCTCACACTGGTCAGAATGGCCATCATCAAAAAATCTAGAAATAATAAATGCTGGAGAGGGTGTAGAGAAAAGGGAACACTCTTGCCCTTTTGGTGGGAATGTAAATTGATAGAGCCACTATAGAGAACAGTATGAAGTTTCCTTAAAAAACTGAAAATAGAGCTAACATATGACCCAGCAACCCCACTACTGGGCATGTACCCTGAGTAAACCATAATTCAAAAGGAGTCATGTATCAAAATGTTCATTTCAGCTCTATTTACAATAGCCAGGGCATGGAAGCAACATAAGTGTCCATCATCGGATGAATGGATAAATAATATGTGGCACATATATACAATGGAACATTACTCAGCCATAAAAAGAAATGATATTGAGATATTTGTAGTGTGGTGGATTGACCTAGAGTCTGTCATACAGAGTGAAGTAAGTCAGAAAGAGAAAAACAAATACCATATGCTAACACATATATATGGCATCTAAAAAAAAAAATGTCATGAAGAACCTAAGGGTAAGATGGGAATAAAGACACAGACCTACTAAAGAATGGACTTGAGGATATGGGGAGGGGGAAGGGTAAGCTGGGACCATGTGAGAGAGTGGCTGGGACATATATACCCTACCAAATGTAAAATAGATAGCTAGTTGGAAGCAGCTGCATTGCACTGGGAGATCAGCTAGGTGGTTTGTGACCACCTAGAGGGGTGGGAAATGGAGGGAGGGAGGGAGGGAGATGCAAGAGGGAAGAGATATGGGAACATATATTTATGTATAACTGATTCACTTTGTTATAAAGCAGAAAATAACAACATTGTAAAGCAATTATACTCCAATAAAGATGTTAAAAATAATAAATAAATAAGAATATAAAAAGCTCTATTGTTTAGACATGAAAAAAAAATTTGAAAGGACTTAATATTACAGCCAATACCTCCCACATGTTTATGACAATCTCTTCTAGCTTTCTACATGTGATTCAATTCCCTTTGTTAATAAATAGAATCTCTGTGTGACCCTGCAAAAAAAGTGTTTATTCCAGATGAGGATATTCCTTATTGATTGAAAAAGGCAAAATATCAGAAGGACAGTTCATCAATGTTTTCTCTTTTCCATTCATAGCTTTCCTACAGGATTTCAACTGTGACATCTTGAAGTACAGGAATCATTTTGCAACTATGGAGAAAAAGTGTCAATGTGGAAAAAAGTTCAACGTTGGATGACTTCACTGAGCAGCTTCAGGAACTTGCAGTCCTGTTTGGAGAATCCCTCTGATCCATTTTCGATTACAGGCAGCAGAATGAAACACAAAAGACAATAGCATGAAATTTACAAGTAAATTTTTTGTGACAATCTAATGATGATTAACCATCATTCTTTAAGTTATTACTCACAAAATAAAGGAAAATAAAGAAGAATAAATATTGGGAAGGAGAAATCAACATTATCTTTTATGATATGAGCATTCACCAGTTAAACAACACTATCAGTTGGCAAAATACTTGCACTGGTATATATATATAACATTTTAAATATAAATCACATCAGATGTGACTTCTTGGAAAAAGTTGGCATGAATACAAGTCCAATTTTCTTTTCTGAAAATCTACTAAATTTCCAAAGAGAATAAGTATAAGTAAAAACAAACATAGACAGTGAAAAAGAAAATTCTAAACTATAACAAAACACTTTACAATCACTGAAACTAAAATACAGAACCAGCAAAAGCTATATGCACTAATGAATATGTGCTAGTTATGTATGATCCACATTTAGTAACTATCACATCTGTACTATAGGTTCCTTTTGACAAGGGTTGCATGAGAGAAAAGGTTTAGGTGTGTAGGAAAAATACTAAGGGATAAATAATAATCTTCTTTACTTAGAGAGGTTAAACTTTAGGTGCCCAATGGCATTATATAAAATGTTTAGCAATTTTCGTGGAGGTCACTATTATTATTAATATTTTTTGCAGTACGCGGGCCTCTCAGCGTTGTGGCCTCTCCTGTTGTGGAGCACAGGCTCCGGACGTGCAGGCTCAGTGACCATGGCTCACAGGCCCAGCCGCTCCACGGCATGTGAGATATTCCCGGACTGTGGCACGAACCCATGTCCCCTACATCAGCAGGTGGACTCTCAACCACTGTGCCACCAGGGAAGCCCCTGTAGTGGAGGTTATTTTTTAAGACTCATGTCTCTGGTGATGTTTATAGAGAATTAATGAAGTTTATAAAGAAAAGTCATTGTTTCTAGTAACATAATAATGTATTTATGATCATAATTAAAAATTCTTATTATAACTATTCTGAAAGTGTTGAAAATGAAGTGGTGGCAGTTATCAAATGACCAACAAATACAAATTATCAAAGAATTATCACAGCCTTAGGAAAATAATCTGCTGTTTGAAATATTTAGCAACTTTTGAAGATAAAATATGACATGAGAAATGAATTAAATATATCTGAAGTTATTGACTTTGGTACAGTCATTGGGAGTTGTTGATATGGGAACCAGTAACGTCAGATGGAAGAGTGTTAGTTACACAATATGAGAGAAGTAGTATTAAAAAAAGTAGACAAAAAATTTCATGATTGAAATTGTGTAAAAAGATATTATTTTAAAATGGATAAAATATAGGAGAGTATAGAATATATTTGTATATTTATACATTCTTTATAGATATAAAGAACTCATTAATGTTGACATATACGAGTGTTACCTTCTTTTTCTCAAATGAATATCAGCCACAAAAATGTAAATATCTATTAAGTAGTGATGCTAAATTTGGGATTAGGCAGAAAATTCTGGGGGAAAATGTCAAAGTTTCTAAGAATATGCTCTTCAAAAATCACTGTGTCCAAACAGATACTGTCAACAATTCCTGCTTCTGCTCCTGTATTCTCTATTTCAGTTAATGTAACCATGACTTTCCCAATCAGAAATATCCTGTTTTCTTGCTCACACACTCCCAAACAATAAGTCACTATATTCTGTCCAGCTTTTCTCTTTAACATCTCTTGAATTTTATCTTGCTATTTTCACTTATGTTACCTTCCCCTTAGTACAATTCATCACATCTTACCTCAGTTACTACAACTGCATGTTCACACTCTTCTCTATGAATCCATATAACTCTTCTTTAAACCTAGCTCTTCTCTGCTGATGCAGTTGACTTTCTAAGATGCAAAATTGCTCATGTCACTCCTCAGCTAGATTGATAGTTCTGATAGTTGTTTTTAAATATAACTCTTTATGTTTATATTCTATGCAACCTCCAACTCTAGTTGACATCTTAACTGACAATATATTAAACAGCTCATGGGTGAAAATTTTCAAGTATTGCAAAGATGGTTAATAAAAGATACAAGGTTTTCTGTAGCTAAGGGAAGATGCATTTAAAACAAACAAAAAAATAAGGTCATCAACTAAAATAGTTGACAGCTAACTTTCTTTACTAAATGAAAAACACTAAAAAGTATTTTCGAACCTATTTACTGTAAAATACATATTGTCTTCTTCAAATGTCCAAAGGAAAAAAAAATGAAACTATCATCAAAATGAAAATTTCTAGGAGATTCAGCAATTGAATGAAAATGATTTATTTAATAGTTTTACTGCATCTATCTTAGTAACGTACATAGTTTCTTTTCTACTCTATTCGTGAGTGCTACTCTTCAGTTTTATCACCACTTTTAGTGGAGAATCCAAATTGAGACCAGAACAAAGAAAACTTGTGAAGTCGCCACTGCCCTTCTTCCTTATGAATTTGCTTTATCTATCCCTACTTTAGAGATGAAAAATCTGAAATATTGTGGTATTACAAATCATACTGAGAGCCCAATATCTAAAACCACCAGAATAGAGTGTCATCCAAAGTAAGACACTTGATGAGGATGTCAGAGAATATTAAATGTCAAAACAGGGACACAAACTCAGATTAGCTGAATTGCAGTCACAGCCTAATGCTGTACCACATTCTAGAAACCAGGATATATAGTTAAAAATATTTGGGTTTCAAATGCTTACATTCACAATAAACCTTTATATTTGTGTTTATCAATAATGGTATTGTTTTCATTATCACAAACACTCTTACTTCAAAAGTCTCCTACCTACAGAAGTAGCTGTAAAATATCTTTGCAATTGTGGTAGATTATATGAGTTAGTAATCTCTGATGAGCTTTATCTCTAGATTAGAATATTGATTAAAAATAATGGGCTTTTACACCTGGATGAAAGGAAAATGTATTCCACCAATTGTCCAGAGTAATTGGTAAGAGTCTATGAACAATTTTTGGATTTACCAAACTAGATATAGACAGATAACGTAAGAGAAGGACAGTAAAATCTCTGGTCTTGGAGTCCTATAAGATAAAAACACCTTTTGAATACCAAGGAATAGTGGAAATTATTCACTAATTTCTCATAGAAGAAACAGAAAGGGACTAGTTGTTGATAAATATGAATGACATTCATTCCATTATGTTTATGAAATAAGTGAATTCTCTTTGAGTTGTAAGCCAAGTGTTTATTGGCCTCTGTTTATATATATTGCTGTACAAACCCCCACATATTTATAAAGGTGCATGTACCTGTCCATCTGAACTCGTGGCCAAATAGGGGAACACTTCAAAGGGAAAAATGTGTATAGAGAATTATTCCTTCCACTACTTAATTCTGCTGAGCCTAAATGTGGAGATATAGTAATAAGGCAGTGTTTGAATCAGGAACTATACTTCTAGTCCTGGGTTTTGCCAGAAAAAAATTTTAAAAATAAACTGAAAGTAACAATGAGAAAATTTTTAATACAAATAATGATTTGATTGCAAGAAACACCAACAATTGCAACCATAAAAAAGAAGGAAAGTATTTCTATGCTAATAACATAAATTTAATTTAATTGAATACTTTAAGTCCATTCTACTTTTTTCACACTTTCTACAGGAATCTATTCTTACATAGAATTTTTTGAAAAATCTGTCATAATAAATCAGAAAATTTGTCTGAATAGTTCAATATTTTTTCTCACAGTGAAAAAAAGTCTGTGCTCTTGCAAATCATGTGTTCTCTCCATAATATTATCCAGAGAAAATGAAGAGTCAAATACAGAACCAAATATAAAGCCCAGAAACAAACATTATAATTTTATAAATATATAGAATATATGATTTATATTTATAAATATGTATACTTATATAAAAATATTTTAATGAAAATATGGCATAAATATGGCATTCAAAAATGGTCGGGATAGTCAATTACAATTAAAAGAAAAAATGGAAATAGGTACAAAATAAAAATACAGAAACATAATTATATATATAAACATAAAGGTTTTTATTGAAGTATAGTTGATTTACAATGTTGTGTTAATTTCAGGTGTACAGTGAAGTGATTCAGTTATACATACACACAAACACACACACACATATATATATATTCTTTTCCATTTTAGGTTATTACAAGATATTGAATATAGTTCCCTCTGCTGTAAAGTAAATCCTGATTGTTCATCTATTTTATATATACTAGTGTGTATTAATCCCAAACTCCTAATTTATCACTCCTTCCTCCCTTTCCCCTTTGGTAACCATGGTTTGTTTTCTATGTCTGTGAGTCTATTCCTGTTTTGTAAATAAGTTCATTTGTATCATTTTTTTAGATTCCTCATATAAGTGATATCATAGGATATTTGTCTTTCTCTGTCTGACTCTCTAGGTCCATCCATGTTGCTGCAAATCACATTATTTCATTCTTTTTTATGGCTGAGTAATATTCCATTTTATATATACACCACAACTTCTTTATCCATTCATCTGTCAATAGACATTTAGGTTGCTTCCAAGTCTTGGCTATTGTAAACGGTGTTGCTATGAACATTGGGGTCCATGTATCTTTTCAAATTAAAGGCTTTGTCTTTTCCAAATATATGCCCAGGAGAAGGTTTGTTGAATCACATTGTAACTCTATTTTTAGTTTTTTAAGGAACCCCTCCATACTGTTCTCCCTAGTGGTTGTAACAATTCACATTTCCACCAACAGTGTAGGAGGGTGGCCTTTTCTCCAAACCCTCTTCGGCATTTACTGTTTGTAGATTTTTTGATGATGGCCATTCTGACTGGTGTTAAGTGATACCTCGTTGTAGTTTGATTTGTATTTTTCTGATAATTAATGATGTTGAGCATCCTTTCATGTGCTTTTTGGCCATCTGTGTGTCTTCTTTGGAGAAATGTCTATTTAGATTCTCTGTCCACTTTTTGATTGGGGTGTTTGTTTTTTTTGACATAGAGCTGCATGAGCTGTTTGTATATTTTGGAGATTAATCCCTTGTTGGTTGCATCATTTGCAAATATTTTCTCTCATTCCATAGGTTGTCTTTTTATTTTGTTTATAGTGTCCTTCTCTGTGCAAAAGCTTTTAAGTTTAATTAGGTCCCATTTTTTAAATTTTTGCTTTGAGCTGTTTGTATAATTTGGAGATTAATCCCTTGTTGGTTGCATCATTTGCAAATATTTTCTCTCATTCCATAGGTTGTCTTTTTATTTTGTTTATAGTGTCCTTCTCTGTGCAAAAGCTTTTAAGTTTAATTAGGTCCCATTTTTTAAATTTTTGCTTTTTTTCCATTACTCTAGGTTACTGATCCAAAAAATATTGTTACAATTTTAATCAGAGTGTGCACATATGTCTTCCTCTAGAAGTTATATATTATCTGATCTTACATTTAGGTCGTCAATCCATTTTGAGTTTATTTTGTATATGGTGTTAGAGAATGTTTTAATTTCATTCTTTTTACATGTAGCTGTCCAGTTTTCCCAGCACCACTTCTTGAAGAGACTCCCTTTTTTCCATTGTATATTCTTGCCTCCTTTGTTGTAATTTAATAGGCCATAAGTGTGTGGGTTTATTTCTGGGCTTTCTCTCCTGTTTCACTGATTTATTTGTGTGTTTGTACCAGTACCATACTGATTTGATGACTGTACATTGTAGTGTAGTCTGAAGTCAGGGATCCTGATTCTTCCAGCTCCATTCTTGTTTCTCAAGATTCTACCAAACATTTAGAGAAGAGTTAACAACTATCGTTCTGAAACTATTCTACAAAACTGAAGAGGATGGAATACTTCTGAACTCATTCTCTGAAGCCACCATCAACTTGATACCAAAACCAGACAAAGATATTACAAAAAAAGAAGATTGCAGGCTATTATCACTGATGAACATAGATTCAAAAATACTCAACGAAATACTAGCAAACCAAATCCTACAAGGCATCAAAATGATCATACACCATGACCAAGTGGGATTTATCCCAGGGATGCAAGGATTCTTCAATATGCGTAAATCAATCAATGTGATGCATCACATTAACAAACTGAAGAATAAAATCCATATGATCATGTGAATACAAGGAGTAAAAGCTTTTGACAAAATTCAACACCCATTTATGATAAAACTCTCCAGAAAATGGGCATAGAGGGAACGTATCTCAACAAAATAAAGAACATATATGGCAAACCCACAGCAAACATCATTCTCAATGGTGAAAAGCTGAAACCATTTCCTCTAAGATCAGGAAAAAGACAAGGATGCCCACTCTCACCATTTTTATTCTACATAGTTTTGGAAGTCCTATCCACAGCAATCAGAGAATAAAAAGACATAAATAAATCCAAATTGGAAAGGGAGAAATAAAACTACCACTGTTTGCAGATGAAATGATATTATACATAGAAAATCTTTAAGACACTACCAGAAAACTACTAGAGGTCATCAATGAATTTGGAAAAGTTGCAAAATACAAAATAAATGTACAGAAATCTGTTGCATTTCTACACACTAAAAATGAAATACCAGAAACATAAATTAAGGAAACTGTCTTATTTTACATATCATCAAAAAGAATAAACTACCTAGGAATAAACCTACCTAATGAGGGAAAAACCTGTACTCTGAAAAGTATAAGATGCTGATGAAAGAATTTATAGACAACACAAACAGATGCAAAGACATACAGTGTTCTTCAATTGGAAGAATCAATATTGTTAAAATGACCATACTGAAGGCAATCTGCACATTCAATGAAATTCCTATTAAATTACCAATGGCATTTTTCACAGAACTAGAACAAAAAAGTTAAATTTGTATGGAAACACAAAAGACCCTGAATAGTGATAAACATAAAGTTTAAGGAAAGATTGCCACAAATATATTAATCTCAGTATTAGTGAACATACATCTTGCCTTATGAGAGGAAGATTTTCTATGCATAGAAGTAATGAGAATAATAAAAGTAAAACCTTTAATTTGCATAAATATATAGTATTCTCTAAGTTCTTTTAAGTAAATATGAGAGGCAAATGAGAATTGAAAAAAACATTTACATGGAATACAAAAAATAAAAGTGTGAAATTATATAACATTCATTAAACATACAAAGCATCTCATATATCACATTTATGGAGGGTCTTAGTAATGAATGCATAAAATAAATAGATATACAGATTAATAAATGCATATGAACATCAACATGTACATCAAACAGTAATTTGAAATACAATTACTTATTTCTATTTGTTTTACATTTTACATTTTCCCCCTCTATCACTGGTAATTCTATTATGTAAATATATCTATCTACCTATCTATCTATCTATCTATCATCTAAAACATCAACTTTCTTCCAAATGTCAGCACTGTGCAGAAAGACAAACTCAAGGAACTGTCACCTCTATTTCCCTTCCTTCTATGCTGTCCCAGTCTCATCCTTGCCATCCCATTGCCACACATTCATGTAGGAAAACATCCTATTAAATTTTCATTTATTTTTTTATACTACTGTTTCACAAATAAGAAGGTACAAGTATATATCCTTATTTTCCCTGATGCATAGTGTCTGGGGCTGAATTCTGTGCCCACAAAATTGAAGCTTTAAACCCCAGTACCTCAGAATGTAACTGTCTTTAGAAATACGGCCTTTAAAAGGGTAACTACAGTTAAATGAGGTCATTTGGTGAGCACTAATCCAATCTGATTGATGTCCTTATAAAAAGAGAAAATCTTGACTCACAAAGGGACAGCAGGGATGTGCACAGAGGAAAAACTATGTGAAAACACAGCAAGAAGGCACCATCTGTAAGCCAAGGAGAGAAGCACCAGAAAAACTATAGCTGCTGACACCTTGATCTTGGATTACTAGTTCCTTAGAATGGTGAGAAAATAAATTGCTCCTGTTACTCCACACATCTGTGTTGTTTTGTTATGACATCCTTAGCAAATTAATATACATAGTCATAAAGCATTTATTACATGTCTATATTCAGAGATTAACATTTAAATTGATAAATCAAGAATAATTATCAGGGATCATTTAATTGTTAATCTCTAGAAGCAATCTGACTATATATAAATAGAATAAATGCTGTTAAATTATATTAAAGCTAGCAGACATAATTTTATATACTATTATTAAAATTTGTTTAGATGAAAAATCATAAAATGCTTATCACCCTCTTTGCTAATGGATTCTAAAAACTCTATTTATAGAAACAAGTGCACATGCAATAGCTAATAAGTAGAAAGACTCTGCATTTGTTGTAGCTTCTGTGTGTCATGTTACCAACTCTATCCTAAACTCTATAGGAAGCTCATAAACCACTTTTGTCTGTTGTTTTTACGTCAAAGTCTTGTAAAAATTCTATCACTAGCTGCCTATCCACTGAGGCTAGAATGTAGTCTGCTTCACAAGGCAGGGATGCAGAGGAGAATTACTCTGAGCAGCAAGCAGGTACAGATACAGTGCTGGCTATACCAACCCTAACAAGTCAAGAATCATTATATTTCCTATTGAGAAGATCCAGGCAATGAAGGTGGAAAAAATTGAGTAAAAGTACGATATTTTCCCACCATAGTTACATAAACAGTACCAACTGCTGATTTAAAGGGCAGCCAGTCTTTTGCTTCCAGCAGAGCCAGGCATGATTGAAGCAGTTTGATAGTGAAGAGTATTTTCTATGTTCCATAGTATTATTCAGCTCAATTTCAGCATTTATTGTACTTCCAAAGATCAAGCCTGTTTTGTGATGTCAATGGAAGATTGAGAAATGATATCCTTGCAAATGAAGGGGATTTAAAGTAAAACTTGGAATTACACTCATCAGTTGAAGTCTCTAAGAGTGAAAAGGAAATTCTTAAAAAGTGGAAGAAACATGTGTAGCTTTGTTATAGAGATTTGAATATCCACAGGAATAGTCTACAAATTTCCAATCCCATATTTTGTTCTGTCTGTCCAGTTCTAGAAAGAAAAAGAGAGCATGATCAAATTAGACAATTTGAGGAGAGTTTAAAAAGGGGCTATTTTCAAAGATATGAAAAGTGTTTGGGCAAACCATAAAGGATAGAACACTACCAGGGAACTCTTACGAGGTGGGAGGGAGAGCCTGGTACTACTCTACTATGGAAATGGGTGAGAGAAATGGAAAGTCATTAATGGAACTGGAAACACAGGGTCAAGTATAAAGAGTGTCCTTGGCAGGAGCTGTGAAATCTATGATAACACATCCAAAAGGAAACCAAGGGTTAATTTCCCCTACCCTAGGCTTTTCCTGCTAGAGTTCACCATTGAATGAACTAAACTAGATGTCAGAGAGAATAAAGGTTAATTTTATATGTTAATTAGCCTATGCTATAGTACCCAACTTTAGGTCAAATACTAGTCTAGATGTTGCTGTGAAGGTGTTTTTTAGATGTAAGTAGCATTTAAATTAGTAGACTGTCAGTAAAGCAGATCATATTCCATAAGGTATATAGGCTTCATCTAGTGAGTCAAAGACATTAAAATAAAAGACTGAGGTTCCCCTAGGAGGATGGAATTCCATCTCCAGACTACCTCCAACTCAAGACTTCAACATAAGGTCTTGCCAGAATTGCAAGCCTACTGGCCAGCTCTTCAGACTTTATACTTGCCAGCCCCCAAATCATGTGAATGTGAAAATCTCTCTCTCTCTCTCTCTCTGTGCACACACACACACACACACACACATATATATATAGTTTGTTTGGTTTCCCTGGAGAAGTCTGACTTGTGCAGAGGGTAAGGAAGCACCAACCAATTTCTTACATACAGGATTTGTATCCAGGTCTCTGCCTGTAAATGTATCAATTTGTCTATGGTGGAAACAGTTTCAAATCTTCTAGGGAATACTAAAAGAATAATCAAACGTTTTGAAAGTTATATGACTGACACTAAGTAAAGCCAGACATCGGAGGAAACTGCCTTTCTGTTATGCTAGTGTAAGTGTCCTAGGTCAAACCTCATCATTTTATAGCAATGATACAGCAGCAGCAGCAGCATCACCTGGGAACTTGTTAGAAATGCAAATTCTCTGGCACAACCCCAGATCTAAGAATCAGCAACTCTGGTATTAAGGCTTAGGTACTTGTGTTTTAGCAAGTCCTCTGTGTAGTTATGATGCATACTGAAGTTTGAAAATCACTGTTGATTGATTATATTGGAAACCAAATATATTTTGACATAGTGCCAGCTTATATTTATCATTATTTTACCTAGTTTGTGACTATAATAAGAAATAAAGACCATGAATAAAGACCATTAATTCAATTAAGTGTGGCCTATCACTAATGTATATTTTAATTAATTATGAATAATAAGCAAAAATTGGGGCTACTAGAAGGTGTTTGTTTCAACCCATCACTGGGGATGCCACAAAAGCCATAGGGAAGTATAAGAATATGACAAATTAATAATAATTTTTTAAATAGTGTCACCCTTGGGGAAAAAAACAAAGACAGCTGTGACCTGCCATGGGAGGAAATAACAGTAGAGTGTAGAGAAGATCCAGGCATTAAAATTTGGAAATAGATGTATCTATAGAATGTAAACATCATCTTATCAGAAACTCCTGTCCAGGACCAGCCAGAGATGGTGAAAGAAAAAAAGCTTTTGTAAAAACCATTGTGGAGGTTCAGGA
This sequence comes from Physeter macrocephalus, assembly GCF_002837175.3. NCBI lineage: Eukaryota > Metazoa > Chordata > Mammalia > Artiodactyla > Physeteridae > Physeter > Physeter macrocephalus. The sequence goes on along the minus strand of NC_041225.1, from coordinate 2,979,534 downwards.
CACATCAGGATAAGATGTGGTATGCAGCAGGTGGAGGTGGCCAATCCCAGCCTATGGCAACAGGGCTGTCTGCTTTATGCCATGTGCCAGCTTAAATTCACCAAAAGAACTTAAGGTGGGACCTGGACCCCACCACTCTCCTCAGGTATATATTACCTGTAAAAGTGGCTGAGCTAATGAAGGGAAATGAGCTAATGGAAAAATAATTAGATAACTGAGGATAGAATCACTGTTACAATGAAGGTGATAAGCCAAATAGACATCTAATAGGTGAAAGGAAACTAATGAGGGCATGAACTTAGTACTTGTAATTATGAAAACTCACATCAAAGTACCAAGTATACAAAAATGTAATATTTTACAGAAAGAATATGAAAATGGGACAAAAACAAAAACAAATTATTGAGCTATCAGATCTGGTTAAGGAAATATTTTTTGAAGACATATATAACAGAAAGATGGAAAACAAAAAATCAAATTTAAAATACATGTAAAAACAAATGAAATTGTCAATATCTATATACTAAAAGTCCAGTTTTTAAATGTTTGCGATTGAAATTTCTATTCTTAGGAAGCCAGAGAAGTTTACATTGGACTAAGATTACAGCTCATAACAATTATGAAAGATGAATTTTTTTAAACATTATTTTAAGCCATTGGGGAGCAACCATAAGCTGGAGTAATAACAGCCCATTTCAGGCCTCTTAGATCATACAGAATGCCAAACACCAGATATATGAATAACGTCAGCCAAGATCACCAGCCCCATGCTGGCCTACCCAGAACTGCCTATGTCAGACAGACCATAGTTAACACTGCTGTATTGTATAGTATATCTGAAAGTTGCTAAGGAAGTAAGTCCTAAAAGTTCTCATTACAAGTTAAAAAAACAAAAAAACTTTTCCTTCCTTCCTTCTTTCCTTCCTCCCTTCCTTCCTTTCTCTCTCTCTCTTTCTCTCTTTCTTTCTTTCTTTCTTTCTTTCTTTCTTTCTTTCTTTCTTTCTTTCTTTCTTTCTTTTTTCCTTTCTTCCCCCTTCCTTTTTTTTGTAACTATATGAAATGATGGATGTTAACTAAACTTATTGTAGTAATACTTTGCAACATATGCAAGTCAAGACATTGAAACAAATTATTGTACACCTCAAACTTACACATTGCTGCATGTCAGTTATATCTCAATATAACTGAAAGAAGAAAATCTTGGTGTAGTACAAGAAGTATGCTTAGGATGGAAAAAGTGTCACTGAATCCAACATGGCTAGTGTTGCAGAAGTCACCCCTCATAATGTTCAATACATTTATAGAAAAGGAACCCAGTAACATCTATTTGAATACAATATGATGGAATTGTCTTGACAGAGAAGGTGATTTTATTATTAAAGGTGCTTAACAGTGAGAGTTTCCAGGGCAACTCAGTCCAATCTCAAAGTAAAATAGGAAAAGCAAAATATATGTGAGAAATTAAATCAAAAAATATTGTTATAAATCACTATTTCATGGTGGTTTGTAATACAGTAAACAATGATACACAAGGAAAATCACATGTTGCCATATCCAAAGTGAATGTACTATTTTACATTCCTCCAATATTGTTTGGAAATCCCAGTGCTTCCATATCCTTGCCAATAATTTGTATAGTCATCTTTTTTAAAAAAAATTTAGTCATTCTAATAAGTGTGTAGTGGTATTTCATTGCGTCTTAACTTATATTTCCCTAAGACTAACAATATTGAACATCTTTTCATGTCTTTATTTGCTATCACTATATCATTTTTGGTAAAGGGCCTGTTTAAAATTTTTTTTTGCCTATTTTTTTAAATAGGTTATTTTCTGGTTACTGAGTTGTGAGAGTACTTTATTCACTGTTTAGATACAGCATATACAATGTATATGCTGTTTACAATGTATATATGTTGTTTGCAAATATTTTCATCCAGTCTGTGGTTTGTCTTTTCCCTGTCTCATTTGAAGAGCAGATGAATTCAATTTGATGAAGTCCAATTTATCAATATGTCATTTTATGGATTGTATTTTTGTGGATATATCTAGGAAATTTTAGCCTTAACCTATGCCCTATTCAGGGCCTGGTCTAGGGTGAGGTGAGTAAGTCACCAAGGCACATAATTTAAGGAGACACTCACTTTCAGAGCCATGCAAGTGTAAGTACATTGCTCCTCTTTCTTGTGCCCATCCCACCACCACTGAGGGCAAATATATTTTTCTGTATAGTTCTTTTCTGTATCCCAGTGATTATAACAATTCCTGGTATATACTAGGAACACAATAAGTATTAGTTAAATTAAAGAATAAAATAAAGAACAATGTTTTCAATTTTAGAAAGCCCAGGACAGGTAAACATGAGATACAAAACAATCATTGTACTTCCAAGTGTGAGGTTTTAACTATTGCAGAGACGGTGGTGGATAGATAGATATATTGATCCTAGAAGGAAATATATCTGTTTATTCATAATAATCATGGGATTAAGGAGTGAATTCAATTTTCTTCTCTATGCTTTTTTATTTGCTATATTTATTTTATTTGCTATATTTAAGATAATCATCTATTATTTTTTTAACTCAGTGAAGGAAAGCAGTGGAGGTTGATAAATTGGATTCTATTCCCCTAGAATACCAAGGCATACTCCCACATTCTTTCAAATGCTGGATGTAACTTTTTATTTTCTCGAAAGTGCCAGATACGTGTAGTATATTAGAACAAGATAAAGAGAACGGTGGTCCATTATTCAGTTTCAATGAAGGCCTTTTTACTAAAAGGGAAAAGTCCCTAGACTTTAAAAAGCATATTGCCTCAGTAGATGCTATTATTTTTTACCTAGATATACTCTAAAATACTTTATGTGCATTAGGGCTTCAGTAAAGAATGTAGTTTCCTTCTCTTTGTGGTTCTCTTTCCCTGAATATTTCCAGTGATAAAATACACCACCCATGTAATGGGTTGGAAGGCCTGTGGTTTCTCATTCCTCTACCAACTTTTCAACTGTCTTTAGGAATGACACACTATTAATTATAATTCTCCCAATGCTTCCATTTGGTTTATTTGTTGCTACTATTATTATAGTCTGTTTTGTTTAATTTCTTTCTTCATAGATTTTTAAAAATAAGAGCTTTATACCTAAATCTTGAGTTTTATTTGAGGACTTAAAATAATGGTGGGAAAACGCAAATGCTCAACTTTTCTCAAATTAAAAGGTGTGTGTATGTGTGTGTATGTGTACACATGTGTATATACAGGTATGAGAGTAGAGTCTATGATTTTAAGCTATTTTAATTTTTTAAAATTCTAAAACTAATCAGTTATGTTTTACTAACTTTGGTATATTATAGAATACATAAGTCTTGATTGTTGAAGAAATAATATTATATCTTTTGTGTTTATTATTATCTTACAATACATGTAACCTGAATAAAGAAGTCCCTTAAATACTTATTTTGAATCATTAAACTAGTAATTCTAATTTATAATGAGTATATTACTGAAATCAGCTATCTTGTGATTAAACACAAAGTGTTATCTGGATTTTTAAGGTTCTATTTAAATGGGTTTGCTAATAAAGCATAAGTTATAGATGTTGTTCAGACAAATTTGAGATCATGGTCTTAAAGAGTTCAAGTCTACTAATAAGGAGTATAATTAGTTTTATACCATAAGCAAATTTGAAAATATATTTACCATTACCTCTGCTGAATTTATTTCCAGTGGTTGGTGCATGTATGACAAATAAAGCCTTTATAAAATATCTCTTTGGAGGAATAGTTTGTTTGTTTTATTACTCAGAACAAATTTCCAGTTAAAAACAATTTTTAATCCTGAAATTATTATTTTTTCTAATTTCTTAAAAGTGTTAAAAGTCGAAGATAGAGCAGATAATTGCTAACTGAAATTGGGAGGATGTGAGAATCTAGATAGATAAGAAAAGTACCTCTTAAATAACTTTTGCTCTGAGTATATTTTAAGGTCAAAGCAAACTGGGCTTTAGGCCAGTGACCTTGTGGAAAAAAGAGATGAAAGACTAGGTTCAAGTTCTACCCATTACAGGAAAAGCACCTCTAATGAGCTGTGAACCCAAAAGTTCACAAAATTAGAATGAAAATTAAAGAAAAGGAACACACTTCTTCCCCATGAAAATTACCCACACTTTTATTGTGTCAGTTCCCAAATTTATTTTACTCTGAATTCCAGTAAGAACATATTAATTAACTGTTATTTAAAATGAAAGTAAAGAAATATGATTTCATTTGAATAAAGATTTAACCAAATACAAGTATTGTGTTGACATTAAATCCTTTATTTTTGCCTGACTTTGAAATATGTCAAATAATTTGAAATTTAATTTATTTTATCAACGTATGCAGCACGACTCTTTTTCAAAAAACTTTTCAGTTTGTGTTCTTGACTATTGTATATTTATTAACATAAATGAATTATTTAATTGATTTGTACCAGTACCATTAAAATATATAGATTCCTATTAGTTATTATTATTATTTTTTAATATAAGAAGACTAAGACAATCTGGCACCATACCAAGAGTATAATAGTAACCCAGTGAATACTCTTTAATTGACAATCTCTTTTCCATTCTATAACAAGGAATTGAAAACATTGTTATGGAAGCCATGTTAGGAATGTGGCTTAAGAAGATAGTTCTTTCTTTTTTAGCTTGCAACAGTTGCATTTGTGTTTGAATCTGTGGGTGTTTGAATCTGAACTCCAAAACATTTTAATTCCTGACATATGACAACTTTCAGTTCCATCCTTTCATGCAGTTTCTGGAGGGAGGGTGGTTAGGATGCTAGTAAAGCTTAACTTCATGACTGAGGAAGTGTTTATACGGTAATACTTATCTGACCTATACACTTATGATTTTTGCATTCACTGTATATATCTGAAACTAAAAAGAAAAAGAAAAAAAAATCTGCAGTAGATCTTCTCTGTGCTATAGTCAATGATGTAAAACCTGATTTCAGCATTTGATTCCTAATAACAGCCTTTATCTGTGTTTTCATGGTGTCCGGTTCATGCTTTGGATATTGGAATTTAGGAGGACTAATAAATAGCACCTCTTGTATCAATTAGCTATTGCTACAAACATGCTTACACTACAGCATGGCTGAAAACTATAATCCTGTATTCTAATCAGTCTACAGATCAGCTGGGAATTGGTTGATCCAGGATGTGTTCAGCATGCACTGGGACTTGACTGAAATTAGCTAGGGCCTGTCACTCCCCATGTGTGTTTGGGTAAGGACCCAATCAAAAAGGGCAACAGCTGCAAAGGGAATTAGTATTTAGCAAAATTCAAGCCTCCTCAAACCTAGACTTGGAACTGGTATGGTCACTTCCTTCTCATTCATTTAGCCAAATAACTTTATTTTTTTCTCTACTGGCATTCTGAACAAACTGAAAGAAAGAAAGAGAGACAGAAATCAGACAGTTGGAGAGAACAAAAATTGAAGAGTAACTTTAAATATGGGCCAAGTTGGCTTGGTCATGTTTCATCCCTTTATTAGTCTCATTTAACTTACATGTCTGTGGTATCACTAAAACACTAGATATTCATTCCACTGAGAATTCCTATAAATTTACTATACCATAATCCTGAGTTGCACATACCCGGTTGTTTACATAACTCACCAATCAGATTAGTTACTCCTTTTACTCTTAGGGTGGGCCAAAAATACAGATTATAGAAAATTGCTACAGAAGAACACATGGAGATTGGAGGATGAGTGTTAAATAAAATAATTGAATTTATTAAATTATAATAAAAATCACAATAATAACCAAAAAGATATAAAATAGAATCAACACAATTGAATTCTAAGAATTAATAAATACAATCAAAGAAAACATATTTGAAAGATCAGTAAAATGGTAAATGTCTGGACAAACTCGTTAAACACTACACCATGGTAAGGTTTATGGATACGTGTCACTTGCACCATACAGTAAAGATGTAAAATAGGATTCACTGCTGAAATTCTTACAAGCATAGATGTAAAATACTGTACACAATCTCCTTACTTCTTGGTGTGATACAAGAAGTGTGCTTATTCTGGAAAATTCTAATGTGGCTAGTATTCCCCAAGTCATACCTCAGTAATGCACAATATGTTTATAGGAAAAGATCCCTGTAATATCTATATGACTATGTAAAGATCGAAGCTCCTTGACTGAGGAGGTGGTATTATTAAAAGTGCCTAACAGGGCATAGATAGGTCTTCCAGGGCATTTCAGTTCAATCTCAAAGTAAAACAGAGGAAGAAAAATAAATAAGTAAGAAATTAAATCCAAATATATATTGAGAAGATGAAAACTGTTAAAAATATTTGAACTTAATGTTCTGCTTCCACTTGGGACATAGAAAGGCAGAAGGGAATGTCACTCTAAGAAGAAGGAAAAAAATGAGTGATTTTAAAATTGTAGTTATTCAAATCTACCAGAGTGCTGAGTTCTCAAAGAAACCATATAAACAGAATTCCAAAGAGTGACAAGTTTCTCCAAGGAAGGACAGATCACGTTACTTCTTTTAGCTTTGATAAAGCATAGAAGAAAGAAATGGAAGCCATAAAATTAGGTGAGAAGAAAAGAACTGAAGTATTTAAAATTTTACTAAGGCTTGATCAGGTCTTTTTTTAAAATAATTATTTTTTCATTGAAGTACAGTTGATGTACAATGTTATGTTAATTATTGCTGTACACCAAAGTGATTCAAGGGTGTATATATATATATGTGTGTGTGTGTGTGTGTGTGTGTGTGTGTATATATTCTTTTTTAATGTATATGTTCTTTTCCATTATGGCTTATCATATGATATTGAATATAGTTCTTTGTGCTATACAGTAAGACCATGTTGTTTATCCATTCTATATATAAAAGCTTATATCTGCTAACCCCACACTCCCACTCCATCCATCTCCCAACCCCCTCCCCTTTGGCAACTACCAGTCTGTTCTCTATGTCCATTATTCTGTTTCTATTTCAGAGATAGGTTCATTTCTGTCATATTTGAGATTCCACATATCATATGATGTCATATGTTATTTGTCTTTCTCTTTCTGACTTACTTCACTTAGTATGATAACCTCTAGTTGCATCCCTGTTGCTGCAAATGACATTATTTCATTCTTTTTTATGGTTGAGTAATATTCCATTTTATATATATGTATCCTATCTTTTTTATCCATTCATCTGTTGATTGGACATTTAGGTTGTTTCCATGTCTTCACTACTGTGAATACTGCTGCTATGACCATAGGGGTGCATGTTAAAGCTTGGTCAGATCTTACATGAAAATTTAGAATTTTTAGTTACCCAAACACAGGGAGTATGCACTTTCTTGCCAGGTTTTTCTATAGGAGTTCACACCATGCTCATAAGAAAGACTGGGTGGAGGGCAAGAGTCTTGAATGATCACCTTAGTAGTACAAGTGTGCAAGACTTGCACATATTTCAGGGTAGAGGCAGTAGACCTCTATAATTAATGTCCTGCTGGTATGCAAGATGGAGATAACTGCCACCAGTGGATAGGCATGAAACCTGCTTACACCCTGCTTCCTCTCCTGATATAAATAAAATGTCAGCTGTTTCTGGGTGAGTGGTAGCAAATGTACCTATTCCACACAACTTTTCATTGGTACTAGACTATAGCTATCTACTGATTAGAGAGACAAAGAAAACTGGTTCATGTGCCCAAAGTCCTGATGATTGAAGGCAGAGCTCAGATATAGCAGGTGGGAAGGACAGGGAAACAACCTGTGCTCTATAGTCCAGGAGAAAACAAACTATAGTCTGGGACTCATTCCATCCCTCAACTTGCTTTTTTGTAAGGCTCATAAACTAAGAATGTTTGAAGAACTTTTGCTTTTTTTTTCTTTTTTACATTTTAAAAGGGCTAAAAATTTAGACTATATGATACAAAGCTTAAAGTAAATACTATCTTGTTCTTTATAGAAAATATTTTACAATTCTGATCTAGAACATATTATGAAAACTAAGCATATGTTGCTTGACACTAGGGAAGGGCCAGGAAGATGGAGAAAGGGTTATCCTTCATGATATGTACACAGTGTCATATAAGACTGAGCTTGGAAAAGAAAAATTGAGAAACCTCTACAAACCCATCATGAGCTTTAAGTCAAGCAACATGCATCGCCAAGAAAGAGAGATTTCCTCTATGGTGTGGGTATACATGACCCACTGAACCTGAGGGTGAAACAGGAATACTTAGAATAACTATCCAGTCCCCTAGACCTCACATTAAGCACAAGGAGGCAACTGAAGTCTAGTATTTTGAGGTGGCCATTATTTGCACAGTGACCTAGAATCCTATGGTACACTGAAGCTCACCACCCAAATATGGACAATCCTCATTATTTGTGGATTCTTAATTTGTGAATTCTCCTACTTGCTGGAATTTATTTGTAACTTCAAAATCAAAGTACCAGCACTTTTGTTGCTTTTTTGTGGATATACACAGAGTATTGAAAAATTTGAGTCACCCAACATGCACATTTTTAGTGAGGTCAACCAAGGCAATGCTCTGCCTTGTCTTTTCAGCTCTTCTGCTGTAAACAAGTGTCCTTTACACGGTCTATTAGCGCTATATATTTTTATGTTTTTCTTTGGTGATTTTGCTGTTTTAAATGATCCTTAAGTGTATTGCTAGTGAGTTGTGTGTTGTGTAGTGTTCTAAAGTTCAATAAGGCTGTGATGATCCTTATGGAGAAAATACCAGTGTTAGATTAGCTTCAGTCAGGTGTGTATTATAGTGCTATTAGTCATGAGTTTAATGTTAATTTATCAATTAGATATAATTAAATAAGATTTCTTTTAAGAGAAAAAAAACCCCACAAAACAAGGTTACATATTGATCAGTTAGTGAAAATGACATGACCTGACATTTTCAGGAACCTCATCCCAGAACTCCTCTGGAAGCAATGGTTCAGTATTCACAAATTCAATTTTCTCAGCTACTTTATAAAACACAAGTACTTCAAATATTAAGAATTGGCTGTAATGCCAGCCAAATCTAGATCTGCTATGCATTAACTAGACTCAACCCTCCACACAAATATTCTGACAAAAGATGAGCATGCCCAATTTTCAACCATATATGTTCTTAACATATATAAAGAACATAAAGAACATATATGTTCTTTAACAGTCTCCACTGGGCTTTTTTTGCTTCTGTTTTTACACACAATATTCAGAATTAATGAAAAATAAAGCAATACACAAAAATACAAGGAAAATGACATTGTCAAGACATAAAATAGTCAACCGAAGGAGAGACTGAGAGGAACCAAATATTCTATCAGAATAGAGACTTTAAAATAACTCTGGTAAATATGTTGAAAGATCTTGTGGGGAAAAAAGGCAACATACCTGAGAGAGAGTAGGGGAATTCAGCAGAAACTATACAATAGATTGAAGTGGAAGTATTAAAATGAGAAACAATACCAGACATGAGAAATTATTCTGATGGAATTATCACAAGAAAAGATACAGAAGAAATATAAGTGAAATTGAAGATAAATCAATATGAATTTTCTAAATTGCAACACAAACAGAAAAAAGAACAGAATATCCAAAATCTGTATAAGAATATCAAATTGTCTAAAGACACATACACATAATTGAAATCCTAAATTCAGAGGAGAGAAAGAGAGCAAGGCAGAATGTATTTGAAGATGTAATGAATAAGAATGTCACAAATGTGATGAAAGACAAAAACCTGTGTATCCCTGAACCACAGAGAAATGCAAGTAGAATAAACATATATTTTTTTAACCTGGCACATCATAGTCTGATTTTTGAAAACCAAAGATAAAAATCTTGAAGTCAGCTAGAGGAAAAAGAAATATTATATAAAACCTAACAAAGGCAATAGACATTTCTTCAGAAACTATGCAAGGAAAGAGACAATAGTGTGATATTTCTAAAGAATAAAGAGGAAAAAAAAAAAAGAACTGTCAACCTAGAATTCTATTCCCAGTCAAACGTCTTTCCAATCTAAAGGCAAAATAAAGATTTTTTAATACAAATAAGAACTGAGAGTATTTATTGCAGGAAGGCCTATTCTATAAGGATTGTTGAAGGCAGTTCATCAGGTAGAAAATTTATAATACCTATGCTAATAAGGATCTATAGAAATAAATGAAAATCACAAAAATAGAAACATGAGTAAATATTATTTTATTGTATTTTTAAATTTATTTAAATATGATTAAATGAATTGAATAGAAAATTATACCTAAAACAAAATTGGAAACAAGATATACACATGAAATATAAAATTCAGGCATAAGGTAGAGAGAACTACAAGATCTTCTTTTTGTATGCAAAAATATTGGATGAGGCAAAGGAAGGGAATAGTCTTCTAACAACTGTGAGAGCTATAACACTCAAAACTATTAGGAGGCACTCATTGAAAAGCTTAGTGTGTCTGTCTGAAAGAAGCAGAAAACCATGAGATTTGTATACCTAAATTCACCTCAGGGGGTATGAAGAAGACCCTGATAAGGCTTGCAAGTGCTAAAGAAATCTTCATTTTATTAACTTCTGAAACCAACCCTATAAAACTACTTTCTAGGACAAAGGCCTTACACTGTGGATTTTTCTTAGAGTAAAAAGTAAATCAAGTGGAACAGGGACAAAGAAAAGAGAAAGTGCAGATGAAAGTGGAAGAGGAAAGCGGTGGAGGCTAATTTCAGAAAATAGAAGGAAACATGTTTTAACATTTCACAAAAGAAAAAAAGAGAGACATGCTGAATTATACAGGTGGGAAAATTACTTCGATACACTTTTTCCTGCTAAAAGTATAAAAAATGTATATCTCTTAAAACTGAGCAACAGTAAAGGAGTGTTAAATAACTATATAATTATAAGAATCAACTAATGTTCCTACAGAAAATGAAGGCATACTAGAAATACACATCTGCAAAACAAGTAAAAATGATGCTTTAATATTTTAAAATAAGCTGAAAGAATTTAAGAAAATCTAAACTACATATACTTCGACTACTCAAATTCTGGGTGTAATGACAGGGAAAGAAATGAAGCGATTGCTAGTGGGTTTTAATATTGTTCCTAATGGGGAAACAGTGGAAAATAGACGTCTCTTCAAAAAAGTAAGGTAAGACTAATAATGCTAGTGTTATTGTTGAGGTAATAGTACAAAGGTAACAGAATTTTAAATCACTGATACATATGTATTTGTACGTATTTTGTGTGTAGAGAAAGGGAAAGAGATCACTTGTTAAGATTATTATTATCTCAGATAGGAAGGGAATACCTTTGCATAGAAAGGAAATCTTTATATTAACAATAGAAGACTAAATGCAAAAAAAAAAAAAAAAAATCTCATTTCTCCCTGTGTTTACTTATAAGTTTAATATGAACCTAACCAAAATAACATGAAGTATTTTTCTCCTATCAGATGGGCGATAACAAAACGTTTGATGACAATTTTCTTGACGATCCTTTGGGAATATAGGCACTTGCATAAATTGCTGGTGTGAATTAAAATAATACAAGGCCAGTATCAGCATGGAGATATAGAGACCCAGAAAGACATCATTCTCTCCCAACTTGTGAATTAATGACTTTTCTTGAACTCATCAAAGAAGGAAGGTTGTAAGGCAAGGTATTGAATCAAAGGATAAAACAGGATGAGAATGAGGTTTTGAGTTTCAAATGACTGCTGTGAACTTTCTATACAGGTCGGAAGATTACATGTAACTAGGAGGGAAAATAGGAAATGTGTTTGCAATGATATTTTTTTCTCTTTTGTTTATGTTTTGAGAGGAAAAAATTGGTCTAGATGCAACAACTGAGATTAAAAAGAGCACTAATTTCATTTCTCCAAAGGGGAAAAATACACTGAGTTAAGCTAACCTACAGGAAAATATTCCAGAAAATAAAAATATTTGACACCATGTTAAATTTGATTATCAGATAAATAACAAATATTTTTATATCTATGTCTCATACAATATTTAGGACATTCTTATATTAAATGGCTATTCATTGTTTGCTGAATATCAAATTTATCTGGACATCCTACATTTTATTTGATCACACTATTTACAATGAACATGATTAATTCCACAGTAAATTCATGCAACTAATTTATTTAGAATATATATTGCTATTCAGCAGCTCTGCAAATGAGTTCTAAAAAAAGTATTTTGGGAAGAAAAATGACATAAAGAGAGATGACATACACAGTGTTGTGTTTCAGGTATTTTTTTTCCCGTTTCTCCTTATAGTCATGAGTATATTTTTTCTATATTACTTTATAATCCTACCTGTTGTTTAAAAGATAAAGATGCTATAAATATATTTAGTTGGATTAGTATATGATAAAACTATCACTGGGTTGCTAGAGAACTGGGGAATCTTGACAAATTTAGTTCTTTGGCCATGTACAGAAGTAGAGGATCAAGTTGATAGATGGGAAAGAAGCAGCTGCAAGCTGTATTTCATTTATCAGTTATACTCATTTTTCTTAGTGGCATAATGAATATCCAGGGAATGCCTAATGCCAAGAGTGGAAAATTAATAAAACAGAGGAAGAAGTGCAATGCGGAACAAAAGGATTTAGAGAAATCAAGTGAAACCTGAAGAAATAATTCTCTATTTTAACCCTCATAATCAACATCTGTTGAAATAGAGGATCAGCCAAGGAGTAAGAACCTATACAGTAAGTCCCCTACATACAAACAAGTGCTATTCCGAGAGCACGTTGGTAAGTCCAATTTGTTCGAAACTCCAACAAAGTTAGCCTAGGTACCCAACTAACACAATCAGCTATATATTATAGTACTGTACTGTAATAGGTTTATAATACTTTTCACACAAAAAACACATAAAAAACAAACACAAAAAATAAAGGAAACATTTTTAATCTTATAGTACAATACCTCAAAAAGTACAGTAGTACAGTGCAGCAGCTGGCATACAGGGGCTGGCATGGAGTGAGCTGAAGGATCATCAGCAATAGGACACAGAGGGCAAGCTGCAATTTCTTTCATGCCTGACATTGATGGCACAGTTTCTGGTTCCTTGCTGGAACTAGATGCATGTTCACATCTTTGAAAATTCACAACCTGAAGGTTCTTATGTAGGGGACTTACTGTATTCTGCATTTTAATTGGCTGCTACAGATGTTCCAGAGGTAAATTATGTTTCAACCAGAAGTCAAATGTCATTTTTATAACATATTTAGCAAAACATATTTATGATAATTTTAATTGGTTTACAGAAGGAAAAAACCCTAAACTATAGCTCTTTTTGGCTCTATATCGCTAAACATGTCCTGTTTTCATTCTCTCTCTCTCTCTCTCTCTCTCTCTCTCTCTCTCCCTCTTTCTACCCCTCTCTCCCTCCTCCTCCTCCTCCTCCAGACATTCACAAAAATAGAGGTTATTACTACCTGTCGCAAACTCTGGTCAGTAAGGGACTCAACCATCACTACAGAAAAATAGCTTGAGCATATATCTGCACCCTCATGCTCATTGAAATAATATTCATAAGAACCAAGATGTGGAAACAACCTAATCGCCCTTCAGAAAATGAATGGATCAGGAAAATTGGTCAAATATTCACAGTAGAGTATTTTCAACCTTTAAAAAATAGAGAATCCTACTGCTTATGACAACATGTATAAACCTAGAGAAGATTATGCTAAGTGAAATAAGTCCAACAGGTAGTGCATGGTCTTACTTATATGCAAAATCTAAAAATGTCAAACTAATAGTAGCAGAAAGAATGGTGTTACCAGGGGCTGGGGGTTGAGAGAAATGGAAAATATTGGTCAAAGTGTACATGCTTTCAGCTAGAGATGAATAAGTTCTGGAAACAATTTGCAGCATGGTGACTATAGTTAATAATAACATATTGTATACTTGAAATTTGCTAATAGAGTAAATCTCAAGTGTTCTCATACTCCCATGCACACAATGGTAACTATGTGAGGTGATGAATATGTTAATTAGTTTGATTATGGTAATCATGTCACAGTGTATACATGTATCGAAACATCCTGTACACCTTAAATATATATAACTTCTATATGTCAATCATACCTCAATAAAACTGGGGAGGGATCATGACCAATCTATGCAGATTTCATTTACACTTGACTTGTTCTGAATACTATTTTTAAAGTAAGAGATAAGCAAATGTGTATATTTAGTGATTAGTTCATAAAAAATACTCAATGGCTCAGCTTCCCTGGTGGAGCAGTGGTTGAGAGTCCGCCTGCCAATGCAGGGGACATGGGTTTGTGCCCCGGTCCAGGAAGATCCCACATGCTGCGGAGCAGCTGGGCCCGTGAGCTATGGCCACCGAGCCTACGCGTCTGGAGCCTGTGCTCCACAACGGGAGAGGCCACAACAGTGAGAGGCCTGTGTACTGAAACAAACTAACAAACAAACAAAAAAAACCTCAATGGCTTAAGAGTTAGTGAAATACATTGAAAGTTTATAATCTGATGTCTCACTTAAAAAAATAAAATAAAATAAAATATCTTTGTCTGCCCTAACAGATCTTCCCCATTTTTGATTTCCTTAAAAAACAGAATGCCAAGCTTATTTGCTGTTAGCCCCAGGTAAAGTGGAACAATTTCTGGATCAGAACAGGAAAATGTTTAGAGTGTGTGTCCACTGCTCTGGCTTACTCCATTCAGCTGGTCCTGGAATCTCTTACTTGTCTTTTCTGAGTACCAGAAGAACAATTGCTATTTACATCAAACAATGTCTTAGTCTGGTCTTTAACCAGACTTTTTAACATCTTGTTACCCAAAGATTTTTTGTTAAGTTCTTAGAAATAGTAAAGGTTTTTCTTAAAGCATTTGTTTTCCACAATATCTACCATTTTCTGTGTAAATTTATGAGTGAATCTTTTAAGGCTCTGTAGCTCTGTATTATATCAATTACTCTTTCTTAAAAGTATCATCACTTTGTCTATTTTACAGATGAGTGAAGTGATATTTAGAGAAATTGAGTAAATTTTTCAAGGTCACACAAACATTGAATGACACAGCTAGTATATTAAAAACCAGGGCTCTCTAACTTCTAAACCCAAATGCTAAGTCCCCATGCAATCCTGCCTCTCTGTATCTTAGATGCCAACTAATTAGTGAATCAATGAAATATTTTAAGCCAAAGGACACGTCTCAGATATTATCCATGATTCAGCTTATGAATTGAAGTAGAACTAGTGATTCTCAAATGAAATTGCACACCTGGGAGGCTGATATAAAATGCACATTCATGGACACCACCCACAAATTATGATTCAGCATATGTTGGAAGAACCTCATACATGTGCCTTTTTAAAAGACAACACAGATGATTTTGATATCGAACATTCAACATTCCTTTAGAACATCCATTCAACTTACTGCAACTACATTCTTTTTTTTTTTTTTTTTCGGTACATGGGCCTCTCACTGTTGTGGCCTCTCTCATTGCAGAGCACAGGTTCTGGATGCGCAGGCTCAGCGGCCATGGCTCACAGGCCCAGCCGCTCCGCAGAATGTGGGATCTTCCTGGACTGGGGCACGAACTCGCGTCCCCTGCATTGGCAGGCGGACTCTCAACCACTGCGCGACCAGGGAAGCCCTGCAACTACATTCTTAAGAGAGACAATCTTTCAGTACAGGAACAATATTTCCTTCCATTTCTCCATTATAAAAAATAAAAACTTTACAACACAGTTGTAAACAACTTTGTACAGATCTGAATTCTCAATGAAATCATAAATCAATCTAAAGTCATTGGAGGGGCTTCCCTGGTGGCGCAGTGTTTGCGCGTCCGCCTGCCGATGCAGGGGAACCGGGTTCACGCCCCGGTCTGGGAGGATCCCACATGCCACGGAGCGGCTGGGCCCGTGAGCCATGGCCGCTGAGCCTGCGCGTCCGGAGCCTGTGCTCCGCAACGGGAGAGGCCGCAACGGAGGGAGGCCCGCATACCACACACACAAAAAATAAAAAAAAAAAAAAAATAATAATAATAATAAAGTCATTGGAGAACTCATTTAAAATTGCAAAGTGAAAATAATTTGAAGACATAGATGAAAGATCAGAGATTTTAAATAAAGTTACTCTGGTAATAATAATAGAAACAATATGTACTATGAATTAAATAACAATTAAATTAAAATTAAATGAATAAAAATAATTTTTGAAGATAATAGATAATTTATGGTAGCATTATATTTTGTGTTTTTCAAAGGCAATATTTCCTTTAGATAATCATCCACCTGAAATTATCTTTCTTTTATTTTTTAACTGAGTATCTTTTACCTCAAAAAATTTGATATGATCATCAGTTATTTTGTTTATTTCCTTTCATTGACCAAATCCTACTCAAATATACGAACTTATAAATATAACCTTAGTTGTAGCTAATTTTTATGGCATTCTGAAGATTTCTGAAGCTCTTGAGCTAACACAACATTGTAGAGCAAGTATACGCCAATAAACATTTTTTAAAAAAATAGTCAGAAAGTGACATACACATATAAAAGGCAGGTTAAAGATAAGAAAACATATTGAATTAAGATTTTTAAATCTCTAATATCAAGTAAGCATAAGTCATTTTTCACTAGCCCTAAAGTTAATCTAGATAATAATAACAAACCAACTTCTTACTGAAACCTTACTACATGACAGAAACTTTTTTCAAACAGGTTAACTAGTCTATCTCAAGCCTGAAGTAGATATCACAGAAAAAATTAGAAAAACAGCTAAGTTAATTTTCAAGGCCACATAGTTAATAATAGGATTAAATATTAAACATAGATTAAACTTATCCCTGTGAGAGATGATGATAAAAGGTTCAAATAATTTATTTAAATATGATTATTTAAATATGATAATTTATCAACTAAGATAATACATTGTCTAAGATAATCAAGAATAAGCTCCATAACACTGCTCTCAGAGTTCCAGAAATATAACCATAAGTAACAACAACAACAACAAAAAAAAACCCCACAACAATGGCAGTGTATAAAATGCCAATTAAAAACCTTCTGGTCATGAATACTTTAACATTTTTAAATGAATGTATAGGAAATACATAGTAGTAAGGATCTCAGTCAGTCATAATCATTTCCTTATAAAGGATTTGCCATTTGTAAAGCTTCCTCACAGTGATCAAATGAAACGCCAGTCTAAACCATTCACCTTTAACATAGATAAATGTATAATTTGTGTGTGATTGCTGTGGAAAATTAATCAAAACCCCCCATGTTAAGTATTTCATAGAATACTCCCTTTTTGTGGCTTTTAATATAGCTTGATAAAATGTTTTTTAAATTTATCAAAAGGCATATCTATTCTTAAAAAAAAAATAACAAATTACTTTCCGATATGAAAGAGAACCACAACCCATAGATGTTTAATGGGGAAGAAGACCCAAGTCTGCTGCTTACGAAGTTTTTAAACTAATGTTGATGGCTGGGATTTTTACTCTAGTAGGATTTCAAGAATAAAATTTTCTCATAAATTGTAGGGAAACAAATGAAGGATTGCTATGGAAAGAAACTGGAGGACACAGAGATAGTCTAACCATAAAAGGAAGTTGAAAAATACCATGTATATTCCAAAGATATTTCATTTTTACTCAACTATCAAGTTAAAAAAAAAAACTTAGCTAGACTAAGAAAAAATGAAGAAGACTCAAATAAATCAGAAATGAAAAAAGAGACATTACAACTTCTGCCACATGAATAAGAAAGACCATAACTGACTACTATAAACAATTATACACCAACAAATTAGATAACCTAAGAAGAAATGAGTAAATTACTAGAAACATACAAACTACCAAGACTGAATTACAAAGAATTAAAACACCCAACAGAACTATAACTAGTGAAGAGATTGAATCAATGTCAAAACCTCCTACCAAAAAAATCCTGGGGCTTCAACTGAAAATTCTACCAAACATTTAAAGAAGAATTAATACCAATCCTTCCCAAACTCTTCCAAAATATGAAAGAGGAATGAACATTTCTAATTTCATTTTATGACATCATCATTACATTACCCTTATAGCAAACCCAGACAAAGATATTATTAGAAAAGTACAAAACAATATCCCTGATGAATATTGATGCAAAATTCAAAACAAAACACCAGGAAAACAAATTTATCATCACATTTAAAGGATTATACATCATGACCAAAGGGGATTTATGCCTGGTTTTTCAAGGGTAGGTCAACAAAATTGATAAAAATACACCACATTAATAGAATGAAGGACAAAACTACATGAGCATCTCTATTGATGCAGAAAAAGTATTTGACAAGATTCAACATCCTTTCATGATAAAAACACTCAGCAATCTAGGAACAGAAATAAACTACCTCAGCATAATAAGGCCATGTATGAAAAGCCCACAGCTAACATCGTATTCAATGTTGAGGACCAAAAGCCTTTTCTTTTAAGACCAGGAACAAGACAAGGAGGACCACTCTTGTCACTTCTACTGAACATAATACTGGAAATCCTAGGCAGAACCATTATGCAAGAAAAATAAATAAAGGCATTCAAAATGTAAAGAAAGAAGTAAAATTTTCTCTCTTCACAGATGATGTGATCTTATATATATGAAACCCTGAACATTCTACCAAGAAACTATTGGAAGTAATAAATTCATCAAAGCTGCAGGATACAAATCAAGATTAAAAATCAGTTATATTTTTATCAGTTGTAGCTATATACTAACATTGAATGATCCAAAAGGAAATTATAAAAAAAATCCTATTTACAGAAATATTAAGAATAATAAGATAATTTAGTTTTTAACATCTTTATTGGAGTATAATTGCTTTACAATGGTGTATTAGTTTCTCCTTTATAACAAAGTGAATCAGCTATATATATACATATATCCCCATATCTCCTTCATCTTGCGTCTCCCTCTCACCCTCCTTATCCCACCCCTCTAGGTAGTCACAAAGCACTGATATGATCTCCTTGTGCTATGCAGCTGCTTTCCACTAGCTATCTATTTTACATTTGGAAGTATATATAAGAATAAGATAATTTGGAATAAACAAACAAAAAGGCAAAAGATGTATACACTAAAAACTACAAAAAGTACTGAAAGAAATTAAAGAAGACATAAACAAATGGTAAGACATTCTGTGCTCACGGATTGGAATGCTTATTATTGTTAATATGTCAGTTTCCTCAAAGCAATCTATCAAATTCCTATCAAAATCCCAATGACTTTTTTTGCAGAAGTGAAACAGCCAACCTTCAAATTTGTATGGAATGTAAAATACCTCAGATAGCCAAAACAATCTCAAAAAGATTTAAAAGTTCTTAAAAATATAGTACAAAGTTGCAGTTATTAAGCAGTGTGGTACTCTCATATGAAGCCCTGACATACACTCATACATCTTTGACAAATTGATTTTTGACAAGGGTACCAAGATCAATTAATGGGCAAAAAATAATCTCATCAGCAAATGGTGCTGGGAAAATTGAATATCCACACAAAAAAGAGTGAAGTTGAACTACTACATCACACTACACACAAAGATTAACTTAAAATGGATTATAGTTAAACTATAACACTCTCAGAACAAAACATAGTGTTAAGGTAAATTTTCATTATATTGGTCTGGCAGATACAACACCAAAAACGTGAGCAACAAAATAAATAAAATATTTAAATTGGACTCTATAAAAAATGAAGTTGTGCATCCGAGAACATCTGGAAAGTGAAAAGAAACCTACAGAATGGTAGAAAATACTTACAATTTATATATCTGATAAGTATCTACTAATTTTGATATACAAAGAATTCATGATTCAACAACAAAAAGACCACACTCAATTTTAAAATGGGCAAAGGATTTGAATAGACATTTCTTCAAAGATATTCAACTGGCCAACAAGTACATGAAATGACTCTCAATGTAATTAGTCATTAGGAAAATACAAATCAAAACACAATGTGATACCATTTCCCAACCAAAAAGTAATGGGAAATAACAAATGTTGGTATTGATGTGGATAAATTGGAACTCTCATACACTGCTGGCAGGAATGGAAAATCTTGCAGTTAATGTGGAAAATACTTTAGTTGTTCTTCAACCAGTTAAACATAAAATTACCATATGCTATATCAATTTCACTGTTGTTTATACTCAAAATAATAGAAATTGTATATATAAGCTAATAGTTGTACACAAATATTCATAACAAAGCTCTTCACAATAGCCAAAAATGCAAACCACCTAAATGTTCATTAATGGGTGAATGGATAAACAGTTTGGCATGTACACACAATGGAATATTATTCAGCCATAAAAAGGAATGGATTACTGAGATGTACTACAACTTGGATGGACCTTGAAAACATTATGCCAAGGAAAAGAAGCCAGAAACAAAAGTTTAATATTCTATGATTGTATTTATGGTAAATATTCATAATAGGTAAATCTATATATAAAAAAGCAGATTAGTGGTTGCCAGAGGCTAGGCTGAAAGATGAATCAGGATTGATTAATGGGTATGAAGTCTTTTGTGGGGTGATGAAAATGTTTTAGAACTAGATGGAGGAAATGGTATCACAACACTGTAAATGCACTAAATGCCACTGAATTGTACACTCTAAACTGGTTGCTTTTATGTTACATAAACTTTACCTCAATAAGAAAAATAAATTACAAAATTTAAGCTCTCTTGCAAAAAAAGATATGCTAAACTTTTTTTTTTTTTTTTTTTTTTTTTGCGGTACACGGGCCCCTCACTGCTGCGTCCTCTCGCGTTGCGGAGCACAGGCTCCGGACGCGCAGGCCCAGTGGCCACGGCCCACAGGCCCAGCCGCTCCGCGGCATGTGGGATC